>NC_140368.1:6135000-6282500 GCF_054491055.1 Hypomesus nipponensis | reverse complement strand
CACGATACACAGACCTGTACCAGCCTGTGAGGTTTTCTCCCTCTTCCTCATCCCTCTTTCTCTCTCTCTCATTTAATTCAGTTCCCCTGCCATCTGGTAAAAATTCCAAGGGAAACTGAAATAATTTGCTCTATAGAATGTGAGCCCCCCCCATAACCAATCACACACACACCTCAATCTTGCTGACTGTGCCCCCCCCACACACGTTTTCCTGTCTGCAGACATTCCTGAGATCCCAGAGAGCATTAAGTTTTGCAAGGCGTTGGAGATCGCAGACTTCAGTGGAAACCCCCTCTCCAGGTTTGTGGTACCCTCCATCTCTCTCCACCTTGACACTCACAAACACATGTTTGGGTTCAACCAAATTGCCCCCGAGGGGAAAGTGAAGCGGTCGATTGCGTTTCACTCTCATGCAGCAACACCCAGCACACGTCTCTACATTTCTTTGGTTGTTGCTCTGATTCTGAGTTTTCCCTGTGTGCCCCCTCTTCCCTGTCAGGTTACCCGACGGCTTCACTCAGCTCCGAGCGCTGGCTCACCTGGCACTCAACGACGTGTCACTGCTGGCGCTGCCCAACGACATCGGGAAGTACGTATTCACAGACACACATTCACAGCCATCAACCCCCACCCCCAGAGGGGCCTCCAGACTGGGCGAGGGGCCACTGTTAGGCCTGACCAGATGGATCACCCCCACCCTGCCAAGTCCACCCGCTCCAACAGACCTCCAGACTCCATCTGACTCACTAACCACTCTCCTCCCCCTCTCTGTCATCCTCCTCTGCCTCCTACGGCAATCCTCATCTTCATCCTCCTCCTCCCTTTCTCCTGCTTTTTCCCTCCTCTCCTTCCTCTCCGTTTCCTTCACTCCATCCTCTCCTTTCCCCTTCCGTTTGTTTCACCCACCCTCCACCCCTCCTCCGCCATCCCTGCTCTCCTCCTCCTCCCCCCCTGCTCTCCTCCTCCTCCTCCCCTGCTCTCCTCCTCCTCCAACCCTGCTCTCCTTCTCGTCTGGCCTCCTCCTCTTCCACAGCCTGGCCAACCTGGTGACGCTCGAGCTCAGGGAGAACCTGCTCAAGTCCCTGCCCACGTAAGTGCCCCCTCCCCTGGGTACAGCTGCTCCATCTGCAGCCCCCCCCCGTCCTCCATAGCAGCCTGAGGCGCTACCTGCTTGTTAAATACCTAATCACCGCCGCAGCACCACACAGCTGTAGCCAGGATATGATCTATTAGCATGTCTCTCTCTATATCTATATACATAGAGCCTCAGAGCTGCTAATGCATTTAGCTCATGAATAGGGATGTAGTCTCTTAGCAAACAGCGTTAAGTGTTTCCACTGGCTGTCCTAGACTGCAGGCCTAGTAGGAGAGGCAGGATTGTGATGTGTCGGCTGCAAGGCTGGCTGCGACACCCCAGCCCTTGACCTCACTGTCACACAGACTCACTGCATGATGGACGAGGCCGGAATCCTCTGCATCTCTAGTCCAGACTTCAAAAGCACCTGTGCTCTCTGTTGTAACATTCTCGACATAGGCTTCATATGAATGAGAGGTATGTGAGGTATGTGTCAGACAGACAGGGAACCGCCTGCATGGTTGTGGATGTTTCTGAAAGGGCGTGTGGTCTGAACTGGGTGTTCTCTGACTGATGGTTCTGTCTCCATTCAGGTCGCTGTCTTTCTTGGTCAAACTGGAACAGCTGGACCTGGGGAAGAACGAACTGGAAGTGCTGGTGAGACTCGCTTTAGTGCACAAACAGACGTTATATTTGGGATTAGCAATGAGTTGGACACATTCACTCTCCAATCATGGTTCCAGGCCACTTGTTTACCCCACAAATGGACATATTTGACCTGTCGTTCATCCAGCCCACGGCACACACGTAACCTAACTAACCCAGCTGACATGGGCCTCAGTCCCTGATGGAAGTCTAATAAACAGCAGATATGTTGGGACCTGGGGTGCTCTGTTATCCCTCCAGTCAGGCTGTCTGCATGGGAACGCCTGTGTGTGTGTGTGTGTGTGTGTGTGTGTTGTGTGTAAACAAGGCCTTTTGATCTGAGCTGGGTGGAGGCAGAGCACACAGGTGAGGTCATTCTGTAACCATACCTGCCTGCTGATCTACCTGCCTGGCTGTCGTACGCCCAGGCCCGTCTGTCTGCCTGCCTGTCTCGCTCGACGCCTGTCTACCTGCTCTCCCCCAGTCTGCCTGGTAGCGGAGAGGGAAACTGTATTTGGAGCGTATGATTAGTGTTTGTGTGTTTACCTTGGCAACAACCCCCATTTCCCCAAAGATGGATCTGACACGGCCTATATGCAGCGTGTTTGTGCTCCAACTTGGCTCACTAAACTTAATCACCTGTCTAATGTAGCACAACAGTGTCAAGATAACAGACATGGCCTCTGTTTGCTTAGCTTATGATTTTTTCCTCTCCATTTCTCACTTTTCCATCTCTCTCTCTCTCTCTCTCTCTCTCTCTCTCTCTCTCTCTCTGTCTCTCATCCCTCTGTCTCTCTCTCTCTCTCTCTCTCTCTCTCTCTCTCTCTCTCTCTCTCTCTCTCTGTCTCTGTCTCTCATCCCTCTGTCTCTCATCCCTCTGTCTGTCTCTCTCTATCAGCCGGACACTCTAGGTGCTCTCCCTAACCTGAGGGAGCTGTGGCTGGATCGCAACCAGCTGTCCTCTCTACCACCAGTGAGTAGCAGCCCGTCTTCATACCTGTCACCTGGTTCAACCCATTACACCTACACAACTGGGTTACTGATGTGTGTGTGTGTGTGTAGGAGCTGGGGAACCTGCGGAGGCTGGTGTGTCTGGACATCTCTGAGAACCGGCTGGAGGAGCTGCCCTCGGAGCTCAGTGGTCTGCTGGCCCTCACTGACCTGCTGCTCACACAAAACCTGCTGGAGATAGTCCCTGATGGAATAGGTGAGGAGGGAGGGAGGGAAGGGTTGGACTGGAGGGAATGGAGTGGAGGGGGTGGTGAGGGGGGACGATGGAATCTGTCCTATTGTGTGGAGGCTTGTCAACTTTATCATCATGTCACGTCATTGTGGGTGTAAAGCAGGCCGTTTTAGCTGCTTTGTCCAGGTGTCGTATCTGTCGGAAGCCCATGGGCTGTCCCATTGTGACTGGGGACAGGGGATACCCCTCTGGGTTTCCATGCAACAACACTGCCCTCTACTGGAAACGCAGGGCCTGGGACTCATGAATAGGGGAAGGTTGTGCCCGACTCAAAGTCTCGATTAAAATACTTAAGAAATTTGAAGCCATCACTAATCTAACACTGGTTATCATTAATCTAACTCTGTTGGACAGGCTGAAAGGAAGTTATCCGTTATCCAGCATTTACCATCCTACTCTATCCAATCAGTGATCTCTCCAGAGTGGAGAGGGAGTGGGACTGATGGGTCTGTAATAGTGGGCTGTTGTCGGTGAACTGAATCCTTTTGGTGTTCTGTGCTCAGGCAGTCTGAAGCAGCTGTCTATCCTGAAAGTGGACCAGAACCGCCTCACCCACCTCAGTGACTCCATAGGGGAGTGTGAGAACCTGACAGAGCTGGTGCTGACTGAGAACCTATTACAGGTACGCACAACCCGGACCTCCAGAGCCCACAGGCCAATGATGGAACACCAACACAAGAACCTCCTTCACTGACATCTTTGAACCACGTTGGAGAGTATGTGTTTGTGTAAACAACTCTTCCCCTCTCTTTCTCTCCTTCCCTCTTTCCCTTTCTCTCTCCGCCCTTGCAGACTCTGCCTCGCTCGCTGGGCAAGCTAAAGAAGCTGACCAACCTGAACGTGGACCGGAACCGCCTGGGCAGCGTCCCCAGCGAGCTGGGCGGCCTGGCCAGCCTCAACGTGCTCTCCCTCAGGGACAACCGGCTGACCAGGCTGCCCGCCGAGCTGGCCGACGCCACGGAGCTGCACGTGCTGGATGTGGCGGGGAACAGGTAACCTCCGCCTGAGCGCCGTGCTCCAGACCACTCTCACATCCTGCCTCACCGGGCTCCAGTCTAGCCTTCATTGAACCTCTTAGGTTGGCTTAAAGGTTGTTTAGATTAGTCGATGCAAATTATTTTATATTAATTTGAAGGTCAGTTCCGTCTGGTCAGGGACAAAGATATTTATATAAAGGTTTTTCAGCCTTTATCGTTGACTGTTTTCTGTCCCTCTTTGTTTCACCTACTGGTCTAAACCCCCCCCCCCCTCCTTCCCCCAGACTCCAGAACCTTCCATTCGCCCTCGCCAACCTCAACCTGAAGGCCATGTGGCTAGCAGAGAACCAGTCTCAGCCCATGCTCAAGTTCCAGACCGAGGACGACGAGAGGACAGGGGAGAAGGTCCTGACCTGCTACCTGCTGCCCCAGCAGCCCTCTCCTAGCCTGGGTGAGTCCTCCCCAGCACCCTGACCCTCCACCAGCACCCACAGCTTCCCCTTCATCAGCCATCTCCATAGCCGTCATCTCTCTCCCCCCCCCCCCCGGCCCTGTGGTGAGTGTGACTGTGTTCCCCTGTCTCTGCTCCAGAGAACCTGCTCCAGAACAGCGTGGACGACAGCTGGACCGACAGCAACCTCAACCGCGTGTCTGTCATCCAGTTCCAGGACGAGACCAAGGGCGAGGAGGAGGATGACGAGGCAGCGGCCGAGCGCAGGGTGAGTGAGCCGCCCGTCCATCTGGGGCCTCCGTCTCCTAGGAAACCTGCACACCAGTCTCCTGGGAAACCTGCACACCAGTCTCCTGGGAAACCTGCACACCAGTCTCCTGGGAAACCTGCACACCAGTCTCCTGGGAAACCTGCACACCAGTCTCCTAGGAAACCTGCACGCAAGTCTCCTAGGAAACCTGCATGCAAGTCTCCTAGGAAACCTGCACGCAAGTCTCCTAGGAAACCTGCACGCAAGTCTCCTAGGAAACCTGCACGCAAGTCTCCTAGGAAACCTGCACGCAAGTCTCCTAGGAAACATGCACATGAGTCTCCTCAACTGAAGTGGCTCACAGAGGATGAGGGAAAGGAAGTCAGTCAAGGGAATGTTGTTGAGGAGGGCTGGAATTCAGCTGCTGTTAGGAAATCATACTTTGAATTGAACTAGAAGCCGTTTCTTTCAGAATGAAATAGAAATAAAAGGAAAAATGCCCTTGGGATGATGACCAAGAGAGCACACTCGGTGTGCTACAGTGACTCTTAGCTGTCAGTAGATCAGTGTTTTATGTGTGTCTTTCGACATGCCATGCAGTAGTTAGTCCTTGGCTTGTACTGCAAGTACTTATCTGATGCCCTCAGGGTCTTCGCTTTGTGTCTGACGTGGTGATTTACGCCTGCATGTAAAACTGACTGACTACCTTTGTGTGTTCATCCTCCCAGGGTCTACAGCGCAGGGCCACCCCCCACCCCAGTGAGCTGAAGGTGATGAAGAAGGTGATAGAGGAGAGGAGGAACGAGGTCTACTCTGCCAGGCCTGATGGAGAACTGGACTCTCCAGGAGCAGAGGTTAAACACACACACGCACACACAGCCTCACATACACATGCACGGCCTCACACACACACATCCTCACACACTCACGGCCTCACACACACACACACACACATTCACCCTCACGTATCGTGCGATGGTCGTTTGCAGGAAAAGCGGCTGAGCGGTCTGTCCAATCAGAGCCACGACTCCCAGGCGTCCAACAGCACGGCATCGGCCAACTCCCACGAGGAGAGGCGGGGCCTGATCCCCACGGGGGAGGAGCTTGTGGAGGTCCGGGGCCGAGAGGAGGAGGAGCTGGACGAGATGGAGGTCGAATACATCGAGGTGAGGACATCGAAAACCCTCCCATTCCAATCCAACCTGCTCAGCGCACTCACCGCCATGGACTGTTCCGTTCTGTTCCACTCATTGCTTGGCTGTTACTCTTACACTCGGCTGTTCCCTTCCTGCAACCCCCCCCCCCCCCCCCCCCAGCCCACGGTGCACTTTGCGGAGGAGCCCATCATCCGCAGCGGCGGCGGCGGCGAGATGGAGGACGGCGAAGAGGAGGGTGAGCCCAGCGAGGACGAGGAGGAGCGGGAGGGGCGGCGGGCGGCGCTCTCCTCAGAGAAGCAGCGACTCATCAGGAAGGACACGCCGCACTACAAGAAGCACTTCAAGATCACCAAGCTGCCCCGGCCTGAGGCGGTGGCTGCACTGCTGCAGGGCTTCACCCCCGAGGGCCGCCCCCCCCCCACGCGGGCCCCCGAGGAGGACGACGAGGAGGAGGAAGAGGAGGACGAAGAGGAAGAGGAGGAGGAAGAGTGTAATGTCACCCCTCAGCGACACCACAGGGTAGAGGTGGCAGAGCTGGAGAACAGCCGCCACCTACAGGTCAACTCCTCCCTGCAGCCTGTCAAGGTAAAGGGGGGGAGGGAGGGAGGGGGGTGGGGAGGTTTGTTTGTTTAAAAAAATGTTTTTTAACACATACAAATGCACAGACACACGATCCAGCAGGTCTTTCCTGTCACGCTGAGCTTTTTTCGCCTGGGGCCTGGAGCCTGGCCTGCCCCCACTGCCTCTATGCAGCCTAGAGACACCCCGATGCATAGAAGCCACCTGCCTCTCTCTCTGTCCCTCTGCAACCTGCACTCGGTTTGGACTTCTCACAGCACGTGGATGTCAGGGGGATGCCATCGCATGCAGTGCTGTGCAAATTCAACCTTTTTGCCAGAGAGGAGGAAAGAAAGAAAAAGAAAGAAAGAAAGCGATTGTTGGCACTTTGCAGGAACGTTCTACCGGGAGATTGCACTTGCAGTGACGAGAAGTCTTGAATCACTGACCAATAATGAATACGAGTCATGAATGATCTACAGCCCTTCCAAACCCTATCAAGCATTCATGTGAGAATATTCACTCTACCCTACAGTTGAGTCTCCTCAGAGCACAACGCCCCCTGGTGGCAGTTTGGAGTTCTTACACCCACTCATCTGCACACCATCTCCTTCCCTGGTTTACAGCCTCAAAGGACTGCAGGCTTGCTCCCTTCCCCCATACCTCCCTCCCTCCCACCCCCTTTCCCTCCCTCCCTCCCTCCCTCCCTCCCTCCCTCCCTCCCTCCCTCCCTCCCTCCCTCCCTCCCTCCCTCCCTCCCTCCCTCCCTCCCTCCCTCCCTCCCTCCCTCCCTCCCTCCCTCCCTCCCTCCCTCCCTCCCTCCCTCCCTCCACCAACACCACATGCGATCCTCCCTCCTCTCCCTTTCCCAACCACGTTTTAATGAAGGCCAGACCATATATCATTATTTCACTGAGAATGGTACACTTAAGTTGTAGTTAACTTACAATTACACACAGCTTTGTCAGTACAGGTCAGAAGTATGTTCCGTTATTGGGTAACTCATAATTCTTACAGTCCTTGCCTCATCTGGACCAATAAGAAAATACCAATTTCCTATGTCAAATGACAGTTCCCCGCCCCCGAATTCCAATGCCTACCCCTCCCACTGTGGGGTTGTAGCCCCGCCCCTACCACACCTCTGTCCATTCCAGAACTCTGCTTCTTACCAGATAGTTTACTGTCTCCTGTTTTTAATTTGTAAATTACTTTTCCCTCTACCTGCCTTCGTGTGAGAGTGTGTGTATAGAGACACACAAAGGATGACCGTGTGAATGCTGTGGTTGATGTAAACTGCTTTTTGTTCAATTGAGCACCTTTTAATCTGGAATGATAGTGGAAATCATGTTGGCGATCATCTGACAACTGCTAACTAACACGCAGACTGATGGATGGATGTGTGTGTGTGTGTGTGTGTGTGTGTGTGTGTGTTTGTCTGTCCTCAAACCAACCCAGTGTTTTGGGGGTCAGAGCCGCTCAGTTGGAAATATCGAGACCTGGGGGGGCTTCATGTAGTGACTGTAGCTGATGGACGGGATTAGATCCAGATGATTGGAACCACCACAGCTGATTTTCAAATGGTTTATGGATGCAAGGTTTTATATGACGGGACTGATGTCAATTTAAGTAATTCGCAATTTTGTAGATGTTGGGTGTGCTCTACTGTAATGACAGTTGGATGATTTTCTTTCCAACTATTTGATTCAAATATATATATATATATGTGTTGACACAGTAATTGGTGAAAGGGTACTTTGAAATCAAAGGAATCTGCGTATACCACGTATACTAGCATAATCATACAAGCAAAATCATGTTTGTGATGATTTTACATCTGAGGGTGGAGGGAACATCTGAGGGAGGAGGGTACAACTGAGGGTGGAGGGTACTTTGGTTTAGTAGCTGCTGCTTCCACCCCCATCCCCCCGCTTTACCCCCTCACTCCCCTCTTTGCCCTCGAGCTGGTGTCCCTGTGGGGCCTGTAGCTGGTCTCATCCTGGGTCTCGAGTTTTTACCTGTGCCTGCGTCTGCTTCTGGTGTCTGGGGGTGGATGTGTGAGTGTGGGCCTGCTGTCTTGGTTCACTTTGGACCACAAATTGAAGACCCCAAATCCACACACCGTAAGCCCCTGGTGGAGATGGACCTACATTCAATTATACACCAGATGTCAAATATGGACACGCAAGTGGCTGTGAGACTGTGAGGTGTGTGTGTGTGGTATCGTTATTTGAAGTGTGTGGGTTGTATAATGTTTTAATTTATCCTTTTTTTTTTTTTTTTGGAGGATGCGAGTGCACATTTGTTATTTTGGCCTCACTAATCTGCATGCTTCTCGCTGGTTCCTGTCCTAACAGGGGGTGTCATTTGATCAAGTCAATAATCTGCTGATTGAGCCTGCTCGAATTGAGGAGGAAGAGGTCTGTACCTATTCTCTTTCCCATCCACTCTCCCCCTCTCTTTCCCTCACTCATTCACTCATCACCCACCCTCTCACCTGCTCTCTGAGGGGGGGCAAAACAACAACGACACCAACCCAAAACAACAACTCACCGAAATCCATGATTAATCCAAGCCAATCGCCAGGGAAATGCTCATCTCAACTCACCCTTGGAGCACTAGCGTGAGAGAACCTGTAGGGGGTGATGCTGTAGCGGCGCTAGCGTAACAATTCATCTCATGCGTCATAGTCTAATTATACACTGGAAATAGAAGTGGGTGGCGGTTATATAAAAAATGTAGTCGTTCGTGAATAACATTTATATCCCTCCCCCCCCTCCCCAAGATGGGATTTTCTCTTGAGGTACCTGGAACTAACTGTCCTTCCAGGGCTGCTAGCGACAACACCGTCAGGTCATTCAACCCATCAACAGGTTCTTCCAAGCTAGAACTCGTCTTCTCTTCCACCCTTCGTCTTCCTCTCTTTCTCCGCCTCCTCTTCATCCCCCCTGTTCAGGCAGTGTGGCCGGGAGTGGCTGGACAGGTTTTGGCGTCGATGGGGAGGAGGAGGGGGGGGGGGGGGTGAGGTTCACACAGACCCCCCCCCCCCCCCCCCCCCCCCCCCTCCCAACCTCGCAGGGTCAAGCCAACAAGAGGAGTTGGAAAGTCCGATTCTATGTGTTGAAGCATAACTAGCACAATCCTTTCCGTGAGCATCTGGTTAGCGAGATGTTTAGCTTGTTGCATCTGTATTCACGATGAATTGTATATGTCTGCGTTTTGATGCACACACATTTCATGGATGTTTTGTCCTTAGCACCCACTGTAACCTACTTGGGACCAGTGCAGTCCCTCTGGTCTGTGCTTGTGGCGGCCCTAAATTGCGAGAGGGCTGTGTGTGTGTGTGTGTGTGTGTGTGTGGAGGGGGGGGGGGGGGGGGGACGCATGCAACTCTACTGAGGACGCCACACGAATGGTTAGCAATGCTTGACGCGTGCGTACGACGCGTTTGTGCCACCAACAGTTGGATCGAGCGAGCAGACGTTGTGTCACAGGTGCGAGCGAGCAGACGCTCCTGTTCACACGGACAGCCCACCTGGTCCTTCTCCCAGCCTCCTCCTCCCAGCCTCCTCCTCCCAGCCTCCTCCTCCCACGCCCAGACACCCCGCACTCCTGTGCTCTGCTCTTCCAACACTCCCCCACTCATCTTTCACCCTCATCCCCACTTTCTCCCACTCTCTGCATGGCTTGCGCTTACTGCATTCACACATCTAGTCTGACACGCACACACACACACACACACACGTACGTGTTAAGATGTTCTATGTTATCTTACCCCTCTTGTTGTGCCTGTGTCGTCAGAGTCCCGTGACCCGCTATGTTACAGACCCATCTCTCCACTCAGCACAGCTGTGTCTGACGTGTTTGTAATAAATGTATGATGTCGTTTGTTTCATCATCGTTTCCCCCTTCACGTACCTGGGCTAATGTCAACACAGTGCGGTGAACATGCCCCACTTGAGTTGAGATTAGCCTGGAGATCGGTGTGGCCCCTGTCTTTCTGTCTGTCTGTCAGTCTGTCCTTTGCCTGGTCTGTCAGTTTGTCTGGTGTGATTCTCCTCTGATTGGCCAGTCGTGAGGGGGAGCAGGGGGGTTCACCCCCCTCACACAACAAGGCTCATGAAACCACACGCGTACAGCAACGGATCAGTCCCCACATACACACACACACACGTGTATATATCCGTCCACCAAGTCACCATCAGACTCCCACATCCCCACTATCAGGTGGTTAACGATGGTTAGAGGGATGCACTGGGGTTGTGAGCCCTCCTTCCCCCGGGCCTGAGGGCAGGGGTGTTAAAGTCCCATCCCCCACACACACATTCACTCCCAGATAAGCTGACCCTAGCCCCTCCGTGTCCCCCTGCAGCACAACCTGACCATCCTGCGGCAGACAGGGGGCCTGGGCATCAGCATAGCCGGAGGCAGGGGCTCCACGCCCTACAAGGGAGACGACGAGGTAGGAGGAGGAGGGGCCTCCCAGTGTGCACTGTGCCCTCATGTGCCCTCATGTACGACATGGAACAGTTGCTAGGGGAGGTTGACCCGGCCGCGGGGGGTCTGTCTGTCTGTGTGTGTGTGTGTGTGTGCAGGGGATCTTCATCTCCAGGGTGTCTGAGGACGGACCTGCAGCCAGGGCCGGGGTCAAGGTCGGGGACAAACTCCTGGAGGTGGGTGTCACACGCTGGCGCTTCGTCTCTCGGCCCAACTCCTCCATAACGCGGACCTCTCGAGTGACTGACTTCCTGTGTGGCTCCCTCCCCCAGGTGAACGGCGTGGACCTCCACGGGGCGGAGCACCACACGGCGGTGGAGGCCCTCCGCAGCTCGGGCTCCTCCGTCTCCATGACGGTGGTGCGGGAGCGCATGGTGGAGCCGGAGAACGCCATCACCACCACGCCCCTCCGGCCCGAGGACGACTACTTTCCCCGGGAGCGGCGCAGCAGCAGCGGCCTGCCCTTCCTCATGGACGCCAGCCCTCCTGCCCCCCGCCACCGCCTCTCCACCTGCCTGGTCCGCAACGACAAGGGCCTGGGCTTCAGCATAGCCGGGGGGAAGGGCTCCACCGCCTTCCGTACGGGGGACACGGTGAGAGAGGCGCGCGCACGGGTGGAGATCCCCCATGTGATCCCACAGTACCGACACACGTGCCTTCTGTCAGCGTAAAGCTGCAGTACAACTCAAACACACACACAGACGTGTTCCACCACCTCGCAGCCACACGCAGCGTGTCGGCCGTGTGTGTGTGTGTGTGTGTGTGTGTGTGTGTACAGTAGCCGGCACATGGGGGAGGCGTTGGGGCTCCTGCAGCTCCCTGGGATGAATATTTCATAGGCCAGGCCCTCGGTGGAATACCATGCATGGTGTCATGTTTTCCCACGCGAGGCATGAGGCGTCTGTTGAGAATGGGCCACCAGCAGTTGAGACAGGCACAGGTTTGCAGGTCGTAGACCTGGCGGAGGTCGACCTGTTGCAGGGCGAGTGAGGTGATTAACGCTCCTCTTCTGCGATCAGCAAGTCCCCCAGGTGGTATCTTCACCCGCTCTGATGGGATCTTTAATAACCACTGCGTTTTGTAGCCATCGTCAGGGATACAGATATGAATAGCAAGCCTTGACACCTGATCGTTTGTTGGTGACGGGGCGGGGCAGGGGGGGCGGGGTGATTGTATTTTTGGGCCACATCATTGGCTGGCCTCATGCAGCAACACTCACACACACACACACACACACACACCGTTCAGAAAGCCTGAAGAGGACAGGGGAGAGGAGATACTCACACAAACATACCTGGAGTACAGAGGAACTGTAAGTTTACTGCACGTCTTAGCTGGTCTCTGTGGTTTCTTCACCTGTTGGAATGATCTCTGATTGTAAGCATGGATGTTGGGTACATTTGACATTGTATTCATTGACGGTGGAGGTGGAAAGTCCAGATCAGAGTGGTTGTGTTGATGTCCTTGCAGGCTAGATGGGACTCCAGGGGAGGCAGGTCTAAGGACACATGGCCATGAGGTCACACTGGTTTGGCTCTGTTGTGCTTTATGACACTGTGCAGCTTAGCAGTGGTTTATATTCTGCCTGGAGTGACATTAGTGGGGCTCTGTCTTAATTGGAGTGGCTGAGTTAGTCATTGACATTAGAGGGGAAAAAAGGTCGAGCCATTTCGCTGACAGTTCCAAAGTTCTTCCCAGAGATCTCTAGCTAGGTATTAAGCTGGTGTTAGTGACTGAATGAGGCTTATATTTAGACTGTGAGGTCATCATCATGGGATATGGTCCCCTACTGACCCTCTGACAACCCCCACACACACACTCACACACACACAGACTCACACACACACACACACACACACAGACTCACTCAGACTTGACTGGCTGGCATGGTTTTCAGCATGGAATTGCAGCCTGTTTCCGCAGTCTCCTGTCAGTTTCCCCTTAGATGAGAAAACTTCCCAAAAAAGCCTAAAGGCTGGACTAGGAAGGCTTGAACATCATCTCACCCCAATTCTCTAGATGGATCATTTAAAATCCACCGGTGACTTCATGTAAAGTCTGTATAAACAGCCAGTACCCTAGATTCTTCCTGATCCCATCCCACCATACTTGGACCACAGTGTTACACTGTTGAACTGCTGCTGCCTCTGCACTACTGCTGTGTTCAATGTGGGCTGAGTGTTTCTCTCTCTCTCCTTCATCTCTCTATCTCCTCTCGCTCTCTCTCTCTCTCTCTCTCTCTCTCTCTCTCTCTCTCTCTCTCTCTCTCTCTCTCTCTCTCTCTCTCTCTCTCTCTCTATCTCTCTCTCTCTCTCTCTCTCTCTCTCTCTCTCTCTCTCTCTCTCTCTCTCTCTCTCTATCTATCTCTATCTCTCCTCCCTCTTTCCTCTCTCTCTCTCTCTCTCTCTCTCTCTCTCTCTCTCTCTATCTCTATCTCTCTATCTCTCTATCTCTATCTCTCTATCTCTCTATCTCTCTATCTCTGTCTCTCCTCCCTCTTTCCTCTCTCTCTCTCTCCATGTCTTTATCTCTCCTCTCTCTCCTCCATCTCTCGCCCAGGCTATCTACATCTCCCGCATCGCCGAGGGCGGGGCCGCCCACAGAGACAGCACGCTGCGAGTGGGAGACCGGGTCCTCTCCGTGAGTCACGCCTCCACACCTCCTCCCCCATCCCTCCATCCCTTGGCTCCAGGGCGATGGCCCGGTTTGACATCCACACAGATGCTTCCTTCCATCCTCCAGGGAAAGATCACTGACCTGATATAACGGGATTGGTCGCATCTGTGTTGGCAGCACTCGTTTAGCACCCATCCCGTCATATTCCATCACAAACGGACATGTGATGCGTTCTCGAGTATTCAAACAGAGCCCCAGCGGTGTGCTGCCGTCGTGTGTCACTTGGTCGGGCTTAGCCTAGCCTAGCCTGCGTGTAGCATGGTAACATCATTGTTCCATGAATTCCCCATGATTTATTCACATCTGCATTGATTTCGGGGGTGTGTATCTCTCCTACTGTGTTGACACGTGGCCTGGGCTCTGAGTCATAACATTCTCTCTTGTCCTCCTCCTTTTCTTCTGAGGGAAACTAGGAAGTGAAATCTCTCTTTCTGCTCCCTCAAATGTGTCTCACGCACTCTCTCTCCCTATCCGCGCCCCCCCCCCCCTTCTCTCTCTCTGCATGGCCACTAATGCACAAACCATCTCCTTGCCTGCTTGGTGATGGGGGGCGTGGGGGGGAGGGGGGTGAACAAACCCTCTGTGCCTGCTGTTATGGTAACCGCATGTATTACCATGGCAGCAGACGCAGCAGCATCTAATCAGCCAATGGTAAGAGCCGGTACTGACGGGTCAGTGTTGGCTTCTGTATGTCTCCCTCAGGTCTTTAATAAGTCAGCTAGACTCTCGAGCATCACTCAAACGCATGGACTGCCCCTAATAGTAACATTTAGTGTATGCTAAGCTAACCAAAAACCCAAATATGTTTTGGCAATACCCTTAGGAGAAGGTTAGTCCTCTGCTAACATATCTATGTGCTGAGGAGATGGCAGGGAACACGGCGATCCAGTGATGTGGGCGAGGACGTCTTATCACGTGCGGCTGGCCTCTGCTTCCACACAGACTCACTGGCTTGGCGCTCATATGGCAGCCCTTAGCTCCTCCCACTGTCCTTTCCCCCCTCCTTCCCTGCTCGCTGTCTTTCTGCCTGTCTCTCCTCTATGGGTGCTGGCTCCCTTCCTAATATCACACTCACTGTGGTGCTGCACTCATGCCTGTGGAGCACCCCCGCAAACTTTATAAAGTGTTAAGTGAGATGTTTCAAATCTATTTTGAAGTATTTGCATCGAGAAAGAACTTTTTGTCTTCTTCTCTTGTTTAGCTGTGAATCGTAGAAGTTATTGTGACAGCTCACGTTTCGTCCTGATCATTACCCAGCATGCATTTGTGCTGGCTGCTCCTGAGTGGCCGGTCCTAATGAATGTGGGCTCGTTCAGCCGAGTGCTTATTGGCCAGTAGGACTGATGCCCGGGTTGGTTTTGCTGTCGGTGCAGATCAACGGTGTAGACATGACAGAGGCCAGACATGACCAGGCAGTAGCGCTGCTTACCGGCACCTCCCCCACCATCGCCCTCCTGGTGGAGCGGGACCAGGCGGCCCCGGGGGGCTCCCCGGGCCAGTCCCGCGCCCGCGCACACTCCCCTCCACCTCCAGAGCCCTCCGACTCCCCCGACCAGGAGGACCCCACCGACGAGCGCCTCTCCCCCCACGGGAACCACCTGAGCCAGCCGCTGGAGGATGAGTACCCCATAGAGGTGAGGCTGCATAAGAGGGACGAGTTCTCCAATCGAGGTGGGGGAAGGGGATGAGGGTCAGGACTTGTGGGTAGGTGATGGTGGGTAGTCGATGAATGGGTTATTGGTTTTAATGGGGGGGTGGGGGGGGGGGACACCTGTGTGAGCTGTGGATTTGAAGCTCCAGTTGTAATCAGTCTTCATCTGGTCCTCTCCTCCAACGCTGTCCAGCTCCAGAGAAGATGGTGCACGGTATGAGGGCTGAGAAGGTTTTCTGTTCCCTACAGCAGAGCTAGGCTCTCCCACCCTGTTCCTGGAGAGCTCCAGTGCTGTCCTGTAGGCTAGGCCCGTGGTAGACCTGACCCGTGGCATGTCTCATAGACTTGAATGTGGTTTGTTTTAGCCCCCCACCCTAGCCTCCCTTCCTGTTTTCCCCCCCACTTTGGAGCAATGGGAAATGATGCTGTGCCTTAGTTCTCGTATTCCTCTCTCCGTAGGAAGTGATGTTGGTGAAGGCAGGAGGCCCTCTCGGGCTGAGCATTGTGGGAGGCAGCGACCACGCCAGTCACCCGTTTGGCATCAGTGAGCCGGGGGTGTTCATCTCCAAGGTGCAGCCGGAGGATGTCTCCTCTGCTTCTGTCCCGTCTGTTCATCCATAAATCAATCGCTCTCGTATCTGTCTTGTCTAATCTCTTCTCTCATCCCCCTCTCCCTTTTCTTTTACTCTCTGTCTCTCTCTCTTTCCTGGTGTGTTCTGTCCGCGTCAGGTGATTCCGCATGGCCTGGCGTGTCAGAGCGGCCTGCGTGTTGGAGATCGTATCCTGGAGGTCAACAGCATCGACCTGCGGCACGCCACCCACCAGGAAGCGGTCAGAGCTCTGCTGTCCAATAAGCAGGAGATCCGCATGCTGGTGCGCAGGGACCCCTCGCCGCCAGGGATGCAGGTAAACACACACACACACACACACACACACACACACACAGCCTACACACACTTTTTTTTACTATGGTATACTGTGTCTGACCTGTGTGTCCATATCAGGAAATAGTCATCCAGAAGCAGCCAGGAGAGAAGCTGGGCATCAGTATCCGTGGCGGTGCCAAGGGCCACGCTGGCAACCCCTTCGACCCCACTGACGAGGGCATCTTCATCTCCAAGGTGCCTCCCCTCCATCACAATATCAATGGATTCATTTACTACACTTATTATCTGGTTACCACAACTTTTTTTTTATGCAATTTTTTTGTATTTTTATGAATCTTTTGTATACCTGAACCATGAATTGGCCATCGTTATTTCGAGGACTTGATGTTATTCCGCCCCCTGCAGGTGAGCTCGAGCGGTGCGGCGGCCAGGGACGGCCGTCTGCAGGTGGGCATGCGCATCCTGGAGGTGAGCAACCACAGCCTGCTGGGGATGACCCACACGGAGGCGGTGCGGGTGCTCCGCGCCGTGGGAGACACCCTGCTCATGCTGGTGTGTGACGGCTTCGACCCCGGCAACGCCGCCACCATAGAGGTGAGCTGGACGGAGGGACGAGGGTATATAGAGGCGAAATGTTTGCCTGGGTGGGCTGGGTGAATAAATAGATGTAAAAAATGTTTGTGCCGCGGTAACCATGGTCATTGGCCTGACATGGACACGTTCCTGTGTTTAGGCTTCACCTGGAATCATCGCCAACCCGTTTGCCGGGAACATCGTCCGCAAGAACAGCATGGAGAGCATCTCATCTATAGACAGAGACCTGAGCCCAGAGGAGATGGAGATACTGCAGAAGGTTCGAATCTCACACGCATGGACCACTAACACACGTTGACCTCACTAAATCACACTTTTTTCCACACACAACTTCTGTCAGGAATGTGCAGGATAAAGAGAACGTGTGTGTGTTGTGTAGGAGTCGGAGATGGTGAGGGAGACGTCCCAGTGGGAGAGAGAGGAAATGGAGAAAGTGGTGAGTGGCGACAGGAAACGCCTGTGTCAGGTCGAAGACAGGAAGTAGCCGGATTCCGGTTCTTCTTCTCTGTTTAAAGATGGCTTACGTAGCTCCTCCTCTGCTTCATGGCCTCATATAGTGACGTCCTTTTGAGCTGGCATGCTGTTTTTTTTTTCTGTCACCGCGTCCCAGACCGGAGCACTTTCTAACGTGTGTGGCTTCTATCCTCTCTCTTCTCTCTACCCCTCTTTCCTTGTCCTCCCCTCCCTTCTTCCACAATGTGTTTGGATCCACCATTCCATACCCCTTCATCCCGTCCCTCCACCTTCTTCTTGTCCTTTTCACCGTTCATTTGACTCTGCGCATCCCTTCGCCCTTCCACTTTTCTTTCACTTTGCATCCTCATTGTGTGTGTGTGTGCGCGTGGCTGGGTGTGGCTGAATGTCCTCCCTCCTCCTCCTCCTTCCCCCCTCTATCGTGGTGAAGGAGCGCATGCGTTTGGAGCGAGAGGAGGCAACGCGTCTGCTAGAAGAGGAGACCGAGGTGAGACGCCCCCCCCCCCTCCCCCCTGCCCCTCTCGGGGGCGAGCCTGGGACCCCCTACTCCCTGGCGACCAGGAGAGGGGGTACGGGACCGGGCAGGGCTAGCTGCCTGCCCCTCAGGAGCTAACACACAGGAAGGGTTTGCGTTGTCTGTGAATGCATGGGGCTTCAGTGCTTGTCCACCTCCATCTTGATGGTTGCCACAGAGATGAGAGCGTGTCTCTGAGTAGGTGATGGTCTCCAGGTGGGTGGGAATCTCACCCTGGTGCTCTGCTCTCTCCTCAGAGCCTGAGCTCAGGGCCGCTCAAGCTGGACTACAGGACCCTGGCAGCCCTGCCCACCACCAGCCTGCAGAAGGTCAACAGGGTAAGGCCTCCTACTCTTTAGTTTGGTTTTAGGATTCTTTTTATTTTTATTTTTTTAAGGGATGAAAGCAGGGTTATGGCATGAGTAAGCTTGGTTGTTCAAACTGGCATTCATACCCCGAGGGCTTGTTCAAACATAGATGTGCAGATTTACGGCTATGTCCTAGTCCCTGTAATCCTAGGCAGGGCTGTAAAACTTCTGGATTTGTTATTCCGTACCCCTATTGGAATTGGCCTTCAGGGCCAGAATAGCCAGCCCCCCCCCCCGCCCCCCTCCCTCTTGGAATCCACTGTGTGTTTCCCCCGGGAACTCCTCTGTGACCTCTGACCCCCGCCTAAGCAGGTGCCTCGGTATGGTGGAGGGGGAATGTGAACACACACACACACAAAAACATCTTGGTGTCCTGAATTCCTCACCACCAAAGTCTCTGTGTCACACCAAGCTACAAACCAAGAGATGGGATCCGCTGGACAAAGTGAGCACACCCTCCCCAGTCACCTTCCCCCCCCGTCAGGAAAAAGAGAAACCCACAGCAACACCGAACCCCAGCTGTCAGGCCTGAAGGAAGGACCCACCCCACTGAGAGAGTCAGTTAAGAAGACCAAAACCAACACCAAGGCTGTTCATAAGGCTCTGGTGACATGGAGAGAGACGTGCTTTAAAACAGTATATAAGCATTAGCAACGACCATTAACTTCCACAGCTAAAATAGCTGGTGTGGTGAAGGAAAGGCCCTTCAGGCCACAAAGCTCTTTTCTCCAGACTCTGGGCTGATAGGGAGAGGTGTGAGGGGGAGGGGGGGGGGGGGCAGCTGGCCGCCCCCCTCTCAGCCTCTTCTTGTGGGGCTTATTTTAAACTCCGTCCTGGCTGTGATTGGAGGGTGTCTGGAAGGGAAGGGAGAGGTGGGTGGGTTCAGGCTTTGAAAGGGAGGGGAACACTCCCCCCCCCCCCCCCACCAGACATGGAAAAGTGTCCCAGTGCGGGCAGCCATTGTCCCTGGAATAGTTCCATGTGCGTGGACCTACTGTACTGTTCGGTACTGCAGCCTCTGGTCCTGGTTCCAGTCTTGTCTCCAAACCAGAGTGAGTATGCCTGGGGTGGATCAGCTCTCTGTCCTGCTCGCTCTATCACTTCTGATTTCTCTTTCCTCTCCTTCTTTCCTCTCCTTCTTTCCTCTCCTTCTTTCCTCTCCTTCTTCCATGTGTGTGCGTGTGTCGGATCTCATATTTGGCTGGCTTTGGGCCCCTACTTCTGTCTGTCATATTTGTATAGTACTGAGGACTATCTATCTCATTGAGGAATTTAGCTCTCGTGTGTATGTGATGTCCACTATCTGTTCTGACAATCACTCATTCCTGTTAATACTTTGTTTCCTATGGGTCAAGCTGTGTCCTGTTTAAGTCCATACTGGGCCATGTTCTCCCGGTGGTGCTTAACTTACATATCCCTGCTGCTGTTCCTATGCTGGGCCTGGCTGGGCTGTGCTTTAGAGATAGACAGTACCCATGTAGGCACCATAGGACAGAAAGAGCTAGAAACAGCAAACTGACTGTTTGTTCTTTGGTTCTGATTTGTTGGTTCATTCGTTTTCATTCATTTATTTGCTCAATTATTCATTCCATCCTGTCATTAAATGGATTTGGCAGTATATTGGAAATTAATACAAAATATAAAGTACGCTGCTGTGTTTGTGGTACAGTATGTAGAGATCCTGTTCTCTATTGCCGTGAATAGAGAGTGCAGTGTCATTCACCGGTTTAGTCGGTGACTCCTCCTAGCTCCGCCCATTCCTGGTCCCCTGGCTGAGACCTCATCGTGATGGTATGCTGGCATCTTAACACCCCCCTCCACCACGTCACCCCCTATTCCCAGCTGTCCCCCACTGTCTTATGTACCTCAGCCAAAAAAGTACTGGTTCACATTCCGCCCCACTGACCCCAATGCTACAGGCCACAGATACTGGCCTTGTCGAGAGCCTTAATAAGATGTGTCACAATGCCAGTTCTTGGAGGCTCTCTCCCAGACTGGTCAGGGGCAGCTGGAGACGTGTCATGGTGACTAATGCCAAGGCCATGCCTTCCCACGCCATGACACGGCTAGATCGCTCAGCGCACTGTTAAGTTTAAACCAACTGACCTTTCAAACCTTTGTGTATTTGTCAGAGTGCAGTTTGTCAGACAACAATGTTCTGCTTCTTAAACCCTCCCCAGCCATGGTACAGAGGATTAATACACGTGTTCTCTAACCACCAGTCACCCATATGAGGAACTTGGAGGCACAGATTCAGACAGGAGAACGATGTACTGGGGTTTAAGTGTTCCACTTCACTGATAGTTTGTGTTATTTTAGGGTGTGTGTGTGTGTGTGTGTGTGCGTGTGCACATTTACTGTACACGCCTCCTGGCTTGTGTGTCTTTATCTTCAGTGTGTCTCTAGTTAGAGAAGGATAGAGCTGCTATCACTTCTGCTCCCCTGTCTATCTCTCCCTTGCTCACTCTGCGTTGCTTCCTATCACTTCAGTCTCACTGTATCTCCCCCCTCTCCTCCCTCTCTCAGCCTCCTCCCCAGTTCTCCCCCTCTCTCAGTGAGGCTGATATCATGGAGACCCCCCTGCTGGTCCCATTAGAGCCCCTGGGCTTTGGCCTGGGCCAACCCTCCACCTCCCTCTACACGGACTCCCATGTCCTTCCTCCCTGTCAGACTCACCCCGCTCTGAGCTCAGAGAGGGACCCCCTCCATCCCTCCCAGCAACAACAAGCTGACTCGGCGGCCTCGGCCAGACAGGAAGTCCCGCCCTCGGCCGGCGAAGAAGAAGAAGAAGAGGAGTGCCTGGTGGACTCTCAGCCAATCTGCTTCAGCGAAAACCCTTTCCTGGTGGCCAATCGCAAGGGCAAGGGCCGCCCGTCTGCGGAGCGCATCCTATCAGGGCCTCCGGTGGGCTACGGGAAGCAGGGGCAACTGCAGCCCTGGTTGTTCAACAAGGCAAGAGGCCTGTGTGTGGGTTTGAAGCAGCATGGTGTGATGTCACAGCGGTCCGGACGTAGAATAACCCTCCTCCACCCCAGCCCCCTCGTCTCATCCAACCACCTGACCAACGTGCAGCTGTGTGAGCGTTTAACGAGCCTCATAATCATCGCTTGTTAGCTCGTGGGGGTCATCTCTTTTGAAAACTAACAACCCAGGATAATGAGAGCAGCATGTGGGTTTGATGTGGTGATGGAGAAACTGAGCTAAAAGTAAGAACATGTGCATATTCCAGAAGTGTCTTTGCTGGGAGCTGGGGTTGTATGAGAACTCAAACAGAAAAAGGAAAACTAGTCTTCAGAAACCAGTTAGTACTGTCAGGTCTGATCTTGTCTCAATGGGGACGCTTCGACCCAGAGCTCTTCAGCCTGGAGTTTTCCCATTTTCTGTTTGAGGGTTCAGACTGCTGTGGTGACAGAGCCAGGGAGCGGGGAAGCGGTTCTGTCCCCCTGGGCCGTCCTGCAGGGTGGCGCTCCCGCTGGCTGTCCAGCACCGTCAGGAATGTGAGGCTGACAGCTGTGAGGTGCAGTGTGAGGGCCAGCAGCCTCTGTGCTGACATCCAGAGTATGAAGCAACATGAGACTGTGCAGGATCGTGCACTGTATGGAGGAAGGCTGCTCCGAGGGGGCTTGTGGTTGATCCCACCGTCTACACCTCAAACAGCTCTGGAACCAAACGGCTAAACCCTTGTTGTTTTTCTTGTTTGTTGTTTGCACAAATCCCTCCTCCTATCACTGCACTGGCCAATAGACAAGGTGGAAGTGAGAACAGCTGCTCAAAGTGTGGCTGTGTTTTGTCTTCAGGCGCCTTCCACTGAACCCCAGAGGACAGAAAGCCCCGTGAGAGATGCCCCCTACTCCCCCAGCTTACAGCCGGTAAGCTCCACACACACACACACGCACACACACACATGTCAGTCAAGAGCCACCTCACCCCTCATACAATCACCAAACCTGCTTCCACACCCTCTTTCATCTGGTTCTGCTTCTCCACGAGTCTCTTTGAGGTTGACAGGATAGATCAGTCATAGCCTGTCTTTCACCATTGGAAAAAAAAAAGAGACAAAGTGTAGTGTATGCATATCCATATGCATACCTTGACCCTCCTTTCCTCCTCCTCCACCGCCCCTCCCCTCCCCCTAGCCCAGCTCTCTCTCCTCCTCCTCCAGCTCCCTGGGAGGGGGCAGGGAGACCCGTTTCGTAAGTGGCCCTACCCCGGGCCCTGCCAGTCGTAAAAGCATGCCTCTGCTTGATCGCCATGTTCACCCACTGACCCCGGATGCTTTCTGCAGAACTAGACTTAGATCCTGTAGTGGAGTCAGTGTGCCTGTGTCTGATAGGCAGCGGCAGGCTTTTTGACCACTGTTGTGCATTAAAATCTGAGTTAGATCAAGGAAAAGCAAATGAGTGTGAATGGTATCTTTTCTAAGATGCCTAAAAGCCCATATTGGGCATGTAACCTGTCGATAGCGTTAATGCTGTGTAATACAAAAGCTTTGCTTCTCTGGCCTTGCTGAGTATGGCTCCCCCTTCAGGTCAGGACAGCTATGGCAGTCTGCGGTCCATGTGGTGGTTATGCTGTGTGCATGTAGGCTGCTACAGGAATGGGGCTGAATCGAAAGGTTTGGCCTGTCGGTTGCTGTATGTGTTGGAGAAGCTAGCCCATGTGCGGGGGACACTGGTGCTCATGCAAGGCATCGTGTCAACACATTCTTCTGTTGTCTTCCAGGCCAGCATCCATTTCACTTCCAACTCCACTGCCAAGGAGAACTCCTCATCCGTGAGTGTCAATGACCACCACTCTACATCCTGGCCTAGTGACACCAACACATGCATTATCATTGCCATTGTCACCATCAAGTTTGAGCTTTTAGACTACTGTGGCTGAGTCACATGTATATTTTTGGTTGATATAGTTCTATTATAATGTGTGTTCTGTGTTTGCTGTAATGTTATCTCTGCTGTTTTGAGGTCAGTAGTTCTGAGGTGATGCAGATTGTTTAGTAATACTGTACCTGGAGTGACTGTTGTGTTTGTCTCCCCCCCCCCCCCCTGCAGACGAGGCCGGGGGCCATCCAGCCTCTGTCTCGAGGCCGGCCCAGCACCTCCCCCGCTACGCCGGACGGACACGCCAGCCCCAACCCCTTCCAACATGGCCCCTCCCCCATCAACTCCCAAACCCCTGTAAGACCCCTCACCACCTCCTAGGGCAGACTGCCCCCCAGGGCTGAGACCCCCCCCTCTCTCTCTCTTCAGCTCTGGGCAGCTGTCTGTGCCAGTGTAGCCCTTACCACTGGCCAGGGGCCTCCCACTTTGGGGGGCCACAAGGTCACAAAGGCTCATTGTAACCAAATGATTTCCTGATAGTATTGAAGCTGAACACCAAAGAGTTGAGTAGGCAAACGCCGTTTAGGAGGCTGATCAGTGTGGCTGATCGCTCGCCTTGTCTCTACTGTTAATCCACCTTCATGGTGTTTGCTGGAGGTGTGTTGCAGGCAACACGCTGTGAAAGCGACACGGATGCCGGAGGCGTCACATGGTTGTTCCGGAATGTTCCGTTGGACAAAAGGTCCCGGAATGTCCTTTTACATTCCATATGGCCGAGGGGCCATGGCCCATAGCCATGACACAGCGCTGGGTTTAACCTCCCTGTCTTCTTGTTTATGACTGAATGGCGCAGGTGTGTCCACACCGTAGCCTCATCGTCCACCTCATCGTCCGCCTCATCCCCCTCCTCTCTCAGCCCTCCTGTCTCCTCCTGTCTCCTCCTCTCTCCTCCACACGACACCAGAGCCGCATGCAGCCACCTGCTCTCCCTCTGTCTGCCGTGTTCTCATTGTCTCCCCTCTCCATGTCTCTGTCCTCTCCTCCACTTCCTCCTCCCCTCTGGCTTCCCCCACCACATGGACTCCCTCCCTCCCTCCCTCCCCTCTCGCCCCTCCAGACCCCCCTGCAGCCTCGCGCCCCCTCCCCCGCCTCGCCAGACGAGTTCCCTCTGAATATCAAGCAGGCATACAAGGCGTTTGCCGCCGTGCCTCACTCCCACGCTGTGCTGGAGCCGCCGCAGGTAGGCCGGGCTACCCAGAATCCTCCTGGGTGGCGACGTACTCGCATGCCGTGGTTGGTCGTGGCCCCTGTGTGCCGTACCCCACCCCCCCTCCTGCCCCACCAGCGGCGCTGCCGTTTCCGCCTGCCGCCCTGTTGGGGGGGCCTGTGGTTCCTCTCCTGTGTGGAATGCAGTCGTGTCGTCATCATTGGTTTTGTACAGTCTGGTCCTGGTCTCTCTGACCGCCATTTAGATTTCTGGAGTCATCCCCGTGTGTGAAGTTGCTGTTGTCTTACCGGTCATCGCCTGCTCTCTCTCTCTCTTTGTGTCTCGCGTTTGAGGTGCCTGTCCTTCTCCACGCCAGTATTTGTTTGTTGTTCCCTGTTTCTCTCCCTCTCCTACTCCAATCTTTCTCACCCTCTTCTCCTCTGTGTGTTCATCAACAGGATCTCTATGGCCTGAGGAACAATGTCCACTCCATGCAACCGTCTCCAGAGGTGAGTGGTTCATGAACACATCAAAGATTACAACTCTTTTCGACGTTTTGTCAGTTTTCCATGCTGCCCTAGTCTTCTTTTATTTGGTAAAATAAATGTCTTGGGTATGTTTAGTCGTGAAACAAAGGCCTGTGTACAAGGGACGAGGTTCCCACTTACATGTGAAGTAACGAGTGTCAAAGGAAAGCCTGCCTAGCGGCCTTGACATGGTTGTTCCCCCGTCGGGCTGACGTCATGACAACGTCATGTTGACCACTTGTGTGGCTCTTCCAGCCTCAACTGTACAACGAGGTGTTTGAGGATGAGGTGGAGGGGGGGGTGGGGCTGATGTCCCCTCTCTCTCCTGACCGCCGGGAGTATCTGAGTCTGGCGGCTGTGCCACGCCTCTCCAGACCCTCCCTGGAGCTGAAGGTACTGTCCCCCAACCGCCCCCGCCGCTACGTCCAGGGTTCAAACCCCCCCCCCCCCCCGTGGCTTCAGTGGGGCTGTGGTCTTCTTGGCTGCTGTGGTGGCGGCGGTGGGCAGGGCATGACAGGCCCACTGATCAGACTCGTAATCAGAGTGGATGGTGTTGGGTTGCGATTTGGACCGCTTCGTTCGCTATGCTTGTTCTTTCCCCGCGTTGCATCCTTCTTTATCTTTGGGCAAATAATCGGCAAATAATCAAACATCGAAATTCTTTTCTAGAGATACGTGGTGATTGGTCTGTTTTTCCGAGCTGTGTATGATTGGTCTTGGGGGACCTATGGGACTGTGTTCTCTCATCCTCACCGTCCCATCCTGAAGCTTCACTATGACGGCCTCACCTTCTTCAAACCTCCACCCCCTCTCATTCAAACCGTCCTATCCCTGTGCTTCGCCCCTCCAGACGCCCTCCCCCGGAGGCAGGGGCAGCCCCGAGCAGCGCTCCTTCAGAGACCGCCAGAAGTACTTTGAGATCGACGTGAAGCAGCAGACCCCAGACAAGCCCAAGCCCCGCGTGTCCCTGGTGGGAGAGGACGACCTGAAGAAGATGAAGGAGGAGGAAGGTATGACAGCTCACCTACGTGTTCTCAGCCAAACGCTTCAGATCAGACAGAAATGTAAGAGCAAGACTAGCTATGCCTACTGCTGACAGAAATGGAGTTAGTAAAAGAATCCAGTTTGCCACTACATGAAATGTTCACAGTAACCGGACCTCTCTCTGATCCCACTTGTGATCCCAGCGAGGATGCTGGACCAGCGGCCCCGGGAGTTCCTCCTGGACGAGGAGGAGGAGGAGGAGGAGGACCTGGCCAAGCAGATGGCTGACATGAAGGCCCATGGCAAGGTTCTGCTGGACGGGGTGGAGTACAAGGTGGAGAGTGTGGCCACGCCCCCTAGACACTGCTCCACCCCTCCCAGCTACAATGCCACGCCCCCCAGTTACTGTGGCAGCTCAGGGTACACAACTTTAGTTTTCATCTCTGTCATCCTCTCATCCTTGTGAGAGAAGCCTCGTGAGAGGCCCTTAGGACCCTCCGTGAAGGCTGTAGTGTGACGGTGTTGTGTGTGTGTGTGTGTGTGTGTGTGTGCAGGCCCTCCTCAGTCGATGGGAAAGGAGACTCTCCGAGGAACTCTATGGAGGAGAGCTTCAGGCTGGAGCAGAGACCCAACTCCATGACGGGGTATTTACAACATGACGTGTGTGTGTATCACAGTAGGAATGTGCCTGACTGTGTAGCACTCTAACTGTGTGTGTGTGTGTCCCTGTGTGTGTGTGTGTGTGTGTCCAGCCTGATCCCGGTGTACCCAGGGGAGTCAGGGGCTCCCATCCGGACGGCCAAGGCTGAGCGGCGGCAGCAGGAGCGGCTGAGGATGCAGAGCCCTGAGCTGGCCATGCCCTCCGACAAGGACCTGTCCCCTGCCGAGAAGCGGGCCCTGGAGGCCGAGAAGAGGGCCATGTGGAGGGCAGCCAGGTAGACAACACCCCCCCCCCCCAACACACTGATCTAGATGGTTTTGACTGAAATAAACACACCCCAGGTATGGACATGAGATGAAGATGTGGGGCAGGCTCTAGGACCCAGGACTTCTCTCTTCCTCCCTAACCTCCTCATCTGTTTCCTCTCCTGTGTCCCTCTCTTCATGTGAAATCCTCATATTCTCCCTGATCCACAAGTTTTAGTTTCTCTAAAAATAGGACAGAACTTTGAACTCGAACGCCCACTTTGAGGCAAAAGCGAAGAGAAGAACCAACATAAACGATCAGCATCGTGAGATAAGGTTCTGGGAAACCCCGTCTGTTGGTCCTGTCCAAAGTCCAGGGTCCCGTGGACCACACTGTGACGTCCCAACTCCTGTCTAAACTCTCTGCCTGCTGTTCTCATCCTTAATCTTTCACCTCTCTCGCTCTCTCTCTTCCCTAGTCTTCTCAATGTTTTACCTCCCATCTATGCTTTTTTTTCCCCTCCCCCCTCTTTGTGTCCCTGTGCCCTGTCTGTCTGTCTCGTTTTCCTGTCCTCTCCTCCACCCTGGTGTCTTCCTCTCCCCCTCCCCTCCCTCCCTCTCTCTCCTACCTGGGTTGCCCCAGGCCCTATGGCCTGGAGGAGGATGTTAAACAGTATGAGCAGGACCTGGCTAAGAGGCTGTACCAGTCCAGGGTGAGGGCGTCTCAGGGCGCCGCCTCGGCCCCTCCCCAGCCCCCCACCTCCTCCTCCTCCTCTGCCTCCTCCCAGCTCAGGTCTGCTCCTCGGGCCCTGCCCGGCACGGGCCACACGCACGGCATTGTGGGGGAGTGTGCTGTGGGGGTGGGGGGGGGCGCTGTGGGCTTAGCCGTCCAATTACATCCACGCGCACACTGGCTTTTGCTGCCTCAGCTGGCCTCTTGATTGGTTGGTCACCCTGCTTCTGCACGTCCACATGGCTGTGTCCATATGCTTTGTGTATCTCTCTCTCTCTCTTTCTCAGCCTATCGCTCAATATCTCTCCTTTTCTCTGTCTCTTTATTTACTTTCTTCCTCTCTCTCTCTCTCTCTCTCTCTCTCTCTCTCTCTCTCTCTCTCTCTCTCTCTCTCTCTCTCCTTTCTGTCTCGTCTCTAACGCATCGTTCATCTTACTAATGCACAGCCTCACAGTGAGACTTCAGCAGTCTGTGACCTGACGCTGCCTTGCTGTCTATAGTCGTACCTAGTCCTCCAAGAATGCCCCTTCTGCTGTAGAGGTGTACTCTGAGCCCAAGTAACCATAGGTTTACGTAAAGGTTACATGAGTTTGGTCAGTCACAGAAAGCCAGGACTAGGAATGATCAGCAGCTGTGTCTGGTGTTAGAATGTTCTGCCTCATGTAATCTGTCTGTCTTCCTCTCCCTCCCTCTCCAGGATGAAGTCTCTGGAGCAGGATGCGCTGAAGGCCCAGATGGTCATTGCCAAGTCCCGGGATGGCAAGAAGCGTGGCACTCTGGACCAGCTGGCCGAGTCCCCCTCACCTGCCCCCACCCCCTCCCCCACCCCTCTGGAAGGTGAGCTTCCACTCATGGGTTTGGTTGTCTTCCTACCTTTTCAGCGACCTTACATGGCTTACTGATCCCCTCTCTCTCTCTGTCTCCTCTCTGTCTCTCCATCAGATGCGAGTCCTCGGGGAGTGACGTCACCAGGCAGACTGGTAAGCCTCAGGCCACTGCTTCCCTCTGAACATGAGTCAGCAGTTTCAGACATTGGCTTTTCATTCCTGAGCCGCAGGACATTGTTTATTTATTCAACAATTGTTTGCCTTGGTTTTCGGTAAAGTAGCTGTACCCGTTTGAGAGTTGAAAGGATTCTGTTCCTCTGGGATTCTAAGCGGAAGAAAGACGATGTTGATGGGCTTGGAAAACTCGTTTCCATTTGATCTACCACCGTGCACTGTCATCACAGCCTATCAGAGTCCAGAACACATTGCTCACCTTCCATAAAGCACACCTCTCTCTCCACCGTGTGAATCATCAACTCATCCCTCTGCCACCTCTCCTTTCCCTCTTCCTTTTCCCTCCTTTTGTGTCCCTCTTTCTTTCATGTTTTGTCTTTTTCCTTCCCATGTGCCTCTGTTGACCTCTCCTGTCCTCCCCTGTCCCCTCCTGTCACTCCTGTTTGCTGTCCTTCTAGTCCCTGTCAGAAAAGAAGTTTGACTACAGACAGTTTGCTGCCATTCCTTCTTCCAAACCCGTATACGACATCCAGGTACTGCCTGCATGCTGAGTCTCCAGAAGCGCCCCTCCCCACCCTCTCCCTGACCCTTGGCTTTCCCTGCTGCCTCGTCTGCCCCAGTCCTCCCCCTCTCCTCCCCCATAGCCTCCCCAGTTATCAGACTGCCTCCATTTTGACTCCCCAGGATTTAGGCTAACAACGTCTGTCTCTGGTATGGGCTTGCTATCTTTGATTCACTCAAAAGGTTATTGGTCAGTCGTGCTAATATGCTACTATGATTTACTATGAATGGTACTAGTGATTAGTAGTAACCTAATTAGGCCCTGGGATCTGGGTTCATCTTGACCTCCAGCAAGAATGGTCTGTCCTCATTGGCTTCTCTCAAACTCCTCCCCATTCTCCCACTCACCATCCTCAAGCATCCCCAACACTGACCAATCACACCCTCTCTTATGTCAGCCAACTAACCAATCACCCACCACCAGACAATGGTCACCACTCACTCACCAACCAAGGGATTTCAGCCCTTTAACCTATCAGCTTCTAGGAAGCCTACTGAGTCCCACCCTCTCTCATAAGGTATCCCTCTGAACACTGCAGGGCTGTCTGCTGCTCTGACTCCTCTGGCCTGCTGCCTCTGTCCTGACCCACATAGTCGTCAGCAAGGAAGGTCTAAACATGGAAGCCTCAGAGACGTGACAAACCGGCCTCCTCGATCTAGTGCTGCAGCATGAGACTGGAGAGTTCATTTGAAGGGACTTCCTGTCGTTTTTTAACGAGCCTGGCCTGTGACGCATCTGACGCTTCCTCCTCTATACACTCCGTGAGCTCCAGCAGGTCAGAAAACAGCCAGGCTCCCATGTTGGATGTCCCGTCATGGGTTCTGCATCTGCCAGGAAGGTTTCAAACTAACTAGAGGCTGCGTGGATCTCAGCTCAAGCTGTTCAGAGTACTGACCAATGAGGCTCAACCTGATCGATAACACTAACCTGGGTGGGATTCCCCGCCTGACCGGCATAGAGAAAAGTCTGCACACATGGAGCATGTTCCCATACATACTTTCACACGTGACAGGCATGTTCTAGACATGTTGCATGTTCTTGTGGGGAGGACGGCAGGGAGGCAGGGGGTCCCTGTGGTGATGGTGCAGCAAGGGCAGCTTGTCCTTCAGTGGTTGTGGTTCCTGGTCAAGCTTTTGTGGTTGTCTGTACGTCCCTCAGCCTTGGTGGGGAGGGGGGGAGGGAGGGGCAACCAGTTCAATGCTTTTGCTTGGTATGTTGAACAGTACTGTGTAGTCCAAGGTTCCTCAACCTCGTTCCTGGAGACCTACCGCCCTTCCAATGTAGGTGCATCTTACCAATTCTACTGAAGCACACCCGAATTGGTGGATGAGCCAAATCCTGGTTTGTTACCATTGGGTTTGGAGCCAAAGCAATGAGCTCTCCTGGAACAGGGTGGGAGAGCCCTGGTCTAATCTGTGGATCAGTTTCACAGACAGACGGAGTTTCTTCTGAAACGAAACGGTATCTGGAGTAGACGGAATGTAGGCTTGGTATCTGGGGAAACTACAGAGTTTGTGTTTTGTGGGATGTTTGTGGTGGAGCTGTGATTCTCTCTGTCCTGTGTCTGTAACTGGTTCCTTGTGATGGTTTTGAAACTGTTTATTCTGCATCTTCTACACCCACTTGCCCCCTGGTTGTTTGGTTTGTGGGACCTCCCTCCCTCCTGGATCTGATGGATTCACTGGACTCTTGCCCCTAACCTCCCAGCCCTAACTCTCAGCCCCCAGGGGAAGACTACAGGGGGTCTGTAGTGGGATCTTAACCCCTCGTAAGAGAGAGTGGTTTTCTGTTGTGGAACTCTGGCAAGCGGGTTCGGGGGACCAGACCTGGGTCTGTTACTTAAGTGATTGAGGTGCGTTTGATTTTCCTCATGATTGGCACCATTGGGGACTGATCGGTTGGTTCCATCATGCCGAGTGAGGGAAATCATGCGCACCCCAAATATTTCACAGCATTGGTAAGTAATGTTTGGCCCAAGTCTTCAGCCCCATGCACCCTCCTCCTGCCAGTGCCTCTGCCCCCACCCATGGTGAAGGTGCCTCTGCCCCCACCCATGGTGAAGGTGCCTCTGCCCCCACCCATGGTGAAGGTGCCTCTGCCCCCACCCATGGTGAAGGTGCCCCTGGGACTAAAGGTGGGCCCCACATCCCCTTCCCCACCCTAACCTCCCCAGGCCCTTACTCTCTACTGCTTCTCTTCCAGTCCCCAGACGCTGTCGATGACATCCAGTTTATTGACGATGGCTCCAGCAACCCAGGTGAGTTGACGAACTCCTGTCTGCCTGCCTGTCTGCCCCTACCCAAAAACCCTCTGGATTACGTCAGACTTTGAACCAGGGAAAGTGAGTCAGCTGTTGGGGAGTCGGTGGGTTAGTAGCTGCAGAACTGTCCTTAGCTGTAAACTCTGACTGTGTCTCATTATAGCTACCGAGCTACACTAGATGGTCCTTGGGCATTAACAATGTGATGTATGTAGACAAACTCCAAAAAGTTACCAACATCATATTGCGGTCGTGACATAATGAAAACCCACAACGTAACATTTTTCCGATGTCCAGCGAAGGTGTTGGGTTGGCCCATAATATGCCAGAATCCCTGACCATATCTATCCCTCTGATTCAGGTGACTACCTGGGATAACAACCACTTCTTGGTAGGATTCACACACCGTGTGTTTGTGTGTGTGTGCGAGCACCTTGGGCTAAGTGTGTGTGACATATGGTGTGTGTGTGTGTTCACTTTTTTGCTCTAACCCTCTAGTTCAGTTTGAAAAAACTGTAGTTTAGTCTGATATTCCGTTTGTAGCACTCTTTCTCCCCTTAAGCTTGATAATAGAGTAGGACGTGTGTTCCATCACAGAAAAACAGTCTCCTCTCCTGTAACCTCGTTCACTCCCTCATTGATCCGAGGTGACTGGATATCCTGGTCGTGGTGTCTGAGATGCACCACTCTGTGTGGATCCGTCCTCCACTGATCTGTGAGGAGGAGTGAACCAGAGGAGCTGACTGAGGGAGGGGATTCCTTTTCTGGTTCGGGACGCCCCCTAGTCTGTCTCCAGTCTGGGGACAGGTGTCTTGTCGTCTAGGCTTGCTGCTTGGCCTGCTTCCAGTGTCAGACGGCTGGTTCAGACGACCTGCTCTCTCTGTGTGTGTGTGTGTGTGTGTCATACTGGTCCTGATGCTGGCCTCGCTCCAGAGCCTGCATGAAATCACTGACTAAAACAAGGAATGGAAAGGTTTGGGGTCAGTTGTATCTGATTGTTTGACTCCTTTTACGTAAAAAAAAACAAATATATATTTCAAAATATCCACAATAATGTTGTCAACATTTGATGCAAACATGTAATATTGACATTTTTGTGTGCTGTGAGCATGATACCGGCACATTTGAGTTTGACCTAGGAGTGGAAATGTAATTTACTAAAACTGACCCTAATCCTTTACAGTGCAGTTTGTGTAGAGTATTTCCTGTCGTACTGGATAGTTTAGTGTGATTAGATACTTGGTACCAGCTGGTTGATCTGGTCTGTAGCAGCGGGGGTGTTGGCTTTCTGTTGCAGGTGACTGTGCCTTTTCAACACCAAACTCCCTCTTTCCCATCAGCCACCCGCCGGTTGCTGGGAAGATTAGCTTTGCAAACTTCTCCTTCTATCTCCCTCAGAGCGAGCTACCTCTTCCTCTCCACAGCCTTGGCAATGCAGCATAATATGAGGGTGGATGTGTGTCTGTACTGGTCAGACTAGGTGTGTGTGTGAAAGTGTGTCGCTAACAGCTTGGCTCTCCCTGTGTGTCGTCCACAGTGCCCACCCTGAACCCCGAGGCCCAGGAGCTCACAGCTCTGCCCGCCAGCTCAGCCCTGGAGGAGATGGCGCTCTACAGCAACAAACGCAAGCTGAGACAAGGCCGCCGCAGCCTGGAGACTGCCGTGCCCACATAACACCACACACACACACACTGAGACACACACACACTGAGACACACATTGAGGCACACACCCACACACACACACACACAGGAGAGATCATTCACTGCAACACACACTTTGGGAGGTGTATGTGCAACCACCATAGAGAATACAATGATGATAATCACCACATAAACATCCAGTCATATCCTGTGAGCCAGTCTTCCCTTTACAGTCTGGGGATTAGATGGCGTAAAGCTGTGATGCCAGGATGAAGGGTTAGGAACAGGAGCTAGTGTGATGCTTCAAGGCCATTCTCCAACTTGGTTCAATCTTCAGTTTGCGTTTTAGAAGCTGAATTATATTAACAGGCGATTGATATGTTTGTATTTTTTCGCCATCTTTTGATTTTGCTGTTAAAAAAAAAAGATAGAAAAAAAAAAGAAAATGTCCAGAATGGGAGAGAAGAAAAAAAGATAGAATTGTAGCTGTAATACTAACTTTTCAGATGATATTTTGGAAGTTTTTAAGAGAATAGATTATAAATGTCAGGGTTTTTAGAGGGCTTCGAGAGGGAGGTGTACATATTAGGAGAGTAGAATCTGCTACCATCACAGTCTGGAGCGTGCAGGTCGTTTTAAACACTACATATCTACTGCACTGCAACTGCATAGCCTTTTTAAAACTGTATTCTTTTTAAATAATTTATTTTGCTTTTAATGTGTTACTCAAATCCATTGACTCCTGGCCATTACCTGTATTTATTCCAGCGAAAATGCCACAGAGTGATTCATATCATTGTATTCACTGTAATGAAATTAAGGCAATATTGTTGAGTACACAAAAGGCTTTAAAAATGATTCATTTGCAAAAACATATCGGCTGTAGCCTATTTGATTTTGATTCTATTCACTATGAAATCCCTCAGTGACAGAATAGAGAGCAAGTTGAGTGGTAGAGCAGGTGATCCAGTCTCCCTGGACCAGACTGGGGGTCACACTTTAGTCAGGACCCTACCGTTGCTTGACCACACTGGAGAGACTATCTGGTAGACATACACACAGTATATAAACACACTTTCAACAACATCCCATACTTGGATTGGCCTGGTATTGTTGGGAACGTCAGTCTATTTTGCCACACACACACACGCCTACAACGTCTTCTCTCTCTACTACTCTTTTCTACTTAACTATGGGAACATGTCGGCTATAATGCCTTTTTTTCTCTCCATTTATACGGTACTTTCTCTGCCTTTAGTTGTGACGTTTCTCGTCAAAGTGAACCTCACTCATATCTCCTAACTGGGAGGTCCCAGGTTAGCTTGTGAAGGTAGCAGGTGTTTCTTTTGTTATTTTCAATTTTTAATGATCTGTTTTTAGTTAATTTAAATCTGACGCCACTGAAAAAAAAAAAAACGATCCTTTATTACAGTGTGAATAATGTACAAATACAGAGCGAAAAGGAAAGCAAAAGTTTGGGTTGAAACCGAGCCAGCGTGTGCCTGGGTCGAGCTGTAGTGTGGTGTGGGATTGGTCGCTAGGTGTCTGGGGGAAATGGCTAAAGACAGGAAGAAAATTCTAGAGAGAAATTCAACCTTCTTCTGATCATTCTAAAACTTTCCTCAGCTTTTCTCCCGATCAGTGTGATCTGTGCACCCGACTGCTTCGTTGGAGAATCATGACAGTAACAGGAGTAGCATTCGTGTCAGTTTAATGCTAATCATAGCTTTCCATGTAGCTCTCGCTGACTGAAATTCAGTTTGATGGTTACATCTGCGATTGGGTGAAATATCTTTGTTTTCCTTTCTTTTTTTTTTACTCGCCGTAGGTAAATCATCCCACAAGTGGGATTCACTACATTTTTAAAGGAGCATCTGTTTGAACTTTTCTTTTTGGGTTATTCTCTTCTCATGGGGAGAGAGGGATGGGGTGGGGGGGAGTTCAAATGAATCAGAGGACATGAGTGCTTGGGTCAGAGGTCAGAGAGCTCAACCAAGACTGTAACTAGTGAATTTGTACAACCAAAGAAGTCTATTTTGTGGTTCAGGAATAATAAAAGTTTACTTTTCATTTAACAAGCTGATTCATTGCATTGTGTGTGTTTGTGCTTTTCGTGGTACAGTTACAAAGAGGTTACATCTGACACAAAACCCTCCTCTGAGCTACTCTACACACACACACACAGATTCACCATCATCTTGGGTCTTTATTGAGGCCACATTAGGTGTGCCACTTGGGGTGCTGGTGGACCATGGGGGGCAGATGCCACATGCTTGGTTCTTCCAGTCACATGATGGTGAGGATGGCAGGAAGTCTGGTGCGGCCAGAGTCTCTGGGGCTTTTCTTCTGGGAGGCAGACTGAGGCGTGGCCCTGCCCACGCTTCTCTGCTGGAACATCCATCACAAACACACACACGTCACCACTCCGGAGTTCTGGATTGTCTTGGCAGCCTGCACTGTACTGTACATGCCTACAGTTCCAACGTTATGTATCCTTTTATATAGTGCATACATTGTGTGTGTGTGAGAAGGAGAGACGCACCCGCTGAAGCGACCTCATGTGAGCGCTGTAGAAGGAGACAGCGCTGGGGCTGTCGGCCAGGCGCTCAGACCTCACACGCTCACATTGCACCTGCTCATCCTCCTCCTGGGGAACCATGACAACCACAAACAGCTGTAGACTGAGATTATACTCCTCCTCGGGAACCATGACAACCACAACAGCTGTAGACTGAGATTATACTCCTCCTCGGGAACCATGACTACCACAACAACAGACGGTTAGATAACTTAAAACTATCCATTTGGTTCACTTTCATCTGAAGCCTGTTTTATTCTCTGGGTGTAGATTCATTTATTACAGCTATGGTTTATGAATTCTAATACAGAGTATCAGGTTACAAAGGCTGCTTTAACATGGTGGGTCCTTGTTAGGCCTCTGTGTATGAATCCTGACCCACCAGAGCCAGTGCCTTGTCCAGGGGTATGAGTCCAGGTGGGATTGTTCCCCCGATCCTTAGCATGGCCTGGACCTCCTCTGGGAGCAGGAAGGACTCATTGTACCAGCTCTCAAACTCTGCCCCCACACACACACATAATTTGTCAGTCTGGGTTCACGGTATGTTAGCTCAGGTACACACCTAGCGGGGTCAGGGTTTGGATGCTCACCGGTCAGTAGGCGTGCCCTACACTGGTCCACCAGGTGGTGGCAGTAGCTGACCTCAGCCTTGGTGCTGCGCTGCTCCTCGTACAGCAGCCGGTACCGGGACTTCAGCTCCTGCAGACGCATGACCAGCGCCAGCTCCTCCTCCTCCAGCACCAGCTCCCCCTGCGCACTCACAAACTGACCTACACACACACACATCCTTGATCTGATCTACTCTGTTTGACACACACACACAAACACACGTGTCGTCTCCTACCCTGGCTCTGCCTCCTCTCCCGCCACTGTTGCAGGGCGGAGCTGGTGTGGTCTATCTCTGTTTTGGCCGTGTTGATGGCATCGGTGAGCTCTCGGAGGCGGGCCCGCCGCTCCAGCAGGACCGCCTTGTTCTCCTTCAGAATGCGGTTTATCTCACTGCCGCGCTCCGCCTTGAAGTCCTCAAATGCCTCTGTCTTACTGGGAGGGGAGCTAGGAGCAAAGACAGCGTATTAGACAGCAGTGAAGTGGAATACTGGACAACAACCCAAACACGGCATGATATAGGGCTTGTCATTGCCAGCAAGAATCTACCTAACAGAAGGGGTGGGAATCTTTTGACAACTGACGATTCGATTCCATTTTAAAAAAATTATACAGTGTGAAGTGTGAAGGCTGGATTTGAATCCAGGCTGTTGCGGTACTGCCCCAGCTTTTCAGAGCATGCACACTAACCCAGTGAGCTAACAGGGGAGGCCTGCTTTCTTCTGGTTTTTCCGACACCCCAACTCTCTGCAGGTTGTTACAACTAGATAGTTCAATGTCAAATTTGAATGTTGAGTGGAGGTTATGATCCCTGATAGCTCAGTGGTTAATAAAACTTGACTTATAAATAAAACTGATAAAAGGTAAATTTCTTTTTAGACTCTTGGTTGAGTCACTAGAAAAGCTTTGATAAAAATAAATACCAAATGATAGCTTAATGGACAACATGCACTATAATGCACATCCATATTTTGGGTGGGGGGGGTGTGTCTTTACTCAGGCCTGGGGGGCTCTCTTGGACCGGGGAGTAGCACCGGGGGGTCCTGGGTCTCCAGCTCGTAGACCTCAGGCTCCCTCTGGCTGGGCGGCCCGGACACATCCTCCGCTGGCCTGCCTGGTCCTGGGGCCTCCTTCTTACCATGGCTGGACAGGCACACAGATAACAGGGTGAGGGGTCATGATGCTGAAGTGTCCAGTCAGTGACATGACTGGGGCAGTGTTTTTCTACAGCCTTAGTGGACTGGGGTTGGACACTGACCTGAGCAGCTCCTTGGTCTTCCTGGTTCTGGTCCTGTCAGGGGACACGGGGCGGACATGCCTCTCTGAGGGGGCAGCCACGCCCACCCCGAACCCACAGCCCTCCACCTCTCCCACCATGCTTTTGGGGGCCTGCAGCTGCAACATCACAGCAGCAGTCGAATCAGGCGCTCCTAAACAAGACGTTTATCGTCCAACCCTATGCTTCGAGGTCAATTTGTGGGTAAGGTATGCAAGGCTAGCAGGTGTTCAGACAGTGTCAGGTTAAATAGCCTTGCAGGATGATGGGGTGATGTTTATGGGGACCTGAGCTGACCTTGGCAGCTGGAGGTTCAGAGGAACTCTGGGTCTTTTCCACCAGGCTGTAGGTCTCACCCAGCTGGCTCCTCACACGCTGCTCCTGCTGCCTGCCCAACACAACACGGCACCACCACGACTCACACACATAGCATTGTACCACCGTAGATTGGGACAGTTTGTTTTGTACATATTTTCAGCCCAATATTTAGGGGTTTTAGAGTTATACAACTCTTAAAAAATAAATGTTTTTCCTTAGCTGCTTATTAACATTTGTTAGGATTCAACATCCGTGCAAATCTTGTTCAACTATGAGATGGACAGGCATTCTTCATTGCTGAGACATTAGGGATGTGTGCCTAATGAAGGTGATGTTGACTCACTGTATGGCCACCTTGAACTGAGCAAATACCTCCTGGATCTGTCTGATATTGACAATCTGAGGAGGAACACCAGTCAGCAGAGAGACGAGAGGAGAGCCGGAATACGCATGTAAGAACATGGCCAGTAAACACTCTCACCAGCCTAACTGCATTCATTATTACTGCCTTTGTATTACACACCACCACACTTGCATTACACCCTTTAACATTACACCAGGGAACGAGAGCAAAGACAGAGAGGGGGATGTTCTCACGTTGATCTCTTCCAGGCTTCCCTCCAGGTATCTCTGAACCTGGCTCTGAATCTCTGCCACCTGGGTCTCGGACAGCGTCTCGTAGGACATGCCAGTGCGGTTGGCCTGGTGATAGACACACACACACACACACACACACACACAAGTCATGACATCACACAGCACTTGGTGTCCTGATCAAGTGTCACAGGATACTGAACCAGAGAAAGCAGTTGAATCTGTGTCTCCTTGTACACTCAAACATGGTCATGGTAATGAGGTGCCTCCATGTCTACCCTTACAGCACTTTAGTTAAGTAACCCTAACCAACAAATGCAATTTCCCCAAAAGGATGAATAAAGTATGTTATAAGACATATTACTCATGTTACTGAAGGTCAGACTTCACTTCAGACTAAGCTTAGAGACTTAAGACCCAGCCTCACCAGGGTGTCGTGAATGGACAGCTGCTGTTTAAGCAGCTGGATCTCCTTCTGCAGCTTCAGCACCTGCAGCTACACACAGATCACATCCCATCACGTCACACAGCACATCACTCACTATCACATCAGAGTCACAATCACACCCGTGTTGACATGCAAGCTGTGTTCCGGACGAGGGCGTTTGGGTCTCACCACCGGGTTGATGTGCTCGTTAAGGGCCGGATCGGTTCTGACACGCTTCATACGGCTGGCGAACCGCAAGGTGGAAAGCTGGAAGAGAGCCATGGCAGGACAGTGGTTGGCGACAAGACCTGTGGTTTACAGTAAGGTCAACTCCAGATCTGAAATGTGTTTACATGGCACCAGTACACACAGTACACTCACGGTCTCCTCTATCTGAGTGGCCTCTCCGTAGATGTTGGCCACCAGAACTGTGTTGCAGTTCCCACCTGGAGACGACAAAGCTGCTCATTCAACATCACTCAATACAAACATACACACACACGTGTGTTAAATGTCACATGATACATGGGACTGTAGTTTCTTTACAGATATACCGAGCAAGTCATCAGGCAACAGGTAGCGTTCTACAGATAACCCTTTCCATGTTCCTTGGGAGCCTCACCCAGTGAGTCCTTGAGGGCGTGGGTGAGTTTGGTCTGTCTGAAGGGCACGTGGTCTCTCCTCCGGTCTGCCAGAGCCAGGATGGCCTGCTCCAAGAATGACAGGGACTTGTTGATGTACATGGCCTCCTTCAGCACCTGGCCCTCTGACTGGACCACATAAGGGACACAGAACCAAGTTTCCACAAGAGGGGTTATGCACAGTACCTGGCAACCTCTGCAAATGATGGTGAGAGATTGTCTCATCTTGTACCAGGTAGATACCGTACAGGGTCATACTCCTGTACGGTATGGCCTTGTAAGCAGGTCTGGTTCTTCAGGACTAACCCTTGTCTTGCCCAGTCTCTCTGAGCCTGCTAGGTCCACCAAGTTCAGCTTGGAGGTCACGTATTTAGCATCAGACAAAGTGCGGGAATGAGACTGTAAAACAACAAGGACACATTTCAGGCACATCCCGAATTAATGGCTTAAATGATGGCAAATGAAACCTTACTGTCCCATGTGAATACTGAGAGTGTGCGTGTGTGTGCGCGAGTTACGAGTGGGATGACACCTCAATGTGCACTGTAAGGATGCAGTGAGATCTGGAGGAGTTTGTGTTGAGGCTGTGAGCTCCAATGATGCGGTTCATTTCTCCCTGTGTGGACACAGACAGCAGTAGTACAGTCAGCCGGTGAATCTAGCCAGCACTAGCTGAAATCCTCCTGAACAGCATTGATTGGACACAGAGCTATCAGCTAAAGAGAGATTCCCAAGTAACGGTATCAAACACCTTTTGAATTAGTTTTTGATCTTTCAAATAGTATTTGGAGTGCATACCTCAAAAAGCAGGTTGAGGGCTTCTACTTCACTGTGGACTAGGTGCAGGGACAGCCCCTTAACGACCACACTCCCTCCAGGCTCCTCCACTACAGCCATGCCCCCTGGACCTGGGCCTGGGCATCCCCGTACAGAGGACAGCAGGTCCACCAGGGTCTCGTTGTAGATCTCCAGGAAGGACAGGTGCACGGTGAAGGTGTGGTCGGAACGCTGCTCCACCTCCCGGAACACCTGCAGTTTGAACAGGAGGCCAGGTGAGATACGTGGAGAGACAGTTCGAGATACAGGGAAGAGATTCAGGTGGAAAAGGGGGGTGATTCTTGGCCTGGAGTATGTTACCTCCTGTAGGGCTCTGGGTATAATCCCTCTCTGACTGTAATTCTCTGTGGCTCCTGTCATGGTGTACGTCTTCCCTGCTCCCGTCTGGCCAAAACACATCACAGTACCTGGAAGAGCAACAGAACGAAATATCCACTTGACAAGCCAATAGTGTGATCATGAGCAGCTAAAAAGAGGGCATGTTGGAGCTAGATCATCTACCGTTGTACCCCTGCAGCGCCCTGAGCACTACCCCTCGCCCCACACGGGCATACACATCCTCCTGTGACACGTCATGCAGGACGCCATCCAAACGGAAGGACCAGGAATTCAGCTGGTTGTTCACCACCCCCTTCCTGGACTCTTTCCTCTGGCGGACATTCACTGTCTGGGGAAGGGATGTAATATAGCTTTAATTTAGCTTTTACTTTTCACGTTCAGCTTCAACGAAGTACAGTGAGAATCAATCTAGTATGTAAACAGCAAGTGATTCATGAAATGTTGAACGACTTGACTTCAACCTCCAGTAGGGTTTACTACAGTAAACAGAATTGCCTTGTTGTGCACTTTATAAAGAAAATCACTTTGACGTTGACCAAATGTTAAATGTCACAGGCATACCTGTCCATCCGGTAGATATTCTATGAGCTCCTGAGCAAAGCTGGCCGTCGGTCTAGTACGAACAAAAACGCTCACTTCACTGCCGCGAGCACTCATTGCGCCTTAGTCTGAAATTGTACAATTTCAGGTTTTCAGGCCTATGTCATGTACATAAACATATCTTGCATTAGTACAGAGTCTTACCTGTTTTTGCAATAGGCATAATGTTTGTTTTAAACTCGGATCGGCTGGTTAAAATCAAACCAACATCGCCGACTTCCAAGCTACACATTCCTCCTGTTGATTTCCATTGTCATGGTAACGGTAAACGTATCTGAAGATCCTAAAAGCGAAAGGAACATCGGATGGCCAGCCAGTCAGACAACATCGAACAGACAGCCCAAACCCATTTGCGGTAACGAAGACTGTAAAAACATTAGGTTAAACAAACAGCAATTTGTTCAATCACGAGTTTGAAGGTATCCCTGCTCGTGAACAACGTAAGCCCATTGGCCATGGATCCAGCCATGTGACTTTCCTAATGAACAGAAATCACTGATTCGAACGAACTAGCCTATTGGCTGTCATGCAGGTCCAGGTGAGAGGTGTACTTCTGTTCTGTCTGCTGCTGGGTCATATTCTGGTTGAAGCTGGAAAACCGGTTTCTTTGGTAAGAAATAAAGTTGTTTACTTAATTTAAAACTGCCTCGCCTAAGGGCACAATATGACTAAAAAATGACTAAATGTAAATATAGGCTCAATGATAACTTGTTTTAAATTGTGCAAAATACAGTACAGTTAAAATGAACTTTTTTTATCCCGACAGAAATTCTAGTTTATTAGGTGCTAATTAAATGTGTCCTGTAATCGACTATTCATACTTTTCTATTACAATTTAGGTCGATCGAAACAGTAGGTTTAGTATGGGATGGATTAAAAAAGTGTCTAGCATTAGTGTATTTTGATGTTTACATTGTTGTGTAACGGTGTAGTGTCAATGACCTTTCTGAAACAAGGTAAATACAAATTGTGTGTTTTTATATTTGGTTAGGAGAAATGCTTAAGTCCTCCTACGTTTTCAGCAGAGATGTTGTACGGTTATCACACTGTGGTTGTCATCATGTGACTACACTTTTTACAGTTTTACACTGTTGTTACACTGTTATGTTGTCATCACATTTTCTACACTGTTATTACACTATCATTACACTGTTTTGCACTGTTGTTGCACAATCATTACACTGTGATTACACTGTTGTTGCAGAGATGGGAATTACGTTGTTTCTATACTTGAGTAAAAATTTTCTGACCACCTTTTACTAAACCACTAATACAGGTAATATGAATGACTACTTTTTAAGTATATGTCAGAATCCATACTTCTTTATTTTAACTTGAGTGAAAAAGTGTAGTCAGTACTTCAACTTCAGTTTTTTTAAACATGGGTATTTGTACTTCCCCTTGAGTGAATGATGTGTGTACTTTTGCCATCTCTGGTTAAAGGTTGTCTATACCACTTTATAATTTCAATGAACAGTCTAAGAACTCCTCTTGCCAACTTTATTACTGTTCCCCAGTGGCCAATAGGAAGCAGGCGACCACTTGAGAATGATGCAGGGTTCGAGCCAAAAGATGCACCGTTTCCAGTGGTGAGTGTTTTAACGTGCACACGTCGGGCTGTACCAAGTAAGATACAGCTGGACAGATTTCTAAATGTTATTGTAGAAGTGCTGCAATAAATCAACAAAGTCTTCAGTTGGCTATATCCCGCGACATCAGAGAAATGATTTGTAACGTTATGCTTTGTAAATTGAATTATTTAACAGTATTGTTTAAAGTCTTTCTTAAGTCACATTTAATTCGAAGACTGGGTAACAAATTGGGATTTACATTGTCTTTACTGTAGGTGTTCTAGTGACTAACTTCTTTTATCCAGGACTTTATTTCAGTCAACCATCCACTTGAAAATGAGGCAGGGTTTGAACCTGAGGAAACTACGGAAAATCTGGTTTGTGAAGTGAATATTTTTATACACGGTTTATTATCCCAATAGTCACCCCCACAAGTCTCCCTTAAAGCCACATCCAATTAGCATCAAGTATGTTGCAATAACCCTCCAGCAACCAGCCCGTGTGCTGTTTCTTTTGTCCTGACACCTTATCTTCTCCTTGTCCTCAGATGACACCTACAAACTCCTCCACCACACCCAGAGAAACCAGCCAGTTGACTTCATTTTTTCTTTCATTAATTAAGGTATTATTTCACTGACTCATAAATTAATCCACCAATACTTGTTATTCCTTCAAATAAAAAGACTACATGTATTTAGCTGTTGGTGTGGTATTTGAACTTGAACCAGTGTGGGATTACTGAAAAGTGGCCAAGATAATAACGGTTTTCAGCCATAAACAGAGATGTTTGCTATCAGTGTACATAAGTGTTCTGGACATTTCATGGCAGCAGCTCTCCATGGTTATGGAGAGTCTTTACAACAGACATACAAATCTTTCAAGTTAAGATGTACGCAGTTAAGAAAGTACATCAATGTTGGGACAGCAGTACAGATTGTTTAAAATATTGGCTTGAAGACAAGTTTGTCTATCCTGGTAAAGCAAGGCATTTAAACATACTTTCTTTTAAGCCCATGCAATTTGATAACACATCAAAATAGTAAATGATGTAGTATGTGGATGGAAATTATTTGAAGTTAAAGACTCAGACAAAACACCAATCACAAGGATCAACTTTATTTCGAGTTAAACATCTCACAAGTGTTTTCAGTCATAATCCAGCCAGTGGTCTGGCCGGTCAGGCCGTCCAAATGTTTAAATTCTCCAACCCTGACACTCCTTAAGCGAGACTCCGTAATATTTTGAAAGAGCTTTGCTTGAGATCTTCTACATGTTTCAGACAGCTAGCCATGAGCGAGCTAGCCATCATTGTCTCGATCAACATATGACTTTACAGTGATAAGAAGGGTTGGCTGTAGCATGTACAGGCCTAGATCCAGGGTCATTCTGAATAGCCATTGACAGACAACTAGCCCTCCTAACACTTGGCTCCACCTAGGGAACACATGCTACAGTTGATCCAAACCATCTGATCCTAGAATGGCACCATTCAAATTCTCCTTTCCTTGGAAAAGTCACTGATTTCAATCAGACAGGATTGGTATCAGCTGTGTAGAGGCACATACTTCCACCTATCCAGCCATTTAAGATCAGAGAGGAAGCAAAGATGCATTGTAGAGAATTGGTACAGCGCCTAGATCTTGTGTCCATAGAGTACATCAGTGGGTTTGGTGCCAAACAGGAAAGACAAACAATCACTCCAGAAATGAGAATAACATACAGGCTTCCTCCTCGAACACAGGTAAACCAGTAAGTGCTGAGGCCTATTTATCAAGGGATGGAACCTTCAAGGTGGGGAAAAGAGGATGTCTTGTGGTGCAAAGCTTATAAATCAAGTTTGGGGACATTAGCAATGCAACAGATTGGGGGTAAAGCAAAAGCCTATACTTTTTTTATCAGAATTACGCTAAACAAAATCACATTTCCTTTGGGGAATTCAGATGGTGTCAATTAGTTGGGTAATTGTAATAGGTAGCTGTGTCTTTATATGTAACAATTTGAAGTCTACCCTCCACATTACACCTTTCGAAGAACAGAAAAACAGTGGTAACACTGGAAAAACAGCTACCAACAAACAATGCAGAAAGTCAACACATTTACCAAAAGGAATGACTTCAGATTAGAAATGATCTTTAATAATTGGTGTTCTGATGTTATAGAATCCAAATTGAGGGGGGTGGGAATTCATAATTTGGGGTAGCAAGTCAAAACAGTGGATATGAATTGCGGGGCAGTTAGTTGTTAGTTGTTCAAACTACAACTCGGCACTACATTCTTGTTGAACTGAGGTTTTTCTCAGAGTGGCAAGATCCACAGGCTGCCCAACAGCCTGTGAAGACAGCGTGCGAGCAGGCTTTTCTTCAGAGGACAAAGCAGCTTCTCTTTACAGTAAGGCCACTTTAAATAGTTATTCTATATAGAGGACCACAGCCTTTACTCCTTGTCCACAGATCTCATTACTGAGGGAAAACAAGGGGTCTTCAAGTGTCTAGGTGTAAGAGCATGGTGGTGTTGGTCTGCAGGGCCAGATGGAAGCCCCTCCCCCTTCCTCTCCTCACTCAAGCTGAGGCTCAGACAAAATGGCTGCCACAGCTTTGCCAATGAGGTAGTCTCTCCCCCTCCCCGACTTTCCTCTCATGCCCCAAACCGAAACTCAAATACACGCGCACACACACCCCAAAAAACCATGTGCAGTTCTGGATTATAACGATCTTCGCAAAAAATATATCTATTTCAACAGAAGTTCGGAAAATCATCACCTCGCCGGGTATCGATCCTCTGTGGCTTTATCAAAGTTTAGCAAGTTGAGAAGTTCAGAGATGCCGTACCACACGACTGCTGCTCTGACTACGATCCACAACAGACAACTTTGTTGTCCTCGGTTGCTGCTGCTGCTGCTGCAGTGCTGTTCATATTGGTGTATCAGGTAGAATCGATCTGTTTCTGTAACCACAGCCCCTTTAGCTGCGATCCTTTAGTCCTTCCAAAAGCTTGTGTGTTTTGTATGACGCATCAATATCATGTGTGCATGCCTATGGGTGTTGGGTGACAGTGTGTCAATGTAGAGTGTGTGTGTGTGTGTGTGTTTTCTGTGGTGTCAAAAGGGACAGAAGGTTCAGTGTGGTGGTGGTAGCACCAGCTTTGACAGGGGTCTGGTTCACCACAGCTGTATTTCAGTTTCCCTCCAGGAGGGAAGGGGTGGGGGAGGAGAGGGGAGGGGACTGGGCAGGACCGCGCAGGATGTGAAGGGGGGGTGGGGAGGGAGGGGCTTACTTGGCCCCCAGGATGGCATACTGGTTGTCAAGCTGCAGCTGTTGCATAGAAGCACTCCCCCCCTCCTCTCGGCCACGGGTCTTGTGCTTCACCACCTCGAAGGTCTTCTCCATTTCTCTATCCCTGCAAACAAAGCATGTGCGCATCAACAGATGCGTCAACCGATATTTATAAAACCACGTCAACATCTGTGCCGGCTTCACAGGTGCCGCCAAGACACGTACTTGCGAGTCTCCACGTGCTTAGAGGTTGCACCCAGGGAGGGAAACTGCGTGTCGCTGAAGATCTCAGGGGGGCCTTGGGTGGGGCCTCGCTTGCTGGTGGTCAGCCTGGCCCCTGGGGGGCGGTACACTCCTGAAGGCTTGGACTCAGGTACTTCCACTTCCTCTGCAGGCAGTGAGAGAATGACCATTCATTCATTCGTGAAATTATACATATTGACTTGACATATCGGATACAATACATCTTGTTATATTGTGTAATTTGATAAAACATAAAACAGTACATGGACCGTGATTTCTATTGTGATGAGAAAGGGGCTTCACATACCCACAGGGGCAGAAGCAGCTGGAGCTGAGCCAGACTTGTTCCAAGGTCCAGAAAATTTGTCTCCACTGACCAGGATGATCTCGCCATCATCCCCAACTTCCTCCCTTTCATACTCCTCCTCCTCCTTCTCATCACTGCCACATCAACCAGAGAACGTGTCAGGCACACATGGGAAGTGAAAGGGGCACAGACATGGCAGCAGGTAAAAAAATACGAACAAAAAGAACAGCCAAATGAGGCCCTCCCCTATGTCCCTCCATTTTACCTTATCTGCAGAGCCTGCAGTCGGAGGCCGCTGTAATCCACCTCTTTCTGCTCAAACTCTTTCCACTCCTCGTCCTCCTGAAGACAAAAGCACAGAACATAACGCTGGTTCACTACCTGAAAGCCTCTAAATTCTGACAGTAAGGCATCCAAATGCGTTTATTCTCGTCGTTTAAAAATGTGTCAACCGAAAAGGCAAATGTACATCACCCGTAAACAGCTGGAGTGCACATAGTATTTCCCAAAGGAAACCTTTTTAGTACTTGCTTACGAAAGCTAGCAAAAGCATCTACACATTCATACCATTGTCTCTCAACAATGACAAGTCAAAAAAAGTAAAAACATCTAATGGCTATCTATGACATTTTAATTGAACAAGGCCCACGCCCTAGCTCGCTAAACTAGCTAGCACGACCGGGTACGTTACATTACCCTTTCAATCTGCGCATCTTGGTTTTCACTTTTCGTTGACTTCTCCTTTTCCTTTTTGTTCTTTTTTAGAACAACTGGGGTGGGCCCAGCTCCCGTCTCTTTCCCCTTCCCCTTTTCTTTCTTCTTCTTTTTATCCCTCTTGGCAAAGAAATCATCCAAGCTCTTCTCCGCACCGCCAGTTGTAGCAACATCCGCCATTTTCAAAGAAAACGCCGCTAGCTAGCTTGTAGCAACCGAGTGACGAATCTGAATTTGATCTGTAAAATTAACCAGTTTGAATAGATTTGAAAAGTCTTACTAATCTCTTATACTATCAACAACATTAAACGGTTTCAACCTACGCGATATTATCTCAATTCAGCCACTCCGCTCGCCTGTCTTTCAATGCCACATTTGCTAGGTAGCTTAGCTGGCTGACTGGCATTCCACACTGTGAGATTGCACACGACTGACTGAAGCTTCAGCCGGATGCACAAGGGAAACGTCTTATGTTGCCCCGGAAACGTTCAAGAGCCAAGTTAGACGGACAAACTCAATAGCCAATACATCGCGGTTAGGTTTTCTCCACCCCATCACATTAAAGCGGTGGGAAGAGCAACACGAGTTTTTTTATGTGACAAAATAAATGCCGGAAAAATTACAGACATACATCACTATTTGAAAATGCTTTAATAGGGATCACATAATTGTTTGATAGTATATGATTAAAATGTCAGCAGGGTTCTATACCATTGTATTTTGGCTAACTAAATAAATATAAGCTTAGCCTAACTGTATACCTTGTAATAATACTGTGCACTGTAACATGTTATCTATCCACTAGTTTACATGAATTACCTGCCATGCAATCCACATTGGAACAAACAAGGAAAGCTCATCTTTTCTTGTGTTATTATAACTGAAAGAGCAACAATGACCAGACTGGGCATTAGGTGGACCTACATATGATCAGGGTTATACACCTCTATCTATACTAACATTGGCCGGACGGAGAACAGAGACACAAAGAACCTTCTGCCGCACTGAATAGTTTGGCTGCTATCAGCAAGATTTTTAGCCTATATAGGCCTAGTAGCCTACATTGTCTGTCACCTATCAGCTGCGTGGCATGTCTCTAATTTGTTCTTTGTGTACAAATGCATTGGGGAGGGGAGCATCCAACTCTTATTGACAAACAAGACACGTTTTCCCAAGCTTTTGTCTTTTATTGCTCAGCAGTAAAAAGTACACAGTGTATGCTACGATACAAAAAAAGACATAGGCCTAACGTTGAACACAAGATACTGCCACACCTTCCCTTAAACGTTCTACATATTTTGAAGTATTCACTCATAGGCCCACTGCAATGACAAACGTCTAGCAAGCCTGTATGTGTGTAACATAACTTCAACATAACCTCCAACAGAAATTATTATGATTGAGCTGGTCAACAATTCTCAAAAAAGCAATACCAGACAAAGGCAGGCAGTAGGCTATTCAACAATTTCAGACAGAATATGAGACAAGCAAAAGTAAAAGATGATAAAGGACTGTAATTTGATGCAAAAAAAGAGCACTGAAACAAAACGTTTAAACTATGTCTGCATGTGCTCACAGTAGATATTCAGGATAAAATAGCTCAATGCTTTTATTGGTCAGTTATAATCACACACCATTCTATACCTGTACATTACAGTAATACACACAGTTCATTTGCATTGACAAAACTGTTGCCTACTTACTGAGGGAGAATGGAAAAGGTTTGGTCAAGGTATTTTTTCAGGATGGTGAGGATTTGAAACTCCCCTGCATTGCACGCCTCAACCATAACTCCATAACACACAAATCCTCACAGATAGACTGACAGGTTAGCAGTCAGACTGACACACACCCACACACACATACATACATTGAACAAACATTTAGATATATCGGCATGTATAATTGAACAGTAATCATGTGCTCAGTTTCATTACATCATAGTATATCATAACAAATAATTTTCTGTAATAAAACAAACACATTAAAGTAGGCAATTATATATTTTTTAAAGACAATGGAACATTGAAGCTTTTCAAGCTTTGAAATTGTGTATCACATCTTTGTATTTTGAAAAACGGTGTTCTGTGTGTGTGTCATTTTTAAAACTTATTCGGTTATGTGTGACTTTCCGCACTTGCAATTTATACGTTTTATGTAAAATAATAACACACACACACACACACTTACATACATGCACAGTCACCCTGCGTCCCTCTCTCTCTCTCTCTCTCTCTCTCTCTCTCTCTCTCTCTCTCTCTCTCTCTCTCTCTCACACACACACACAAACCACATTAGCACATATGAAGCTTTAACAGCTTGACAAATGAAGTTAAGACATCTATGTGGTCCCTCAGCAGAGAGGCTGGTGAAACACAAGGGGAAAAGCCATTCTAGGTCACCTCCATTCGGTCTGCAGACACCCCAGTCTTCTAAGCTATTTCTTCTTCTGTCCTCCTTGCTGCACCCCTCCAGAGACAACAGATCAAACTACAACACTTGTATTTTCCCCTACTAAAACCCAATCTCATAAAACCTTACTCCAAACCTCTGTATTCCCCCAAGTACGTAGGTGCAGAATTCAAGTTCAACAGGCTTTTTTAATAAGTGTTTTGGGTTTGATTATAAAGAAATTAAAATGTGTATAGTTTTGTTTGTTTTCTACAGCATTTTCTCTCCAAAGCAGAAAGTGGCAACATCCACAATGCACTCACCATCAAGCCACTGTAACACAACTGAAACCACAAACGTTGTGTATCTTTATAAAAACATAAAAACCTTTATCACAATTAAGCATCTGTAGAAAATGTACATCAGAAAAATATTGTTGGATTCCCTCTCCTAGTAAATACTGTGTTTACTTCAGTCTTCCTCTATTTCTTTGAAGTCGTAATATACAGTATAAAGCACAGAGTCTCTGGAGATTTATCACATGTATAAAAATGACAGCGACAGCAGGAAGGGGAGAAAGGGAGTAAGCCTTGGGGAGGGGACTTTTATTTTGACAGTCTCGTGCTAGTGCAGGATGATGTGGCCACCGTTGTCTTTGTCTCTAAATGTCGGATGCTTTGTCTCTGTTGATGAAGAGTGTCTCCTGGCAGAAGGGGTTCACCAGTACCACGCCGCTATCACTGTAGTCTCCATTAGGGGGGAGGCAAGTCTCCTGCTCCTGTCAACACACATATATATCATCCTGGATCCACGTTTTTAGTTCTCTAAGAAACATCACATCCGTGGCTCCTTGTTGTACAAAAACACAAACCTCCTTTCTTTGTGAATCTAGATCCACCAAGATTGTATGGGTGATATCTGTACAGAGACATGTTGTCACTGTCACGTATCTACTCATCTAGTTATCTCAGAGATTACCACAAGAAGGGAGAAATGTTTTGTGTTTTTTTGTAGAACACATGAGAGATTCTGTGTTTTGTGTGAATCCCAAAGGTCACTTTCAGATCAGGTCATTCTGGACGTGAGAGTAACTGAAAATGTTTCAATCTACAATCAGTAATTCAAACAGCTTCTTCATACAGTAGGATCCTATTATTAAATACTGGACTATTAGTTCTCGAATACTTGATATACTTCAGTCATTCTGAAATTCAGAATTAATGAATTGATCCTTCAGTATCAGTCTGACTATCACAGACGCTAGCTAATTTGAAAGTCTATACTGCTATACAAAGGGGTTGTATAGCAAGAATGAAACAGCTTCATTCTTTCTCTGCCTCTCAGGGTCTCAGTTTGACAGAGAACATACGATGACAAAAGATATGTGGCTCCTAAAGTCTTGCAGAATGAGAGAACGGATAAAGCAAGAGAAAGGAGGGAGGGGGGGGCTTGGGAAAAAGACAGAAGGGAGGGGTGACTCAGAAGATGGAGCAGCAGAACAGAAGGAGGAGAGAGGAGGGAGAGAAAGAGAGAAACATTCTGGTGCAAGTGACTCAGCATTAATGCAGAGCAGTTGCCAACAGAGTTGGTGGAAAACAACAGAAAGACAACAAAGAGAGGGAGGAGAAGATGGAGAAAGGGACGAGACACACTAAGATAGACAACGGGGATTAATAGGAAGTTGAGGAACATGAAAGGTTTTGACTTTGTCTGATGCAGTATAGCTATTTTCAAAGGGTTCTAGAGTGTCTTCTAGATGATCTGAAGGATCTAGGCTGCTCTACAGAGAAGGAACGAAGCCGGAACAGGACACCTGCGTATCACCACCAGGGGCAGCCTAAACACATCCTGGCCTCTTCGTCACACTCCTGCACCACCGGCACAAGGGATGAACGATGGATGGAGAAAGAGAGAGAGAGAGGGAAACCAATAACAGGAGGAATGAGAAGGAAAGGAGAGGCGCTCAGTAAGCAGGGATAGGAGAGGATACATTCCGTGATTAGTGACATAAGCATGACTGTTAAAAGATGGGACGCCATGGGCATGACAGATATGGAGACAGTTTCACCATTTTGAACCTGCAGTACTGCCGACTCAACAGCAGGGGGGTGTATTATATAGCAAAACAAATCTGTTGACGGACGCTAAAACTGAAATTAAAACTGAATGGAAGTCGAGAGCCCTGTGGCCAATCCTGGCAGTCATACCTCGGCAGTCTCCAGAGACTGGATCTCCCTGGGCAGCTCCACAGCGTGCCTGCTGAAGTAGTCCATGGTGATGGCGTTGTTCCAGTAGCTCAGGTTGTTCTCCTGGCTGGAGGACTTCTTCTTCCTCCTCATACAGCAGACAGTCAGCAGCACCGCTGGAGATAGGGGGAGGGAGAGAGAGAGAGACAGAGAGAGGGGTCAGCTTTGCCCACACAAATTTGTGTCTTGCCAACCGAATTCACAATCTGAGCCATGTACATGTGTAGCTGTTCTTAGACAGCTGCTAAGTGCCGATCTGCTGAGATGTGTTACTCACAGCACGAGGACACAGGCACGCTGATGGCCAGCACGATCCACACAATGTCTATCCTGCTGAGGCAGATGGTGGCGCGCCCCAGCGAGGAGTCGAGGGCCGGCCCTGACCCGTTCCCCACGCCCCAGGGATCCCGCGTGGTGGCGGGCACCAGCCGGTTGAGGAAGTTGCCACTGGCGGTGGAGGGGGACTCAGAGTCTGCAGAGCTGTTGCCCTGGGATCCTGGGGAGTCCGGGGCTGAGCTGTTTGAGAGGAGCCCCCCCTCCGTGGCGTTCCCCAGGGGGCCGTGTTCTACTGTGGCGTTACCCTGAGGCGGCGTAGTAGGGGGAGGGGCATCCTTGCTACTGGCAGCCTCCTCAGTTTTGTTGTGGTTGGTTACAGTGGCGGTGGTTGAGACTGGATGGAGCTTGAGCTCAGGGGCTAGGCTGGTAGGCGTGATAAGGGAATCTGGGGGAGAGGAAGGGGGGATGGTGGGCGGAGGAGCCTTGTCGGAGGGGCTGTCCACCAGTAGCTCCGAGGTGGGGGGCTCATTGAGACTGGGGTGCACCTCACGCAGTGTGATGGCATGGGCCGGGGCCTGCTCGAGCTTGGTCTGAGCGGGCTCCCTGAGTGTCTGGCCTGGCGCAGTATCAGCCTCCGCCCTGGAGGAGGAGGAAGAGGAGGAGGAGAGGGAGGAGAGGGATGAAGGCTGGAGCTCAGTGGTGCGGAGCGGCTGGCTGGGGTCAGTGGGTTCCTCTATACCCAGATCCTGGGGGTCCAGACTGTGGGATGGGGAGGAGATGGGTCTCTCCACACCCAGTGGGTCCCCTCTCCCAGTGGGGGGTGCAGGGGCGGGGGGCAGGGTGGAGCCTGAGTGAAGGGACGCCTCCTCGCTATGTGGGACAGCAGTGCAGGGGTGGCTGGGGAGGCCGCTGGCCTGGTTAGTGCAGGGAGGAGGATCTGTATCTGGGCTAACAGCATCAGCTACATTGACCGAGTTGGTGAGATCAGAGCCGGAGGGCTGAGGCTGGGGTTGAGCCTGGGGCTCACTCTGCAGAACGAGGCTGTCGGAGTCGGCTCTGGCAGAGCTCACAGTGTTGGGGTTCACTTGATCTGCAGCGCTTAAGAAGCTGTCTTTACTGGAGGGAACCAGGCTGCTGGGGAGGGCATGCTGCCAGCCCATGAAACTGAGGGTGGCAGTGGGCAGGATGATGCCCGCACCCCCCCCCTGCGTGGGCCAGTCCCCGCTGCTGGAGCCCTCCTGCTGTGTGTCTGGGGGGGCGTGGGTCGGGGCAGGGAGGGGGGCGCTCTGGGGTGCCGCTGTCATGGATACCGGGTCCTGGGGTGCGTAGCTAGGGAACAGCTCCTGGTTAGACGACACCAGGCCCAGTGGCAGTGCCAGGATAGCTATAACACCTAGAGGGAGAGAGAGAGAGAGAGAGAGAGAGAGAGAGAGAGAGAGAGAGAGAGAGAGAGAGAGAGAGAGAGAGAGAGAATGACAGGAATTAAACACTGTGTGGGTACGTAGGTGTGTATCTGTGTGTTTGTCCGTCGAAGTGTAACAGTCTGCTGTTCTCCAGAGTTCCCCAGATTAGCCTAGCTCAGCACAGGCAGTGTGACCTGCTTGCTAGGATAGTGTTCATCTGCCCAGGAGGACTGAGAGGCGTGTCTTGAATTCATTACACACATTAAAAGCTTGAATCACTTCCACTGCTTTATTTGTCACTCGCCTTTGACAGGATTGCTTTATTAACCTTATTATGTCCCCCAGTGCATGTGTGGTGTGAGTGGGCCTGCAGTGTGTGTGTGTGTGTGTGTGTGTGTGTGGTGTGTGTGTGTGTACGTGAGTATGCATAAGTGTTACCAGACATTGAGTAAATTATCAGCAACCTGTTGAAACAAGACAAACAACTGTGCCTGCTACCTACTAAACATGTTAAAATCAGCCCATCCTCTAAGATGTCTTAACATGACCAGTAATAGTAACTGTGTGGATTTCAGGTACAGCAGCTCTATGGAACCACTTCACAGAGCTAATGAGGCTAATAAACATAGAGTGCACACTTTGATATGCTGAGAAAGATTGAATCAACTCCCCCAGATAAATCTGACAGCTTTCCAAGGCTCATTCACAACACACAGCACATACACACATATATGAGCAGCTATTTCAAGTCGGCTCAGAGGAACAGAGAAACAGTGGGCAGGGGACAGAAAGAGAAAGAGAGGTGGGGGGGGGGGGCGATTGAGATCAAAGGAAAGAAAGACAGAGGGAGAAAGACAGAGAGAGTTGAGTGACTGTAGAGGGAGGCAGGAACCTGGATGGGCTCATTAGCTTATTCCCCCCGTCCCCCACCTTGTCTTATTGACACAGTTAAACATGGCTAATGGGAACACATCAATAAGGCTCCCAGTGGGAGGATCCCAGTGCACTGCTGGTGGCCTGGGCATCAGCCTTCAGCCTGCTGCCACACACAGAGAGAGAGACGCTGTGCTGCCTGCTCACTGGGGCCTTCACAGACACACCACATGTTCCACTACGAGAGCTTTCGAGGCGTCGCTGGGCATGAACACAACTCCAATGAAAGTGAATGGAGTGATGGAGATTAAAGAGCGTTACATGGAGATTTGAAGAAAAAAAAGGTGGATCGATAAATAAATTGAGTGAAGGTGAGAGTGTGTTGGGATGGATCTAAATGTACATCTGAGCTGAGGTAAAGAAAGACAGGAAGAGAGATGGTGGGATAGAGGGATACAATCATTAACACACACACACACAGAGATATTCACTGATCCATGTGACCCAGGTGTTACAGCCATCGCTTCGCCCGGTGCGGTCTTCGTTACCATGGAAACCCACTTTCTGTTTTCCTGAGGCAGGAAGAACACAAAAGGGAGAGGAGAGGTGTAAGAACTGCAACATGAATGAACAGAGAAACCACAAGAGGGAATAAGTGGTGAAGGAAGGCTTGTGACAGCAATCAGAGATCGTATATTGAGCAGGTGAACGGGCAGCATCTCAAACAGAACTCTGATGACAGAGGAACACAGGGCAACACAGGGGAACACAGGGGAATACGGGTAACACAGGGGAATACAGGGGAACACAGGGGAACACAGGGCAACACAGGGGAACACAGGGGAATACGGGTAACACAGGGGAACACAGGGGAACACAGGGGAATACGGGTAACACAGGGGAACACAGGGGAACACAGGGGAACACAGGGCAACACAGGGGAACACAGGGGAATACGGGTAACACAGGGCATCACAGGGGAACACAGGGGAACACAGGGCAACACAGGGGAACACAGGGGAACACAGGGCAACACAGGGGAACACAGGGGAACACAGGGGAACACAGGGCAACACAGGGGAACACAGGGGAACACAGGGCAACACAGGGGAACACAGGGGAACACAGGGGAACACAGGGCAACACAGGGGAACACAGGGGAATACGGGTAACACAGGGGAACACAGTGGAACACAGGGGAACACAGGGCAACACAGGGGAACACAGGGGAATACGGGTAACACAGGGCATCACAGGGGAACACAGGGGAATACAGGGGAACACAGGGGAACACAGGGGAACACAGGGGAATACGGGTAACACAGGGGAACACAGGGGAATACGGGTAACACAGGGGAACACAGGGGAACACAGGGGAACACAGGGCAACACAGGGGAACACAGGGGAATACGGGTAACACAGGGCAACACAGGGGAACACAGGGCAACACAGGGGAACACAGGGGAACACAGGGGAACACAGGGGAATACGGGTAACACAGGGGAACACAGGGGAACACAGGGCAACACAGGGGAACACAGGGCAACACAGGGGAACACAGGGGAACACGGGTAACACAGGGCAACACAGGGGAACACAGGGGAACACAGGGCAACACAGGGGAACACAGGGGAACACAGGGGAACACAGGGGAATACGGGTAACACAGGGGAACACAGGGGAACACAGGGCAACACAGGGGAACACAGGGGAATACGGGTAACACAGGGGAACACAGGGGGAAATGGGAACAGAGGAACATAGGGGAACACAGAGCTGTGTTCTTCAGGAAACATCCCCATGTCATTCAGCTCTGACCCAGCCACTCTATTTGTGAAATCCTTTTAAAGTCTGCCTTCAACTCATGAATCATACTCCCCATCCACTGTCACAGGCTATCACACACACACACTCTTGATCATGCACTCACATGATAACAGATGGACACACACACACACACACACAAACACACACAGGGGTCCTCAGATTCCATTTGCCATGCCTGTCACGCTGCTAATCCACAGAGCCCAGTGCGGACCCATAACAGGGAGATAACACACACCACAAGGCGTGATTTACGAGGGCTCCTCCAGGACGTCTGAAGAGAACAAACAAACGCACCGCAGGGCCTTGCACTCCTGTATGTAGGCCATTGTCGATCTGGGGTAACATGAACCCTGACCCCTTTATAAGAGCATCAAAACCTAACTGTGGTGAGGACACTAACACTACATAATATATGTCTCTCTGGGACTAGGAGATACAGTTGCAAACCCGGTGGCGATGATAACAAGACCTGCTCTGTCCGGAGTGTTGTCTATGGAGAGCTGCTGTCCGTTTGTAGACCTGTGCTGCTGTGTGCTGACAGCCGACAGACGCAGCGAGGAAGAGGGGTGTATCTGGGGCCAGCAGAGAGACAGTGTTTACCACGCTGTGGTCTGGCCTCAATCACACCCTCAATCAGTGGCCAGCCCCCGCTGTCACAACCTGGCAACCTGAAACTTTGCTTGGAAATGAATAAAACATGAACTGTGACTCCGCTCACTACAAAGTGGAGTTTACATCAGAGATGGCCTCACACTGTTTGGGAGCATACACCCCCCCCCCCCTTACACACACACACACACACACACACACACACAAGGAGGCATGCACAAACAGAGTGTGGCACACCCACAATCACACAATTTGAGACACACACTCATAAACCGCCACTAAAACACACATGTGTACACCCCATAATCCCTCTGTAAACACCACCAGCCTGTGTCAGACAGTCTATGATCAGAATCTTTATGCCCTGCAAGTTCCGCCTCGTCTGATAAAAACAAGCTCTTTAATATTCATCTGGGACTATGAAGATTAGTAAAATCATATTTTATTGAATACTCTGATGTTAAATGAGGCAAAATGCGTTTCAAGTTCGCTCGGATCAAAAACATTTCTTATGCTTGTTCGCTCACTAAATATTCAACATCTTGTACTTGGCTTCTTCATATGCTTCGGGAAATCAGTGTCGTCTCAGTCTTTATAGTCAGTCATTGGAGTGATCTGACAACAAACACACAAACACACACACACACAAACACACACACACACACACGCTCACACTAACGCATCTAATCGTGTAGCAGCCCACAGCAGAGAGCAGGATAGCATGAAATAACCATGTGCACTTGTGTGGGCGGAAGCATTCAGGAAGTATCTAAAAGTGTGTGGGTGTGTGTGTGTGTGTACTTTGTGGGAGGCTAAGACATTTGTCTCAGTGGCGGTTGTGTGTGGCTGATGAAGTGAGAGAGGAAGCAGGATGGGCAGAGACTGAGAGCCAGGCTCCTTCCCCCCAACACACTCCACACTGTCCACACAGGGTGCTGGGAGTCGATTACACAAATAGATGAAGGAGGGATGGAGAAGGAGGAGAGAACAGCAAGATGATGGAGAGAGGGGGCAGGAAAGAACAGGTTTTTATTAACATCCATTATTGAGCAAGTTGAGGCACTGGAGACCATAAGAACGGAGGAGGAGGGAAGTAGGAGGGTGTGATGAAACACGCTTGAAGAAAAACAAGGAGCAATGCATGTGTGAGCAGAGACAATAGAGAGTTGGGGTGGGAGTGTGTGAGTGTGTGCATCGTGTGTGTGCATCGTGTGTGTGTGTGTGTGTCTGTGTGTGTGTGGTAAGATCATTTGTTGAGTAAATGTTTGCAGTCTGCTAGCATTGTTCTTGCAAAACAATTTCAGGACTTTTCTTTCTTTCCTTCCTGCTTTCCTTATTTTGCTCGTTTCTTGTTCCTATGGAACTGTAAGTTCACACGAGTCTCAAGCTAGGCACACTTACACACACAGGGTGATATCTACCAGTACACAACAGGTCTTTCCCTTTTTATCAATGACTCCATAACCTTGGGTGACGCAACATAAGCCAACAGCCAACTGACAAAACGATGTATTCAGAGGTGATGGAAGGATATAACATTTCATTATTTCCTGTGATCTTGATTCGAACCATCTGACAAAGAAGGACACATATGACAGAGAGGGAGAGAGAGAGAGAGAGAGAGAGAGAGAGAGAGAGAGGAGAGAGAGAGAGGGGGAGAGAGAGAGGGGAGAGAGAGAGAGAGAGAGAGAGAGAGGAAGGGAGAGAGAGAGGGGGAGAGAGAGAGGGGGAGAGAGAGAGAGAGAGAGAGAGAGAGAGAGAGAGAGAGAGAGAAAGAGAGGGAGGGAGAGAGAGAGAGGGAGAGGGAGAGAGAGAGGGGGAGAGAGGGAGAGAGGGAGAGAGAGGGGGAGAGAGAGAGGGAAAGAGAGGGAGGGAGAGGGGGAGAGAGATACGTGAGCGGCCTTCTGAAGGTGTTCCTCATGTCTCACCCTGACCTGAGGAGACCCTGTGCGCCAGCAAGAAGTAAGACAAGCTGTCGTTTTCTCCTCACCCAACCTATAGTCACCATGCCTCCCAACTGATAATCACCTGATCACACATGCTGATGCCCAACAGAGCCCAGCAAGAACCACAGGTAAAATAACTGATAAAACATCCTGATTTATGTCAACGAAAACGCCAACTTACTCCCATTAGGAGGGCTTGAGATTTATAACGGGCCGGGCAATTTATGCAGCAAACCTGCTGAATTAGGTCTGTTTTTGAATGCATAAGAAGCCTTGTGACATTCATGCAAGTCTGCCATTGACGACATCTCGGGGGACGTCAATAAATCATGGGAACGCCTGCCTCTTGTGCACTGATCCAATGGAGGCTCAGTCCCTTCTCACCGTCCCCCAATCACTCACCATTAGGGTCAATGTCAGGGGGCCACAGAACCACACGGTCAATATTTAGTACGTAGTCACTGAGACTGGAGGTTAGAACATAGCTGTGGTGATAAATACAACATTAACAATGACAGAATCCTTGAGCAATATGATTGTTATTGTGTGTTTATCTCTAATGAGGAGTCACCTAACAGAGACAGAGCAGAGAAAAAGAGAGAGAGAGAGAGAGAGAAGTAGTGACAGAAGGAAAGAGAGAGAGAGTGTATGTGTCACATGCATTGAAAATATGCCTAAGTTTGCAGGCGTTGCAGTCCAGTAGTGCTGCATCATCAGGGGCCAGCTCCAGTCACAGTCACGCCGTTTCATTGAGATCCTGGGGAAAAACCCAACCCTCCCCCCCCCCAAAACAGGCCCAGCACAGATGCAGAACCATCCATCAAAAATACCCACGCCACATGCACACACACATCCATATTCACTCCATGCTGTGCTGGCCCAGCTCTCTCCTGGGGGAGGAGGAAGAGGAGAGTGGGGGAGAAGGTGGAGGGAGAGCAGGGAGGAGGAAGAGGAGAGTGGGGGAGAAGGTGGAGGGAGAGCAGGGAGGAGGAAGAGGAGAGTGGGGGAGAAGGTGGAGGGAGAGCAGGGAGGAGGAAGAGGAGAGTGGGGGAGAAGGTGGAGGGAGAGCAGGGAGGAGGAAGAGGAGAGTGGGGGAGAAGGTGGAGGGAGAGCAGGGAGGAGGAAGGGATTGCACCACACTGCTCCTGCTGTAGAAATGACCTTTGGTCACAGTCACAACTCTAAGAATTCAATCCAAACTCACCGTGCTCCACTCGGTTAAAAAATGAAATGAAGAGGTCTGTAGGTGCCTTGGTCCATGAACAGACAAAGAGTCAAGAATGGATGGTTGCAAGCCCTCACAGAATCATGTTTGATTTCTGGACCAGCATTCTTTTACTCCAGATTAAAATGAACGACACTTACCAGCCAAACATTCAAAGTATTTGAAAGGAGCATTTGAAAGAATTTCCAAAAATATTTGTGCCCAGGGGCTGATTATGACATCAGATTGTTAGCGGCTACACTAACCAGACGGGAGGCTGAGGGGGAGGGGGGAGGAGGGGGAGGAGGGGGAGGAGGGGGAGGAGGGGGAGGAGGGGGAGGAGGGGGAGGAGGGGGAGGGGGGCTGCCTCATCTCTCAGTCCTCCACGGACAGTGTTTAGTCTCATTTATATTAATCGCTTCCCCAGTCCACATGGGGAGGGATACATCTTACATTCATCTGAATACCAACTAACTCTCATTGTAGAAGAATAATAGGCACCAGCTCTCTGGTCTCTGGAAGAATCAAGCAGAGCTTGTACTTTTTAAATCCTAACTGTGAACCAGGCACAATGCTAAATAAACGAGTAAGATGGTCTACGAGATGAAAAATGATAAATGAGGAGAAGGAGTATTATATATTATTGCTATTTCATAACCGACAACCAATAGACAACTAATAGATGGTCTTTGTCAGATCTGAAAGAGAACGATTCCAAACTGGATGTTTGTGGATGGAGCTTGACCAACCTGAATCCAAGCACGCTTTTCTGGAGGCTTTGTTCAGTTTTGGTGAGGGAAAACTCATCCTTTTACCCTTATGCTTGGATGTCTGAAAGCAGCCAGAATCAGCCGTTCAAATCTATGAACACAAAGCTCTTTATCTGTGGCCAGGCTGCGAGGGAGAAGGAGGAGGTGCTGGAAGATGGTCAGACCTGTCACGCTCCTTCCAGAGGACCATTACTGTAAGCTAGCTACCACTGTCACCTTCTGTTCCTGGTGTCATCTGTCACTTAGCCAGGGAGTGGACTGATGTCATCTGGGTAGCTAGAAGCGTTGTGGGCACACACACATGTACACACACATACAAGCAAGGCAAGCCACACCTAAGTCCCCTTAGGGAGTGTCTCGACACTAGGAAACGAAGGAAAACACATTTATCATACCACATTTCCACTAAATGAAAACAATAATTCTCTTGTTCTATGTCTCAGTTGGCAGCTGATCTTTACCAGTGGTGGGCCGCCCAGCCGTGTGTTTTAACAACCGTCTCTCAACGGTGCTATCAAGCTATGATGACGCATTGTTTGTCTTAGGAGGAAAAGAGTTCCCTGACGGTGCTCCCTAAATATAGAGCATCTTATTGTGAGAGTTGTAAACAGACACATTCCACTGGCCTGATCCTGGGCGGGCCCCGCCTGGCAATCTAGGAGGGGAGGGGCCGTCCCAGGGGGCCGAGCGACAGATAGAGCACATCCTGTGGAACTCTGGGATAGAGGGGGTGGAGAGGTGGAGGGAGCAGAGGAGGTGTGGACCGCTGGAACATGGATGGAGGGGTAGAGAGAAGGAGGGATGGAGTGGGGGATGGGTAGAGGAGGGATAGAGGGATGGAGGAGGAGAATGTAGGGGTGGATGGGGGGGGGGAGGGGGGGGAGGGTAGATGGCAGCACAGATGTGAGCCTGGCGATAAGAGGGGAGGCTAGTTCACAGTGGGATAATGGCTTCCTGTTTGAACCCCTCCACAGTGTATGTCAGATTAGCAACAGCTTTGAACATGGACATGTTTATCCCACTGTCGGGAGGGAAAGAGAGATGTTTTCTGGGATAATGGTTCAGGAGGAATTCAGGCTTGACTAGAGCTGCAGTAACACTTGTGGGACAGGAAGCTGAGGTCTTAAACAGGAAGTGTTCCTAGGTCTGGGGAGAACACTGAACCCCAGGGCGAGTGAACATACAGTCACTTATGCAAATGAACGCCATATTGTTGTGATTGTACTGTAAGCACAGGTTATTGCCTCAATGTAATCACAGCACGGGAAGAGCACAGCTGAGGACCTGCGTGTTGATTGGGCAGATATCTCATGGTAGACAAGTCACTTCCCAGCCCTCACACTAAACAGGCTCCCAAATGAGCACTTTATGAGCTGACTTCACAATGTAATTTGCACTTCAGGGAAGGACATACTTGTAAGCAATTTTCCATGCTTTGAAAGAATTGCATTGAGATGAAAACTCAATATCCTGGGAACAAGAAACATACAGGGAGTTCTTCATTGTGTCTTCAGATTCTCCAGGCAACAAACAGAAGAAAATGAGCTGGGAGCAAGGAGAGAGAAAAAGGAGGAGAGGACAGAGATACAGAGAAGAAGACGAGAAAATAAAACAATGTGTGTATATTTGCAAGCTGCGTGTGTCTGTGTGGTGGGTCACCAGGACCATTAGGGGAATGAGAAGCAAGGGTCTCAGGTGGGCCATCCAGGCCAGACACTGGGGTCAGCTCCTGTGGAAGAGCTGGGCACAGCTGCAACTCTAAGCAGTTACAGGATAGACAACCCTGGCTGAACCTGACATAGAAGATCTGCCCGGAGCAGCCTTTACAACAGCCCTCCAAATGTCGCACACACAGGAAAAGAATCACAGTGGAGACACTATGGAACAATTAAGAAATATGACATGCTTGGTTTACATTTTGAAAGACAAATGTTTGAAATAAGAAGTTGCAGAGAGAAGGAGAGAAAGAGACAAACAAAAGGAATCCGCTCACTGTTTATCCTGGTTCTGTAATCGAGTTAGATTGGTCAGACACAGTCTTTGACATTGCTGGATGTGTTCAGGGCTTATAGTGGGTGTGGATGTGTGTGTGTCTAGTGTGTGTGTGTGTGTGTGTGTGTGTGTGTCTAGTGTGTGTGTGTGTCTGTGTGTGTGTGTGTGCAGGTCTGTCCATGGTCCACTCACTCAGCAGCTGACATCGTAGGACCTGCAGGCTTGTCTTCATGGTATCATGTGGTCCGTCTCCTCCTCCACTGAGCTCATGGTTCTCTGAGAGAGAGAGAGAGAGAGAGAGAGAGAGAGAGAGAGAGAGAGAGAGAGAGAGAGAGAGAGGGGGGGGAGAGAGAGAGAGAGAGAGGGGGGAGAGAGAGAGAGAGAGAGAGAGAGAGAGAGAGAGAGAGAGAGAGAGAGAGAGAGAGAGAGAGAGAGAGAGAGAGAGAGAGAGAGAGAGAGAGAGAAAAGAGAGTAAGATGAGACAGTGTGGTCGGGTATCACAGTCTCATACGGTGATTAGTTCAGGCCAGGCACACAGGAACAGACAGAGCACCCTGAACTGCCAATTCAATACTACACTGGGTAATATGACAAATGTGAGACCTGTTCTATGCTAGTTACTGTACCACCAGAGAGACGTGCGCTAAGGTAGGTAATGTGAAGTTTCTGCAAAGCTAGCTATTTCACCGTTCGTCAGCAACTCCCGAATCTCATAGTCAGAGGCAACAACAGCACCCAGAAAAAATAAGAGGGTTAACAGCTTTAAAAAAATAAAAAATAAACCCTCATAAGAAGTGTTTACGTGTTTACGTGTGTGTGTGAGTGGGTGTGTGGGTGTGTTTGAAGGTGTCTCTTCGTATGAATGCCCTTCGGAAATAAACACACCCACACCGGGGATTTCTCCAAGTTAAATCCCCGCTGTATATGAAAGTTGTGTTTTGAGTTTGTGTGTGTGTGGTGCACGTGCGCTGCGTGTGTGTGTGTGCTGTGTGTGTGAGATGTGAAATTGGATTTGTGCCCTGCAGGACGAGGGCATCGGACAGGAAATCTGTGCTTATGAGACAGCTATGAGAAGAGGTAATGCTTTCATAGATGCTCTCTCCGTGCATTTCTCTGATTAACCAATCATGGTGTTGAGCTGACACCCCACTCTCCAACCTCGTCTCTGACCCTGAGAGGTACAGCAGGTACAGTACCAGTGCTGGTGGTTTGGTCCCATTACTTACACTGCAGATAGCGTATGTGCGGTTAGTAAGAATACATCTCTAATCGGACACTTGGCCAGGTTCCAGGGTAAACTGGCTGGTTTCTCTGTACATTTTGACAGAGGCAGGAACCGTGGCAGGCTGACCGATTGTTTGTTGTTTGTGCCAAAGTCTTGATCAAATAACAAACAAGTAAACTGCTGGAACATGACATACAAGGCACAGCGTGGTCTGGAATCAGCTGGGACAGGACGTCTGGACAGGAGCCAAAACAGGAGCCATGATGGTCCACAGCCAGTACTCTCTCTCTCTCTCTCTCTCTCTCTCTCTCTCTCTCTCTCTCTCTCTCTCTCTCTCTCTCTCTCTTTCTCCACCTCTCTCTCTCCCTGCAACTGTCTCTCTCTCTCAGTCTATCTAAGCAAACACACACACACAGACACCGATCAGTTGTTCGGACACTGTCAGGCCTCACCATCATTGCAACCTACTGTACACAGTCACTCAGAGAGTTCCGTGGAGACCGTTGTTATGGCAACCTAAATAGTGCATTATATTTTAGTAATCTCGTGCAGACGACAAACTGCAAGCTAAAACAAGGGAAAAAAACCCCACCCCCACCCCAACCATCAATAAATGTCAAAATCACATAAAGAATAGACTCAATACAAATGCCAGTAACAATGTACCATCCTCCCAGCACAGGCTCTGTGTTTGTTAGTGTGTTGAAAGGCATGTGTCCACAAACAATCTGCAGCTCTAAATAGTCCGGCTGAAGAGAGATGCGAGGAGGAGTGTGGTGTGTGCGTTTGTTTGTGTGTGTTTGTGTCTGGAGACAGAATCAAGGACCAAGGTCACGGGAGACGTAGTAATGAAATAAATCTGTCAGTCCATTTCCCAGTGGCCCCCTGCCCCAGTCTCAGCAGACACACAGGGAAACAATGCTGTTAATTCTGGACTTCCCTCCATTCTACAGGGGAGAGGCTAAGAGTCCAGCACCAGCCTCAGCTCCCCCTGTCTCAGAAGAACCCAGAGGGGGCATTTGGAGCCTGGGAAGTCTCTGGACTCGACTACTTTGAAGATCCAGGATCCTTTGATGGGAAGAGCAAGATAGGGGAGACAGAGAGCGAGAGAGAGAGACCACTTTTGGCTCTCCGTCATGTCTCTTCCTTCTTTTCCTCCCTTCCCTTCTCACTCCACCTCACCCCCCCCCCCCCTCTACTTCCCTCCTTCATCCCTATGGCCCCTTGCTGACGTCTCAGACGACAGAGCAACGATCAAGGCCACTCATGCAATAGGCTAACCTCATGTCGCCGTGGCCAGGTGTATCACAGTGAACAATTCCATTTGACTCAAGCCAAACTCCTTCAGAGAGAACCAAAACTAACCAGCTATGACCTTGGAGAGGGCTGCTAACTTGATTTGCCATCCTGCCTGACAAAAAACAATGTAATGTTTACAGTATCGATTTCCTACATCAACATCAAGCTACAGAGCAACACTACCAGGTTTAAGCTGGCCCTACAGCAAGGCAGGAATGGCCAAAGCTTTAATCAGCTTAATAATACTCTGGCCGAAGCCCACCCCCAGTCTGGCGGCCATCTTGCTGAGTCACTGTGCTCAGAGTGAGCTCCATCGAACCGTGGGCCCCGACAGCAGGATGACTTGCTGCTGCTGGTGCTGCGTCATGCAGGCTGGCTCTCCAGTACAGGTCATCAATCAGATTTGTGCACACGCACGCACACACACACACACACACGCACACACACACACACACCAATACAGCAACCCCCACCAGCTGCCATTAAAAGGACATTCGAATCCCAGCATGCCATTCACCGTGTGGCAGAGATGGGGACTGACACATTGCCATGTCCCAGCTCCCTCGCTGGGCCACACCAGACACTTACATAACCCTGGGGGCTTCTCTCACACTGATAGCGATAGGCTGAGTTTCTGGGACATCGACAAGCATGTCTGCATTGGGCAGCTGTAACCAGGATGGTTTACTGCGCTTCAAACAACAAATGAACACTTTGCATATTGATCTGTATTTGAAAAACAAACAAACTCTCCACTCACTCACACACACATACAAATACTATCATGCAAAGATGGAAGAATAGTGTTAGAATACTGTTCAACATGCCCAGTCCACCTCCCCCCCCTCCCCTGCCCCCTTCCCACTCAGGGCACCCCGCCCCCAGGGACACCATGAGTAATGTGAGGCAAAGCAGTGTGGCACCGCTGATGATACACCTGCCAATACCAATCAAGACAGAAGCAGAGCTGTGCAATGTAGCGGCTAGCGTGCGTGGGCACCTGGGTTTACTGTGTGGGTGTGTTTGTTACGTCATGCTGGGCAGCGCTGGGGGTCTTGTGTGTGGGTGGGATCCAGTGGATTTGCTCTGATACCCCAGCCAGCTCTGATGTTTGTATGCTGACGCACTCACACACTCACACGCAGACAGGTAGGTAGCGTGCCTACACACACAAGCGCATTCAAATCCGCCCACACACACACACACACACTCATCTCATTCACTGGAGTGGCTCCACTCAGCAGATGAGCAGAGACTCTGATACATCCCTTAGTCACCACACACAGGCCTGGCCTCTCCACACCCATTCATCTGAGTCTGTGTGTGTGTGTGTGGCGGTGAGAGTGAACCACAGGGGGGCTTACATAAAACTCCATAAAAAGGGAGCAGGAGGAAGAGGAGGAGGGACGAGGAAGAGGACTGGGAAGGGGCTGGACCGCCTGACATATAGAGTACACTCTCACACTCTGAAACACACCTCAGGACTGGCGCTGGTAGAGACAGGCTACAGGACCCAGGGGACACCCCCCTCCCAGAATTACATAAGAAGGTCATCCCCCTTGATGGCATGAGTGTCCACAGGAGACCATATACTGAGACCCTGGCTAACAGCCCAATGTCTGGCCCTGCCCAGTAACAGGCTTTGTGCTGAGGCTAGAGTGATCTGACAGGCTAGAAAGCTGCTTGTTACCACCACCGAGGTCACATTTATAAGGCTACACACACACACATACACACATGCACACACACTGTCTAGACTAGGTACTGGTCTTTTATTGATCTGATGTGTCTAGCCATTCCACCAGCTATCAGAGCCTAGAATGCTGCCAGAGAGGACTGATAACATAACCTGGCTCTGTGTTCTTCTTGGTATCAGTACTGGGTGCTATGCCCCTGTTGGTACTGGATTCTGGTTCTGTGTCCCTGACAAGCTGTCTATCCAGGCAGTAAAGACTGAGAGATTGGGATGCCGCACATCTTACCCTGCTGTGTCAGTCGTAAATATCCAGCTTTCTATCTTCTACTCCTCTTTTCCTTCTCTCCCTCTCTCTCTCTCTCTCTCTCTCTCTCTCTCTCTCTCTCTCTCTCTCTCTCTCTCTCTCTCTCTCTCTCTCCTCTCTCTGTCTCACACACACACACACACTGTCCTCTGTCTTTCTCCCTTCCTGTTTCCCCTCATCTCTCCGTCTCTCTCCTCCCTGTAATGATATCCTTGTGTGACCCTGGAAACTGATGGTGGCTTTGAAGTCCCCATCCTGATTAGCAGTAATAGGAATACTGTTTCTCGTAACGCTTGTCACAGACGCTAAGCATGCACTGCCACACCAAAACAGGCTGGCGGTTTGAGTTGACACTCAGATTCACCACACATCACACACTCCCGGTGTTGCTTGTCAGAGCCCTCCACCAATTCTGACATCTGTGTACGCAAATGAACCAAGAGGAGGAGAGAGGAGACAACACTATGTAAGTATGACAGCTATATGAGGGTCCAAACTCGATAACTGAGGGCTCTAAGCTAGGGAGATATTACCATGGTGTTAGCACCTCATCACTAATGTGTCGGAGGTTAGCAGTCGAGATAGATGTCCCCCCTCCCCCCCTTCCACAGCACAAACTCTGGTATTCATGTTGATCTGTCACACTGTTTAGTCAAGCGAGGCATACAGGGCCCTGGGGGCAACAGGGAAGTTACAGGAAGCAGAAACACATTCTGGACTCACAGAGATGCTGCTTTGGTCACAAGTTGGTTTCACAGCTGTCTGAATGATCTGGGATCAAGTTTCAAGTTTTTTTTATTGTCAGGTGCACATGTTAATCCGGCCCCTTCTCTGTGTGGGGTTATTGATTGCTGAACTGTGTAATCAATAAATCCCTAGCAGCAGATAACACAGGGGCATGAAGCCATTTAACCCCCAATCAATGACAGTTAAACTCCTCCACTTCCCATGAGGCCACCTGATTGGCTATCAAAACTCAAGCTTAATCGGGCTCTGATTGGGTGCTTGTATTGCACTAGGGTTTGATAGCTGGCGGCCTGGTTGACAGACTGGTTGACAGGCTGTTGTTGGCAGGCTGGTTCGTAGAAGTCAGATACCAAAGCTGGCATCAAGCCCTTGACTGAGTGACAATCTGGTGGTAACACTGCAGGCCTTTTGACAATTTTTCTTGTTTTTGCCTGCTGGGGGACGATCTGTACCAGAGAGGTAGCAGTACAAAATGTAAACAGACCAACCGCAGATTGCTGCTTCATCCTGATGGTTCTCCGGTTAGGGAGAGGTTATCAGAGAGGAGCTTCCGGACATTTCTGAGCTGTGATCTCTGAGCGTGAGACATGACTAGATGTTGTAGCATTAGCTTCCCATCATCCCTCACACTGCACTCCCTTGAAACTACTTTAGCGCATCTCACTTTCATCTATGTAGCTTCAGGCTGGCTTTTCAGTCTCTTCCTCTCTCTCTCTCTCCCTCTAATCTATGAGTGTCGGTGCTCTAGAGAGGGATGATCCAGTAAGTGTCTGTAGTTTTGACTTTAGAGCAAACAAACTACCAGCTGACTCAGAGCAGTGCCTAAATGAAAGGCATGAAAAGCATAACAAACTCAAACTTTTAGGATGGGTAGCTTCATGACGTGCAGTCATTCACCTCAATATGTTAACCTCAACACACACAACAGAGCTGTTTCTGGGCGAGGGACTGACATTGTGATATCAATGACAACACTGGTTTGACTGATTGAGGGGAGGGAGGGGGAAAAGGGGGGCAGGTTTCTAGTTAAGCCAAGCAGTGAGGTTTGTGTGTCCTCTCTCTGACAGTCAATCAATCAAGTGTGACACCTGTCACTCCTTCTCGTGTGTGTCTCTGAGCGTGTGTGCACGTGTGTGTGTGTGAGAGAGAGAGTGACCGGTGATACAGACTGACAGACTACTGTTCATTTGTTCAAAGAGTTCTAGATAATGTCGCTAAGATGAACTGATTCACTAAGGATGACCATTGGCATTCACTTTGGGAAATTACTTGTTATGTACAGTAACTGATTGGCTAGACCTGATGTTAGTTTCCTCCAGGATCATAATGACTCTTATTGAGAGACTTGTTGCTCTTGTTGGTTTGTTGTCTTAAAATTATTGTACTTGCTGTGAAATATATTATTGTTGCTTGCTTTTTCCACAGGTACACTCTTGCACTTTTGAGGTTCTTGCTGTTTAGTTGTAACTTATGTAACTACATGCTCTTATTGTTCTTCCCTTTGGGACTTATTTGGTTTCACAATGCATGCTTCATGTTTTGGCTACCCGCAATGTTTGGGGCTATCTCGTTGTTATGATCAGTGACCTATGCACTTTTGTAAAACTCTCTCTTGAAAGTCGCTTTGAATAAAAGCGTCTGCTAAATGCATAAATGTAAACTCTAAAATGCACAAACATACTCCTCAGTTCCTGAGCATACAATATTTAAATATTCAAAATAAATGAACATGTAGTTTGTGTTCATTTGTGCTCGGTGAACTATATCCCTACCCAGGCAGTGCTTCAGACACAGGTCTCCAGGGTGAATGCCCCATGGAAGGTACAAAGTTCCCCACCATTGAGACCTCAGTGTTCAGCCGAGCCACCCTGATTGGTGGAAAAAAAACCCAGGAATATATATTTTTAGCCCCAGAGACAGTGAACAGAAGGAGCCAGGTGTGGTCAGGAGCGGTTAGGCCTGTATGAAGACAAACAGCCCAGCGAGCAGGAAGCCCTGCATAAAGCTAGTGTTGCACAGCAGTAGCGTGGCCAGGCCGGGGGAAACTGTCAGACCACCATCCATCCTCCTACTTCCCACTGGGCTTCGTAGCCTGTCCCCCCCCCCCCCGCTCCCAGGACCCACCGACCCTGACCCCCCCCCCGCTGTGACGTCAGAGCATGTCACAGAACACACCCACACAGGACACAGACATGAACAGAGTTTTTTAAAATTGAACATCAAAAGTTTAGAGTTCACCAAACGTCTATTGAGCAACTACTGTATACCGTAGTCTGTAATCGATGGATTTTCCAAAAGGTGTCAGCAAAAAAATGGCCACTGAACCAGAGAGAAGGAGTCTGTTCTGAAGAGGAACACACACGTTGGGGCAGTATCCAGCTGCTCGTCTAAATGATTCATGTCTTCTAATAAAGTATTGTGCATTAACATGAAAGGCATTTTGAACAACCTCGAGGCGTTTCTGCATGACAGATTAAAACAGAGGAGAGTAATATCACAGATGTCGGCTTGTGGCCCGTGGGTGTGCAGAGCGCATGACATGCCTCCTCTCTGCCAACACTTCCTGCTAGCCAGGTACGTTGGATTTCCGGAATCATTCCGCAATGGCCGCCCACACAACATGGAGTAATACCATTGGCAGGTTTCATTTGTGGGATTATGGGTGTTAACATGGTGTTTCACCACATTTGTGTCAGCACACCATGTTGGGAACAGATATAAGACTAAGTCCTGGAGTGATGGGTCAGTGCTGGATGTTGGGACTCATTATTTTGAGGGCTGTGCTCCCTTAACCTTCACCCCTAGTTAACTAGTCTTCAAGGCTTCTCATTCACAAGCTACAGAAGAGTCTCAAATCAACATGCAGAACAATGCCAGACTCTTACTCAAACAACCTGTTTGCCGATTGAATGATGCAAGCAAGAACAAAACAGTATTTCAAAGATGGATCAACAAACAGGATGAGGAAATCTGGTAGGATTTTTTTCCTTTAGAGATCTGGGTATTCTCTCCATTCTCTGTGTTTTGAAACTGTGACCCACTCCAATGCTATGTCCGGTACAGGGTAAAGGAAAGCTCCCCCTGGAAAGTTCTGGAATTTCCATGAAGTACCTTCAACAAGCCAGTGTGTCAAGCCAACACAAAAGGACCTGCATCATAGGGAACTGCCTACTTTTCAGTGTCTCAGTGTGTCACCTTCTCCCTCTTTTTACACGGCTACAAACACACACACAACATACTGTAAAAAGACACACACGTACATACTACATACACGCAAACACACAGACATACACACAAAACAAACATGCAAAACAAGAACAGCAACCCCCCCCCCCTCCACACACACACACACACACACTTCAGGAAAGTAAAACATCAGGAAGCTATAGGTTCAGGAAGCTTTGTATACACACTAATTTGACCTCCTGACGCAGACCCCCTGTCACCTTGACAATGGCAGGAACAGAGGCCAGGGAGGAAGGATGTGCTGTGTGTGAGGGTGGGGATGGGGGGGGGGGGTGGGGGGGAGGGTGACTGTGTAAGAGGAAATGGATAGTGTATTGGGGAGGGACATTGTACCAGGCTTCCTTGAGTGTTCAACTGTCCAGTACACGGCTGTGAGGCGGGGAGGTGAGAGAGAGTCTGTGGAAAGCGGCCAAAAAAACAGACCTTTCCAGCAGGGAGCAACCACGTGTCAGGAGAAGACAGAGAGAAAGAGAGGGAGGGAGAGGGGGGGTGGGGGGGGGAAAGGGGGAAGGGGGAAGGATGGATGGGCGCTGTATTGTTCTCATCACCCCTCCAAAGCTCAGTCCCCTGCTATTAGTGAGACGGATTAACTCTGAGAGCCGATGGCCCCGAAAGCGTGTCTGGCCTCACACAGACACATGCGCAAACACAAACACGCACTGGAGAACCTGGACACAAACATAAACCATTAGCTTGGTTAATTACTCCCTGATTAAGGCTGACAGAGTACACGAGACACCGGAACTGAAAACTTAAGGAACTTCACTAACAGACTGCCACTGTCATTGTCTTGTAGGCCTGGGTCAATTACTATTTGCAAATACTGTTGAAAGCTTGGGCACATTAACTGCAAGGAAACCAACAAATTAGAACTGTGAGACAAATTAAAAGCATAATTGATTTATGGAATTGACCTGGATCTGATTCCCCTGATACTCTGGCTGCAACAGTAGCTAAAGCACAACCCTAGACAACAACAACAACATCACAGCGGCAACGCTGTTCAGTCTACAGATTCTGAGTAAATCTGTCTGACTGACTGTAGCAGTTTGCGATAGACCTGCCCTGGGAGTAATTCTGCAGCTCAGGAGGGAGGTGCTGGGGAACCAGAGCTGACCTTTCCCAGCAGCCTCTGAAGGACAGCCGTGATTACAGCCCCGGTGTCTGAAGCAGGACCTCCAGCCTTCAGAGAAGGCCTGTGTAGGCTGTTATGAGTCAGGGGGAGACAGGAGCCAGGGAGAGAAAGCAAGCAGACGCTTCTCCGTCCTACCTCGCGGCTGAGTGGTGGCTGTGTTCTCTAGCTCTCTACCTCACCACGACTAAAGCCCCCGTCTTGGTATGTCACAGTGGTAACAAAGAAGAAAAGTAGAAGCCATAGTAGATGGTGCCAACCAACACAAAAACACATCTATATTTCTAACCAGCATGGGGTAGCCAATTATCTCAGAGAAAAGCCTTTGAAGTCAAAAAGGCAGTGGACACGATGTTGCTCCCATCAAAGCCTTGTCTTTCCATGAGTTCTACCCGGCAACAGTAATGGAGATTCCTGCCTTAATGTTTGTGTTATCATTAAGGCCCTGCAGTAATTACACCCCGGCTCTGACAGCGGTGGAGCCCACTAATTGCGTTTGGCCTAGGTGTGTGGAGACCTGGCTCTGGCTTCATTACTGTGTCGCCCTCTGAAAGAGTGAAGGCCGCACCCAGTAAACAGACACTGCTCATACTGTGGATGAGAGCCATTCCTCTGTTCTGAAAAGAGCCGTGGATATGAAGAGGCAGGAGACTGGATTACTGTCAACCCCCGCTGCATCCATCAAGCGGCGAACACGGGCACTTATCTGGAGAATAATGAAGCAATCAACGCTCGCGCTCAAGCACGCTAATTATCAACACACTGGCCTGGTCGTCTGGGACAACCGACGTCTTGGTTAGTGTGTGTGTGTGTTTGTTGATGTAAAAAGTTTGCGTGTTTGTGGCAGTGTGTGCGTGTGTGTATGTGTGTGAGTTTGGAACTATTTTGAAGGCAAAACACAGCCACCAACCTGTGGCACCAACATTTTCTTACCAGGAGATGGAGTGTTGGGTATACCTGTGCTATCCCTCATAGGTGAATACATGAATAGGTAAACAGACACAGGGGTGTGGTCGGCCCTGGTGTGACTGGTGGATGACTGGAGACGAGAGCATAGCTTGCTGGCTAGGAAACAACATGATTGATGGCACACACACAGACAGACTATAAAGCTAGCCATAAACTGGTTTCAAACCAGGCAAAAATGAGCTGAATATGTTGACCCTCTCCGCCCTCCCATGTTTTCACCCCACTCTCAGAAGTATCATGCCTGTTCAAGCGTACAGAGGAACATATAATAGTAGATATGAAAGTTTTGTTGGTTGCAGTTAAAGGCCTCAGTTCTGGAGATGCCAACATTGTGTTGTAGAAAGCATCCAGACCCGTGATGGATGGCGGAGGCGAGGACACAAAACACGCCTAGCGAGGGACCGTGCCAGGCTGAATGAATGTCAATGGCATTCCTCTGGTCTGTTTATGGAGGTGTTAGTTAAATGTCAAACGCCCGACCCTGGGGAGCATCTCCCAGCTGAGGAGAGAACGGCTGAAACCCTGCAGGAGTCTCTCTCTCTCTCTCTCTTTCTTCTCCTCCTTTATCACTTGCTCCGCCGAGCTGTTGTGTGTGGGACAATGAGTCGGGATGATCAGCGGCATCTATTATTAGCAGAAGAGTGAAGAATGAGGGGAGAGGGAGGGAGCGAGGGAGAGAGAGCCCCGGGCAGACGTTGGAGGAAGCCATACTGACATTATTTTAAGAGTTGCTGTGGTGACGGTTTCTAGAGGCGATGACTGCAGCACAGCAGACATCAAAACGGTATGGGTGCGTGAAAGAGATGGAACACTTCTCATAGTCAGAAATGCATCACCTCTATCCTCATCACACACAATTATTGCTTACACAAAGCAGAACACCCCCCCAAAAAACAAACAAGGGGGCACACACACTTACAGTACACACAAACACACAATAACTCACGTCTTGAAAGCATGTTTGACTGAATATACTGCAACAAACTGCAGTGTTTTATACAAACAGTCCAGTATCCCAAACACTTTATAGGATTTATGTGCGACTTGACTGACGAGCCAAACGCCAAGTCATCTCTTCTCCCCCGGCCTCACTGGCTCAAGGAGACTGTTGGGGGAGAAGGAGATGTGTGTCCAGGGGCTACAAGGGGCTGGCTCAGTATCAGGGAGCTGCATCTATAATGCTGCCCCAACACACAGCCAATCAGGGGAGTGACTACAGAACACACAGCCAATGGTGGGAGGGTACACCGCCAATCAAGGAAAAAGAACACAGAACACACGGAGGACGGCGGGCCCGGCTCCAGAGACACGTAACCCATAACTCAAGTGTTGAGCTCTGGGCCAGAACACCACACCAGTGAGAGAGGGTGAAGGACACCTCAAAGCACAGCTACTTCCTGTGTGCTGAGATTGAGCCCAGCCAAGAGAGCTATTCAATATTCTGCAAGATTAGACCACCAACTTTATGAAAGAGTTGCACGCCTTTAGCAGTTCTGGTGTGTGTGTGTTTGAGTGTCCACTCCAGTATTCCTTCAATGATGCTGCTGTCTCCATGGTGACGCTGCTTGTTTAGCTGGACCCCCCACACTCACACCACCACCCTTGTCACATACTCATTCACACACGCATACTCAAGGCAAAATCACACACACTCGTGCAGTGTGTGTTCCCCCTTCCCCCTCCCCTCTGTGAGAGCTTTATTCATGATCGTCAGCAGCTCTGTATATGGAAATTAATTTGCGGGGCCGACGCCTCGCTCCATCTTATTCAATATTTAATGCCGTCTCAGATTACCAGACAGCTCCACTTCTACCTCTAAGGACCAAGAACTCTTAGTGGAGGAAGGGGGGGGGAGGAGAGAGAGTGTGTGTGTGAGGGAGAGAGAGAGAGAGAGAGCAAGATAAGAAATACAGAGAGAAATAGAGGAAGAGGATGAGCACAGAAAGGGGGAGAGAGATATGGAGAGAGAGAGAGAGAGAGAGAGAGAGAGAGAGAGAGAGAGAGAGAGAGAGGGAAGAGTTAAAAAGACAGAAGCATATGAAGTACTCCCTAATTGGTGATGAGATGCACCAATAGTCTCCTATATTAAGACACAGTGTTTTCCCAAGAGTGGCTAACTTGGTGATTAGGGCAAATTTACAGTTACAGTGACACTGTCGGGTGAAGACGAGACCAGCTCAACATCCTTTCTCTTAACTATGAAAGAGCACTTACCAACCAATTCAGACCTCAGAACTCCAAACCTCTCCAACACCTCCATCTTCTGCATTTCCCTCTTTCCCCATCTATCTCTCTTTCTGGCATCGACCAGCTGCTGAAGATCTTCCATCTCATCGTTTTCCTGTTCCTGTCTGAGACATCTACAGTTACCTCAGGTGACCCTGACAAAGAAGGGTGGGACTCTGGCTTGCAGTTTCTGTATATAATGGACATCAGCAAGGCCTCACTCTACTCAACCAATCAATCAGTTAAGCCAGCAGCCATGAAATGAGTCATATGCAGCAGAGGCTGGACGGGCAGGAGGAGACACTCGGTCTGGATGGAGAGCGAGAGAGGAGAGGGTTTGTGAACCAAAACGTTGGGAGTTGGCACACTAATGAATGGAACCGAAGAGAGAGATGTGCTTTACCGACTGCTCTCTCTTCGGCAAAACTGTTGGCCGAGAGAAGGTTTAATAAACCCAAGAACAGGGGGTCAGAGGGGGAAGAGAGAGGGGGGTTCCCTCTAGTCATGAGGGGAGGATGGTGGGTTTGGAAGAGAAAATCTGGGATTTGAAGAAGAGAGAAGGTACTAACTGAGAGGGGGTGGGGCCAGATCAGGGGCAAGGGGGGCAAATCTCCCAAACGTTCCCCATTAGTGATTAACCGGTGACAGTGACATGGGAGCCCACTAAGGTCTCCACTGGGTCTCCACAGCATATGGTGCCTGTCTGAGAGGGGACTGGGGGACAAAGGGTTGAGCTTAACTGTTGAGATTTACTCTAAAAAAAGGCACGAAACCTACATTTAGATGATTTTCCATACATGATCTGGGATGGTGTCGTGGCGATGTATGTATTTTTTAATCGCTCCAATGGATTTAATCAATCAATGAACTCCTCAAAATCCCCTCAAAAACGAGATACAGTAGTGACATGAGTCACCAGAACTCAATATTAATTCTGGTTGAACAGAGAGAGTACCAAAGAAGTTGCCTAGGAAACTGAAGAGCACAAGCTCACCCCTTACAAAAACCCTGCAGAGAGCTCCAATTTGAAAGGCGATTTGCTAGCTTGTTAGCAAGGGTCACAACCTGTCTGCCATTAGTGCAGGTTGAGTCCAACAACCCCAGCTTCTACCCCATCCCCTGTCTCAGTCAAAGCCCCGCTCTCAATAATCAGGAAGGAGGTTCACCTGTCATCATTGTTCCTCTCCATCACATGACCCTAAGCGGTTGCCCCCCCCCCACTACTTCCCCCTCTCTTCCTCTTGTCGTCCTCCTCTTCCTTCTTCGGCTCATAATCCTATTAGGCTCATTCAGCAACAGGACATAAAAAGTGCTGATTGATCTTAAACAGGAGTCCTCGCAAAATCTGCTCTATCCACTGGAATCTCTGAGTCTCTTTCCATCCCCAAGGACTACATTACCCAGTCTAACCAAGCCTTTTACAGTTTATATCTGGCATAACTTAGAGGACAATGTTTTAAAAGCTTTCAATCAACTGGGAAACAAAAGACTTGGAGAGATCTGGTTGAGAATGCAGACATTTTGAATAAAAAGCAACCACCAGGAGGATAAAGCCTTATGTTAAGCCCTACCTTATGACATTCCTTGTACAAAGGGTACCAGAGATTTGCAAACCCCAAACCCTTAAGGGGATTGAGCTGTGCTTCTTGGAATGGTAGTGTGTCTCTCTGCTCACGAACAGATATAAGACTTAACAGTCTACATAAAAACCAAAAATAAGGCCAGGTCAATAGATAAACATCAATGAAATAGGCCTTTATTTAACCAATCACCATTATGAAACTTTGATTACTAAACATATTCTGTGACACAGGTTTCAGTCTTCTGAAACATTACATGAAAGTCTAGACAACCATCATCATCTCTTACTCAACAGTCTTATAGGCTTGAGTAGCTGGCTTGCTAGAGTAACTCTCCCAGCCCGCTCAGATCCTCAAAATAATACTGGTTCAACACAGAGCTGGGCTACGGATCATCTAAGAGTTTCCCGTTAAGCAGGTTAATAAACTTCCAAGCCTTGAAAGCTGCTTGTTTTGCTGTGTTTTGGGGACAGGCGGACTGGGCTTAGATTACGAAAAACAATATTGAAAAGTAGCCTAGGCTCTGCAATCTGCTAATAAAGAACCTGTTTAATCCTCCTGCTTTCGGTAAGAGTACTTCCCATAAGGCCCACACTGAGTAAAGGACATACCTGCAAAAAAACCCTCTACATTCCCATCTATAGAGGATTAAGGACCAGTGGGACTGTACAAAGAGGGTTGGGGGTCAAGAGAGGGCCCTTCTTGGCACAGAGGTTACCAGGGCGTCAGTGGGTGGAGTCACGGATCAAATTGGCGTGGCTGCAGATTAGGAATGTCAGGAATTTCCCCCCCAGTAAGCACGGCCGGTCATCCTGACGCCCCACTGGACCACCGCTCTTATCTCCCCGTGCCCATCGAGCCCCCCCCCCCCCCCGCCCCCACACTCACACTTTGATCACCATAATGGTCAGTTATCCGTTAGCAGCACTTTCCTGACCCCCTCCTCGTTCCTCTCTGCCCCCCCGGGGCCACTGCTGGGATTAGGAGCAGCTGGAGCCAGAGCTTCCTCCCTGGCTCAGGTCTCTGTGTTTCTGAAGAAACCCAGCGGCATATTACTGTTGTTCAGTCAGACAAGCCACACACAGACAGGCCCCAGACCCGGTCTGATCATATGGTTGGATAAAGCATAAATGCTTTTCAAATGCCACCGCCATTGAATGAGGTTGTTTTTGTTTGGTGCTGGTGGTACCAGGCCTGTGGTTCTGCTTGACTGGCACTCTGGGCTCTTTCTCACTGATGGAATTATCAGAGAGGGGGGGGGGGGGGGGGGGGATTTTGTGTTTCCCAAAAGCAGAGAAAAAGAGACATTTTTACAGCACCAATTCCTGTAGTTAATTTTCAAAGCAGCTGGGTGGGGGCGCCGGCAGGGTGTTCGCTAATGCCTTCTGGCATTTCGAAAAACGACATGAGTAGAAACAGCGATGGCTGTTTGTTCTTCATGCCCCTGCTTCTGTTCTGTTTTCACTCAGGGGGGTTCTCGTCCTCCCTGGGGGCAGGTTCTAAGTCCATCCAGCCTAAGCACATACTGTAAAGTGAGCAGGGGTGGTATTTACCTACATGGGCAGATTCCAGCTGTCACTGCTGTACCATTCTCTACCAGTCATGAGGTCACTTATGAGCCCTGCCTGGGTTCCAGACCTGCATTCCAACACTGTCCCATGCTTGACCCTTGTCCGTCCTGCAATGTGTCCTGAAACTATGACTGACAGTCAGGTCAAACTTGGATGTGGTTCTTAATTCTTGGCAGTGCTGCTGGGTGTTGTCCACTCATCATTTTCTTGTTTTTTTAAAATATCTTATTTTGTTATTTTAAGTAAATTAGCTTCAAAAAGCACTAACATAACCAATCCACACATCCATAGATCCTATTGTGTAACAACCACTGTTCCCATAGTTTGCCTTTCACCATCTCCACAGTTCAGGCACCAGATGTTCCTTTTTCCTGGAACATCGCAGATAACTTTGTTTGGGGAGGCGTGGTGTTTTTGGTGGGAAAGTTGATACTTTCTGTGTGTTTTACTTCCAACCAGTGACATCAACTTCTCAAACGTTTGATAAGCTCGAACGGAAAAGTCCCCCTGCAGCTCAGTCCCTCAAAAGCCTCTTCTTCTGACAGAAGACAGATAATCCTCTAAATTGCCGTGCGTGTCAGTCAATACCAGGCAGTCGATACACATTCTCCGAGCACTGGCCTCCATCAGGATGGTCACGTCAGAGAAGATGAGGAAGACTTGACCAGCTTAACCCACAAATCTGTCAGATGGAAGGCCTGGCAACCTCTGTGTGTGACCCCTACTGTTAGACAACCACAACAACCACAACACTGAAATCAATCTGTCTCAGTCCTAACGGACATCTATTAACATAACCCATAAGAGTTAGGTTAAATTGAGTTTGTATTGAACACAAGGGAGAATACATATGGCTGTCTGACTTTGACCTTTCCCTTTGACAGTTTGATTCCCATTTCCAGATGACTCTCTGATCATCTTCTGTAAACAGAAATAGATCAGCCCTTTTACAACATAATCGGTTTTCTTCCCTGAGCCGCTGGACTGTCTCCAAGCCTCTTGTCCCCGACTCAAGACATCCTAAATAGATCGATCATGTGTTCTAAGTGTCTTGTATGTTCTCCTGTCTCTTTTGAGAACCCCAGCGGGTGCTCCGGCCCTGAGGAAGCTGTCAGGCACACATGTCAATGCCCCTCGTTGACCCTCCCCCCGTCTCCCGCCATTGTACACACAGCAGTGGAGAATTGTCTCTGGAACAAAGAGGTGGTAGGGAGGGGGGGGGGGGGGGGGGTCTGGGGAGAAACGGCAGACCAAACATTCCACTCACAATGAAGAGAATGACCGGCTGGTTCTATTACTCTGCACTTAGTATGCACTTTACCACCAAGCCGTCTACACACAAATGCAAAGCACAAGTTCTCGGGAGAAGAATGGGTCTGTAGTGATTCCTGACTTGGAGAAGAAGCGGCCTCTCTTTTTAAGAGAGTAAACCTTACTCTCCGCTTTGTTCTAGCTTGTTACTAGAGATAGAGGAAAAAACACCTTTAAGGACAGCATGGTAGAGACATTCTGCTTTACTACCTTGTTGTCTTCTACACTGGCAACCCTACACCTATTTTAACCAAGGTTAAAAACAGTTTTTGAAAATGGAGTAAGGGCCTTATGTTCGACAAAGGAAAATGTAGCACATTAATTCCCATTGGAGAGTGCAATTTTATATGATACCTTTTAGTTATTAAACAATAAGGGTAGTATTATTACAGTTTCCAAAAGTAACCCCTCTCTGTCTTCTCTAGTTGTGTTAACGATACCTCGATTCAGTAAAATCATACAAGGCACATTAAACTTAACAGCAAACAACATACATGTAAAGCTGTAAATGATCTCTTCAACTCCGATGACTCCGCTTTTCTCAGCGTTTATTAATACGAGGTTTACAACAAAACGTCAATTAATACCTTGACGTCGGCCAGAGATCAATAAATGGGGGGCAGAACGTTCGTTGAGTTCGGTTTATCAATACAACCCATTCCTCAGCCGTGTTTAATGTAAACACTGACATGTTTATCCATGACAGCTGTCAACAACAAAGAATGCCCCAAGTTCCACATGAATAGATGAGAACCTTCAGTCAAGTAGCCCTATCCAAAACACTCGCGCGCAAAAAGAAAACTGTACTGCAGCTGTTCTCATAGCCTAATATGTAGCTCTCAGCTTTGGTTCACTGAGACACTCCGTGTGAGCTAAGCAGTCCGGCGTAATACTAGGCAGCATTGGGCATATTTATAGAAAGAATAGACTCCAAATAATGTACAATAACATATGTAGGGATGCGATAAACACACCATATTGGAAAGGATGGGGTTAATCAATGACAGAATCTGCTTACCTACTACTCAAGGTGCGTCGTCAGTTCGGGTACTTCGCGTATCCGAGAGAAATGAACCCAGACTACAGAAAGCCGCTGTGTCACCGCTCTTCCTCACGCTAGCCGCACGCACATGTTGCCATCCAACCGACAATGTCACATGAGCTTCATGTTCTATCCGATGCAGCTCCAACTATGTAGGTTCTCCAGCTACCCCAGTGGCTTTAGTCAAGTCCCCTGGGAAACTACAGTTAGCTGAAGCGCTGCACAATAGGAGGACGGCGGGGAGCCACCCCTAAAATCGGTTTGGAGCTCTCTGGTTATGCTCGTTGTCGTGGAGATGAGACCATTACATCTGCGAAGCCCTGCTTGCAACAGGCTTGGTAGTGAGCACGGGCATCGTATGTGATCACATAGAGGTGCACTAGAGGCGCGCAAAGGGAGAGAGAGAGGGGGGATGTCTGTGCCACCCAAGCGCGGAAAGCACTGAGTGATTTTCGTGTCGAATGTACGTACGGATGTGGAATTTTAATGAGGCCACACTACTGCAACAGCAGGCACATTTTTGTGTGTGTCCTGACTCAGATTAGAGGCGAGGTTTCCCGGGGCTCCGTCGGATTAGCATTAATTGTCCCGCTAAGAAAACAGGGCCGCCTGTAGGTCACTCACAAGTCTGAACAATAAAGGGATTAAACAATCATTACAAATGAGGATACCTTCATGCACTTGTGTTGAATAAAACACTTTATTTTGTTTTATCGGTTATGCCATGTAACGTCAACTATGAGTGGTCTATCTCAAATGCACAAACATATTTACACTTTTCGTCGCACTTTCCAATCCTCACCACAACATCGTTGTCAGCACTAACGTCCCTGTGTCTGTATTGGGCCAAGGGAAGGGTAGAGGGTGGGTAGCTTAATCCAACGTCCTTATCATTACAACCAGGCACAGAATCTGGGGTGGATGAACAATTGGACATCCCTTTATGAGACTTGTTCTGCTTTATAGCCAAACAAAATATAAACACCACGCTGAAAAAATAGGCAGTTGGGAGCAAAAACAAAAAGGGGGACACCTCATTGGAATGCTACCCATAGAAGCTCCACTGAACATGGCCTGCAAGATAATGTCACCCAGTGCTGTGTGATGCATCATTGTCAGAGGAAATGCTGGTAACTCATCCGGCCTGAGCTACACCACAACACCCTCATGGGGTTTTAAAAGCATCATCCATCCTTCCATCCCCCTCTTCTCTCCTCCACAGGGAAGCCGTTCTCCTCGCCATCCTAATCCCGTTGCCTTCTAACGGCAGCTGAATCCGGGGAGACTGTTGGGTGGCTCAGCGACCCGGAGGTTAAACCCCTTACCCATCCGTATGGGCACCATGGATGCCGAATCCTCCTCACCAGCCAGCCAGCCAGACAGCATCACACAAGGAGAGGGGTCTGGCCCACAACTCTATGGGTAAACAAAACCTGGCACTTAAAGACAGGACGCTCTGCCGGCATACACAGTGGATGGTGAACACTGATAATTGGCAAGTGGACGCAAAGATCCAGAGAAATGTCAGGTGGCTGAGCGGTTAGGGAGTTGGGCTAGTAATCCGAAGGTTGCTGGTTCAATTCCTGCTGTGCAAAAGACGTTGCGTCCTTGTACAAGGCACTTCACCCTACTTCCCTCGGGGGAATGTCCCTGTACTTACTGTAAGTCACTCTGGATAAGTGTGTCTGCTAAATATGTAAATGTAATGTAATGTCTTCTTCCCCAATGGACTACTTAGATTATTTGGGAGGTTATTTTTCATAGCAATATAGCTTTGTTTGCAGTGAATGTGTGTGTAGAAGTAGCCAACTGGTTTGGGATCAGTGACATGAGTCACAATCACTAATATGAACACAGTGCTCTCTTTGGGACAACAGATTTTCATTGACTCTTGCCAGAGAGAGCAAGAAAAACGATCATGTTTCAAATAATTTTATTTTCTTACAATCATAATAATACTTATTTACAGAGACAAGTTACTAAGACACTGCTAAAATGGCAATACCTATAGTCGTGACGAGGAGAAGACAGTTTGGAGGGTTCATTTCATTTGAGGCGGCTCTTCTTGAGCCTGGAGGAGTCTCCTGATGCCTTGCGCTTGCGGGCGGGAGTGGCTCCTCTGTCTGGGTCCGGGGTCTGGGCAGAGGCTCCAGACAGGAAGTACATCTCTACAGGAGGAGAGGGCTCCTGCACCAAACAACACCACACAGGTGAGAAAGGCTTAAGTAGGTTTGAACATTTACCTCAGTGTTGTAGATGGATATATAATTAATTTAAATATGCAATTTACTGCTATGTCTGCTATGTACTCGGCCTGTACTAACCTGCATCAGGTAGTCTGCTATGTACTCTGCCTTTAGGCACTGGACACCCATGGAGGCTGCCTCGGATAAGTCCACCATGAAGTCTCCTGGTTTCAGCATGCTGAAGTCTGCAAACAGGTGTGTGGTGCTGCTGTAGAGGGCTGGGGAGGCGCTGGGCAGCACCTGGAGACAGGTTACCCAGTCTTGAGATGTCGATAAACACAAGCTTTAGGGGGGAGTATAAGAGAGTAAAAAAGCCCTACCTTGGCTCCTCCAGACTGCAGCAGTCTTCTGAATCCAGCTTCTCTGTTCTGGTCGATGTTCAGCATCACGGTCCAGCCACTGAACGCCCCCTGGTGGCAGTCACATGTAATCACAGTTACATGGGGCACCGGGCAAGGATGGAGCCCTTCAATCGCAATGTGAATGGGCTATGAGAGAGACTGTGTGTGTGTGTGTGTGTGTGCGCGCATGAGGGACTGTCATGGTGAGTGACTCAACTCATGAGAATGAGTGACTGAGTATTGATGTGCAAGTACAAATGTGTGTGTCTGAGCTTCACTGTATATGAAAGTGTGTGTACCTCTGTGCTAGTGCGGTGTTGCAGGCTCCTCCTCCAGCGCAGGCCAGCCAGCGCCAGCCTCCTCTGCTGGGAGGTGATGGAGGGAAGAGCCTCCAGGATGGAACTGCTGCCCCACTCATACGCATCCTCCTGGAACACACACACAGCCCATGTGACCATTCATCCCTACATCTGTGGAGTTCTACATCTATAAACCGCTGATGCAAACAAGGTTACATGTGGATGCATGTCCTCGGGTCCTGAGCAATACACTGGATGAAGGGTCCTCCTGACACACACACACACACACACACACACCTGGATGAGGTATCCTCCTGACACACACACACACACACACCTGGATGAAGTGTCCTACGGAGCGGCAGGCCTCCAGGTAGGAGCGGTGTAGAATCCACTTTCCTGCTGCCATGGCGGCCAGGTACTTCTCATTCCTCAGGGGGCTCCCCACGATGATGTGAGAACAGCTGGGGTCAAAACACTGCTTATCTAGGACCACCCCACCTGCAGGACACACACACACACGGTCAGAGACACTGAGGGGAGAATTACCAGGAATGAGACAGAGAAATTGAAAATTGGAAAAGCAAGATAGTGAGAGAGAAAGATGTGGAGAGACAGCAACAGAGAGACAGCAACAGAGAGACATAGCGACAGTAAGACATAGCAACAGTGAGAGAGCGCCCTCAGACTCACCCAGCTCCTCTATGAGGTGACAGTAGTCGATGCGTTCCTGGGGGTTGAGGCAGGACAGCTGGAACCTGGGGGGCTCCTTCTCCCCTGACCTCTCCTGCTCCTCCGTCTGCTAGGATGGACGGAACAACCTTTCAACATTAACATATCACGGAAGGAAACTCACCATGGGGAGCTGCAGTGAAAGGTTATGTGTGTGTGTGTGTGTGTGTGTGTGTGTGTCGGAGAGAGAAAGTTCGGGAGAGAGGAAGTGGTGTTGGAGACGGTGTGTTTGTCTGTAAGAGCGGGGAGGGGGAGAGAGGGGGTGCGTGTCTGAGAGAGACAGAGTGTGTGCATGTGAGTGTGTCTCACCTGTGGCTCAGGTGGCACGGGGGGGTTAGCGAGGGGGAAGGCCAGACTGGGGGCTGTAGGAGTGAGGATCCGCTCCTCCACTGGGAGAGTCTTGACCCCCAGACCCATCTGCTGCTCTATGACATCACAGGCCACTGGGGAGGGCATAACAGGAGGGGATGAGGACATCACATGAGGCTGCTTCACCTTGCAGTAACACAACAAATGTCAACATGCAAACTAGGTTATGTCTTTAGAAAAGTTCTAAAACCCTGAGGCTAGAAAGCTTTGACATTGTACAAAATCGTATGGAAATGTGCAAAGTCTCATCTCAACCATCCTCCTCACCCATTTCCACCAGCTCTGAGTCCGTCATGGAGTCTCTGAGCTGGGGGTGGTTGTCTGTGGAGGCAACGGGCGGCGCTGGGGCCAGGGGCTCTGAGTGCTGGGACGGGCTACCAGGCCACTGCATGTTGTCAGCCAGCCTGGCTCTCTCCTCGCGGGCCGTGGGGTCGTCCCAGACGATCTGCTCGCTCTGGGAGGGCTCCGTGTTCAGGTCCATGACGGCCTCCCTGCTCATCCTGGGGACACAGGCAGGAGGCCGGGCACACCTGTCACACCGATACAGACATTACACATGCCAGGGGATGGGGGTGGGGGGTGGTTTGCCCTCTTACCTGAGGGCCTCCAGGGTGCGTAGGCTCCCACTGCGGCCTGCCCGGTCCGGAGTGTGGGGCCGGGAGTCCCCCCCCCCGGAGCCCAGCCTGGTCAGCCTGGCGGAGGAGCGCCGCCCGGTGGTCAGCTTGGTGGCTGACATGATGGCCTGCAGCTGCCTGTGCAGGGTCTCCCTCATCTCCAGAGTCTCAGACAGGTCTGGGAGGGGGAGGAGGAGGGGGGATGAGTCTGCGTGTGCTGTGTGTATGTGTGTGTGTGTATGTGTATGTGTATGTGTGTGTGTGTGACAGACCTGTCTTCTCAGTGCTCTCCTGCACTTGTTGTCCATCAGGCTCTCCATCACTGAGGCGGTGGGAGGAGGAGGGCCGTCCTTCATCACGGTGTTCAGGATCAGCACCATCCTATGGACAGGAAATAGGACAGGAGACATAATGAGCCATACAGAAAGATGACAAGGAAGGGAGAAGGAAAGATTTTCCAGAACCCAGTCTGTGTGGGTGAGACTCACCCTGCAGCCTGAGGCCTCTGGGAGGAACCTGCCCAGGGAGAGGGGGGCCCCCGGGGGGGATCTCTGGGTGCTGTCTGGGGCCTGGCTGAGCGTCAGGCTCATCTTGGGGTTGTAGGTGAAGGGATAGAGGGACTCAGACACGTGCTTCTGCTGCTCAGCACACTGGAGACACACACACACACACACACACACACACACAAGCGGTTAGTGCCATCAATCCAACTAGAGAACAAGATCACTGTATAAATAGATGACCAGTAGCATTGACTGTGCTCGCACAGTCTATTAGCTTAGCGGCTTCTAAAGCCCGAGACAATCTTCATGAGCACATATAGTTGTACACAAACAGCACTGTGATACAGTGAATGTGTGTGTGTAAGGAGCGTACAGCCAGGAGCCAGTGCTGGGAGACCACATGCAGCCCTCTCTCCTTCACCCCCCGGTACTCTCGTGTGTTATCTCCTACTCGACCCTGGTAGAGGTAGTGGGTCACAGTGTCGTCACAGGACCACCTGGAAACACACACAGGTGATACATCCACAGACAATGGAAAGTAGCTATTGGACATGAGTAGCAGGAAGTGAGCCGTGACGTGAGCCAGCAGAAGGGAAGGTTGGTCTACCTGAAGTCTGCCCCCAGAGAGGCAGCGATGGCATTGAGCTCTCCCTGCGTCTTGCTCAGTTTCTTCCCCACACACACCACCACCCCAGCCAGGGGAGCAGCAGGGGAGGAGTCTTTCTCCAGGGCCTGGACACACACGCACACACACACACACCACATGTTAAAATGCCAAATGGAACAGGCTACACTTGTTTATTGGGAAGTGCGTGTGTTCGTACCTCAGCCTCAGGCCCCATGTTGAGCTGAGGGCTGGCTGTGAGTGCCTGGAGGTCTGAGGAGGCGTGGCCACGGCTGCTGTTCACCAGCGCCACCTGACGGTTCCTGTTGACGATGTCTGTCAGGGGCGTCTCCGCCCTCTCCCCAGCCTGGGACCGCCCCCCCGGGGTCTCCAACGTCGCCAACGCATCCTGAGAAAATCACACAAGCGTTCGTACCGCGTCTAGAGCAGTCTGTCGACGTTTGTTCTAGTCTTTTCTATTCTGACCTTGATGTTGAAGGAGGGTCTGAAGAGCTGGTCTCTGCTGAGAAAGCGAGAGGGCGTGTCCAGCTTGAGGGGGGTCTCGATCTGGGGGGGGGCTCTCCTGCTGCCCACCCCCCCATCCTGACCGGGGGTGCTGGCCTCCACCTTGGGGTTCAGCTGGTCCAATGCTGACTGGAACACCTTATCACACACACACACACAGTGTTGGGCAACACTTCAGGGTCCACCAAAATCCATCAAATCAACCAATCAAGCGACAACACACCTTGCTCTGGAAGCGGCCCAAGTCCAGAGGGGTGATGGCCTTCCCACTCTGCGGCCCCAGCAGGGCGATCTCAGGGGAGGCCTGAGGAGGGGGCATGGGGGTCTTCTGGGAGCCCCCCACGAAACTCTCCTCCTCTCTCTCTGTGGAGGAACATAAACACCAATGTTACAGACACAGTCAGACAGAGACTAGCGCCACTGGTGTTCTTCATCCGTCTGAATATGCATCAACAATGTACGATCGAAAAATAACAAAGCTAACTGAAAGCCTTAGGGACTGGGATGTATTCTGTTGGAGCCCGGCTGGGAAGGGCTGATGACCCAGCGTGCTGCCCCCTGACCTGGTGAAGGGGGCAGGTCCACCAGGAAGCGGCCCTCCTCGGCCCGCCGGCCTGTCCGGGCTGACTGCAGGACCCAGCGCAGGGTGACGGCAGGCAGGCCCCACTTCTGGGCCGCCTGGTACTTGGAGCCCTCGGGGGTCTGGAGAACCAGGTGGGTGCTGGCCAGCATGCCCTTCCTTGGGTTGGCCATGCGCACAAAGTAGTCCTGCACACTATGGGAGGAGAGGGAAGGAAGGAAGGAAGGAGGAGATAGAAAAGTTACAAGAGAATGTAAACAAAATGACCTGAAAATGACCCAAACAAAAGAATGTACCTAAACTAGATAGATGCTGTGTGTGTGTGTGTTACCTGGCTCCAAGGTGCCTGGCCAGCTCGATCAGAGACTCCCTCTCTGCTCCAATGAACTGGCTGACAGAGAGGACACAGTCTCTGAGAGGAGAGTGCCCCTCCAGGACTGGGACTGGGGTGAACAGAGGGTGGGAGGACAGGTCCAGCACACACTGCTGCTCCACACACATAGCCTGAAAAAGAGAGAGAGAGAGAGAGAGAGAGAGAGAGAGAGAGAGAGAGAGAGAGAGAGAGAGAGAGAGAGAGAGAGAGAGAGAGAGAGAGAGAGAGAGAGAGAGAGAGAGAGAGAGAGAGAGAGAGAGAGAGAGAGAGAGAGAGAGAGAGAGAGAGAGAGAGAGAGAGAGAGAGAGAGAGAGAGAGAGAGAGAGAGAGAGAGAGAGAGAGAGAGAGAGAGAGAGAGAGAGAGAGAGAGAGAGAGAGAGAGAGAGAGAGAGGAAGGAAGGAAGGAAGGAAGGAAGGAAGGAAGGAAGGAAGGAAGGAAGGAAGGAAGAAAGGAAGGAAGGAGAGAGATCGAGAGCAAGAGCGAGAGACACACACACACACACACACACACATTATTCCCAATAAATACAACTATTCACAATTTGATGATTTCCATCTCTCTCCGTGCAGAGTATCTTACCAGCCAGGTATCCGTGACAACCTCCTCCACCGTAGCCTCCACCTCACAGCCCAGCAGGGGGACCACAGCATAATCTGCCACTGCCCGCGTGCGGCCCACCAGAACCTGAGATTAGGACTGGATTAGAACAGCTTCTTTCTACTCCAAGGTGGGAAAGTATCTGTGGGTTCACACATCACACAGATCCCTGTCCCTCTAAACACAACATGTCTTCACCACCCTAATCATCATCATCATCATCATCATCATCAATACCTTTCCTGAGTTGTCCACCAACAGGGAAGACAGCTCAGTTTCTGCGTCCGGCTCAAAGCCCACCAGGAGGAACCTCTTTCCAGCAAACAGGCCGGCCTCACTGGCCTCCTGCATGGTAGAGTCTGCCCCAGCCCCAGGACCAGCCCCAGGACCAGCCCCAGGACCAGCCCCAGGACCAGCCCCAGGACCAGCCCCAGGACCAGCCCCAGGACCAGCCACGGAGGTCCGGCCAGGCCCCCAGGGCTCTGGTTCTGGAGCTGCTGGGGGGGGCATCTCCACTGGAGGAGACAGAATGGAAGCCATTAGTCAGCTGTAGAAATAAGGTCTGTCTGGTTTGATTGAGTATGGTCAAATATTTTTAAATGACAATTAGAAAAGAGAGAGATGGTTCTCTCTAGAGATGCTTCTCACCCACTGTCGGGTCATCATCTAGGTACTGAGAGAGCATGTCCTCCTCTGCCCTCTGGTGCCTGGGCGTGGGGGGGCTGGGGGCCAGGGGGGCAGCTGAAGAGGAGCTGGGGCGGGGGGCAGGGGTGCGGGGGGCAGGCATGGCCAGGGTGGGCGGGGCAGGTGGCAGACAGGAGGGGTGGAAGTAGGACTCCTCAGGCAGCAGGCTGCCTCTGGAGAAGCTGTCTAGTAGCCACTGTACTGTCACCACATGAGGCCTGGAAAACAACACACACACAATGTATAATCCAAATACTTTGGAAGAATTCTACAAATAAGCATGATAACATCCTTGGAACACCATAGGATTTGTGGCCTTGGACCAGCACCATCCTCATGACCTCTGACCTGTGCGTGGCCTTGTCCAGGAAGGCTGTGGCCTCTGCGTCCAGGTCTCCCATGACGACGTGCGTGAGGCCGTCGCAGGGCTGGTTGAAGCGCAGGCCTCCGGCAGCACTGACCAGCCGTCTCAGCTTCTCAAGCCTCTTCCCTGGCTGACCACACAGGAAGATCTGCACACAGAGACCACACTCACACACAACCCCACCAAAGCCTTTTGGCCCTGCCCTCGTACGGACGGCCCGTTTATAAAACAGTACCTCATACTGGAGGTGTGTTCGGAAGCGGGCGTGACAGAACAGAGATGTGTGGTGAGGAGAGACGCGAGGCGGACCTTGCAGCCGTCCAGCAGGTCGTCTGAGGGGCAGGTGCTGAGGTCCAGGGTGTCCAGGGGGTCTGGCAGGTCCAGGCGGCTCACCGTGGCGTTGGTGAGGGCCGTGTCGTTGACCGTCAGGCTGCTGTTCACAGAGATGTGGCTCAGCCCCAGAAGAGATGGACCCTCTGGAGGACAACAACAACAAATCAGACCAACACATGGAAACACCGGTGGAACAACAGACTAAAGGATCACAAGCAGAGGCCATCAGACAACGCCGAAAAACACACTTTACAACATATGAATATGAAACCGCATATGACGTTCTCTTCTGAAGAAGAGACCCTGTTAAGGTTGGATATCAGAGAAACGGACGAAGAAGTGCGGACGAAACAAAATGCCCTTTGTGGTGCAGCTCACCGTCCCTCTTCCTGCCAGCGCCGGTGGGGGTGGAGGTCTGGGGCTTGCTGGACTTGGCCGTGGCTGAGCGCTCCACATTGTACCTGCTCTCATCCTGACAGAAGCCCTTCTCTATGCTGTCAAACAGCCAGTGGAGAGACACGCAGAACACGTTCCACTTCCGGGCACACTCATACTTTGGGCCTGGACATGGACACACACTTAGGGAACTTAGGGGGGCAGATGTGACAGAGCCATGAGGCTGTAAAACCGTTGAGAGCGTTTTAGAGACATGAACCGGTCGTGTTTATATGAAAAGGTGGGGTATGTCAGGGTGTTGGGTTACCGGAGGGCTCGCTGACGATGAGGTGGGTGCACTCGTTCATCTTGAGCTGGCCGGTGTAGCTGCCTCCGTGCTCCTGGCAGAGGCGCTGCACCTCCTTGCGCTCCACGGTGGAGAGGCCGGTCACACACACGGTGCAGCCCTGCAGCACGGGACAGCGGTACTCCTCCTCCGGCAGCTCTGTGTACCGGAACAGGCTGGGGAGGTGGTGGACGGGTGGAGGAGGAAGGAATAGGGAATCTGTGAGTGACAGGAGTCAGGTGGCTGAGCGGGGTGGAGCATCGGGCTAGTCATCTGAAAGTTGTGTCCTTGGGCAAGGCACTTCGCCCTACTTGCCTCGGGGAGAATGTCCCTGTACTAACTGTAAGTCTCTCTGGATAAGAGCATCTGCTAAATGACTAAATGTAATGTAAATGACAGAGAGGGAGGGGAAAAGAGCAACCTTCTGACATACAGCTACACCCAAATTCAGACCAACTCAAGTCTATCATGTATGAACCCAGAAAATGCTATCCAAAAGTATCCATTCATACAAGAACCATTGTTGCAAAAAAAGAGCGATCCCACCTGTCCTGAGACTTCTGCCAGCAGTCTCTGACCCAGCAGGGCAGCAGGATGGGCTTGCCCAGGCTGGCTGCCACCAGGTACTTCTTGCTGCCCACCTCCCCGGCGACCAGGTGGGTCACAGACACGTTGAGGTCCCGGTAGAAGTGCCCTCCCATCAGCTGAACCAGGTTCATCACATCCGTCTGTGGACGGGTACACACGGGCGGTCGACGCAGAAACACGGGACAAACCCATTCCAGAGTGATGTGAAAACATGGACACATATGGACACACGCATGGTCCAATGGGGACAGCGACCCACAGAGGGACACAAAATGATCACAAGATAGAGAATCATGTCAATCTCATGTATATAATCTCCCTGAAACATTGCGGATGTGAAATCGGTGTTCTGTGGACTGACCCTGGCATCCTTGTCCAGACTGGTGCAGGAGATGGTGACGTCAGCCATGGCCATGTTGTAGATGGGCTGCTCTGCTTTGGGGACACATCTCTGCTGCTGCAGACAGAACAGCACCACCAGGGGACTCACCACTCTACAGCCCAGCTACAGAGGACACAGGGAGGGAAGGAGGGAAGGGTAGCCTGACGTTGTCATACTCATCATTCTAGTCAGAATATGAGTCTGAGAACTCTCCGTTGCGCTTTGACTACAGGGCGTGTTTCAAACGAGCCTGGAAAACAAATGCCTCTTCGCTCAATTGGATAGACCTACAACCAATCAGAGCAACGTAATATGTTGTTTGTTAAAAACGAATTCAACTTAAGCGCTCTTTTGTGACGTGGGTGATTACGTTACTGTTGATCATCTGTCCATCATCGTATAAAGCCCGCCCTGGCAATTTCATTGGTACGCCCAGATTCTGGTTTTCTGTAGTTGTTCCCCAATACGAGTCCCTCCAGACCCAACTTCCCGACCAAATTTTTTTGTGGGCGGGGAAAAGTTGGGCTGGCAGCCAGGCTAAGGGAAGGGGTGTTTCCGGAATCTTTTGGTTTATTACATATTCATGTCAATTCATATTTTGAAATGTGGGTATTGTCTTGTCCCTGCAGTTGAAGTTAGACACAGACACAATGTAGGAAACAGTGATGTTGCAGCATAACCTGGGAACATCAATTTAGTCATAACTAGGTAACCATACAGACCTTCTTGCAGTGGAGGAAAGCCGGTGTGAAAAAACTGCTAAAGACAAACAGAGACTTGTCGTTGTGGTCCATCTGCAGGGCCGTCTTCTCATCTATGGTTTTCAGATATTTCTCCGACTGCAACTCCATGATAGCCTGCATCATAACATGACACTTCTGTTATATAGTTAGGCCTGGATATGACAGCGCCCAGCTGTATGTTCAGAACATACTACCAGTGAAATGTACCTCATAGGCCTTAGCAGCAAAGCCCGTCTTTTTGCCATTTGTTTCAACAAACTTCACCACGTATTGCTCCCTGTCTCCTTTCGACATGCTGAACCTGCGTAAAGTCAAACACCAACGATTCTTTACATGTCGACTGTTGGCTACTACTGTACTGTAATCTTGCCGACTTTAATCTCTGTACCTAGCTAGCATGCTAGAGCTAGCTATATGGGAAAGTTACGTCTTCTTACCTCGGTGTCGTGCCTTTAATTTAAATAATTGACAATATTCTTTAAAAATAAAAAAGAATACACCAAAGGACAGGGGAAAAGTTTGAATTTGTATATAAGCCGGCAAGTGTCAAGAGATTAAGAAACACCATGGGCTCCCGACAACAGAGCGCCCGTGCCCTTAGAACTTTACAGTTATGATTCCCAAGGTTTACTCCGATTACTAGATACCATTAAACATACATCATCTGACATATTTATCCGCACCACTTCATAGGAAGTCAAAATAAAGGTGGCTAAACTGAGCTAATCTCAAGTGAGCTGTTATCATAAAACAAAGCTAATTAAAGTTGCTGAGTGTTTTAAGGGTTGCATTGTTGTTGTTGTGATTCGCGCCAATCGTAATCAGATTCAGACGGAAGTGAAGTTTAGGACCTATGTGATCGATGTGTAGGCCTCCCTGTTGCCTGCACGAAAATGTTCACCAGAGCCTGTTTAAGGACATTCTCTGTGTTCACTTTTATTCAGGCAATGCTACGGAGCCCCTAAGCTATACTTTGACAGCACACGCTATTTAAATTACACACAATGCCCAGAAAACAGTTTCAGTCTTTGATTAAGTATTGTCACATTATATACTAGCTTTTAAAGCTGTTCACAGTCTGTTACATGTAAGAAGTTGTCAGTTGAGAAGATGAACATAATTCCTCCTCGTAAGCCTCAAACTTTATGGAAGCTTCAGACATGTACAAATGCAAAAGAACAACACTGTGGGTTCCCTTTTATTCTTAAAATTCTATGTACAAGTGCGACTGATTCATTTTTTAATGTACATTCAATATAGAAAGTTTATATACGTCATATTACATTGAACATTTCACAATTGCACTAGTCTTTCACATAAATGTATAATCAGTCAGTATCATCATTCCTCAAGTCTTAGCAGAAGCTCATTTCAGTTGGTAAAGGCCGTTATTGACTTATAAATATTCTAGTGCTTTTTGCATTCTCGTGAAGGAAAATAACACAGAGATTAAGATTTTGTTGGTAGAGGCAGAGAGGAGAAAAGCCTTCATTGGGAGTAAGGAGAGTGGAATAGTGGACAGGGCCATAACCATGAGGAAGTGCAGAGGACAGGGCCTTGGAGGACAGAGCACACGAGCCAACTCCACGTGATTGTGAAGGACGGGTAGGACTTATCGCCAACTCCTGCCCAAACGTTCTCGCTCGGGTTCCTTGAAAGAACAGGTGCAGGATGACAATACATCAAGATTTGGTGAAAATTCTCAGATGAGTTGATCACCTTTTGCATGTGACACTCTCAAAACAACATTATAAAACTAGGAAATATCCTGTTGAAGTGAACAGGAACCAAGTCCTGGAGGTCCAGTTAGAATGAGATGACGCCGTCTTTGTCTTGTGGTCACATATAGTCAGGCCAGACACCCTTCAAGGGTGTGTGTGTGTGAGATCAAGTAAGGTTAGACAGGGCACGGGAAAGAGGAAGGACAACAGAATGGAGGATAGACCGGACCAACTTGACTCATCCTTTTCAGTCCCCCAGAAAATCAAGAGTAAAAAATATATTTATACAAAAGTAAACTATTCTCATCTCATTGGAAGAATCAAAAAGAAGCACACATTTTAACAAAACAAATAACAAGGGTTTGTTCAATAAAACAATCAAAAAGTGTTTACGAAGACTGAGTGCTGGAAGGAGAGTGACAGTTGGAGGGTATGGCAGACACAGTGGGAACAGTCAAGCTATAGTGTTAACCCACTCTCTCTCTCTCTCACTCTCTCTCCTTCCTCCCTCTCTCCCTCTCTCTCTTTTCCACCCTCCTTCCCTCCCTCTCTCTCTCTCTTTTTCCTCCCATCAGGGAGCTGAGCAGTCCTCTCAGAGCTGCAGTATCGGAGCTGCAGGGCACTCTGGGAGCCTGAGTTCATCATCAGTCAATATCTGTCTGTCCATCCATCAGCCCAGGTCTCCAATGTCGTTGTCTACAGGGGGTGGGATGCTGGATATCACGGTGGCCCCCGTTCCTGCTGTAAGGTAGCCTGCTACTCCTGGACCTGCAGGACAGAGAAGGAGGGGTGAGGGTGGGAGGTAGCACAAGGTTTACCCTGGAAGACCACATGGGATTATTAGTAGTATTATGTGTATACTTGTATACGTGTTATTCTCTGGTAGTGATGTGTGTCTAATAACTTCCTGGATGGAAATATATCAAAACGTATCAAAATGTACATTTGGATAACTGATGTTTAGCCTCAAAGCCAATCAAAGAGACATGATAAGGTACTAGAGATCTCGGGTTGGGCTACGCTGTGAGGACTATGGAGGTTTATGAAATGTATGCAATGCATGGTGTGGATGTTTAGAGATTGATATTGTTCAATACATGGTCACTTGAGTTGTAAGGTTAGATTGTTATCTGATCAAAGACTGCCTCTTCGTTGGGTTCTCACCCCCCTATGCAGACATCAGCCTTCCCTTACCTGTCTCAGAAAGATGGAGAGGTGGATCCAAGAGTGAGAGACAGGAAGTGGCGGAAATGCGTGGCGGTAGAAGGTTATGGGAAGAAAGAGTGCAGGGAATGAAGGTGGGAGTGAGCGAGGACAAAGTCTACCTGCGTCAGAGCAAGAGAGAGGAGGGCTGGAAGTGACCCTTCCACTAGCTCCTAGAGGCCACTCCGCAAGGGGCTACTGGCTGCCATGAGAGAAGGAGTTGACACACCTGAGGGGGAGGAGGAGGAGGAGGAGGAGGAGGAGGAGAAAGAGAAGTATTGATAGGAGGAGGAGGAAAGGAGGGGGAGGAGAAAGAGAAGTATTGATTGGAGGAGGAAGAGAAGTATTGATAGGAGGAGGAGGAGGAAGAGACAGGAGTGGGAGCAGATTCCCAAGAGGAGGGAGGAAGGAGAGGACAGGGGAGGCAAGGTATAAGGGAGGAAGCACAACCAGTGAGTGCGTGCCACAAGCGCTGCTAAGGGAAGCATTGGAGCAGAAGGATTCAGATCCAGTTTAGAGCGTGCCTTCAAAATACAGACAAGGGCTATCCGCAGCGTCATACCTGTCAGGTACCCTGCGGTCTGGGAATCGGAGATGAAGAGGTCGTGTTTCTGGTCTTTGAAGGCACTCCACACCGTGGACCTAGACAGGATCTCATTCACCTTCAAACACACAGGAAGATTTCTCAGCCACCCAAGTATTAGACAGTATTAGAACAATAACAGCCCCCAGGTCTTGGGAAGCGCTGATTCTGTTTACCTGTTCTCCGTACTGCAGGCTGCGCGTCATGGACTTGAGAGCCTTGACGATCTGGGCCTTGGTGGCGGAGGGGTTGTCCAGGGTCTCCAGACCGATCCCTTCCAGCAGCCGCAGGAGGTATGGCACCAACTCCACCCTCAGAGCCTGGTGGAGCACGGCACACACTGGGTTTCAACTCCATCACAGGTGGTCAGCAATTTTGGACCAAAATGTTTGTATACACTCAACTGTGAGAGACACATTCTCTTTACAAACTGTGTTCAGATAGTATGAATACATTTTGTAAGCGCTGTACTGCATACAATCCGGTAAGTACAGAGCTAGCATTGATAGTTCATATATGGGTGTAAGAGAACATTTCGATACAGTCCACTGGCCATGTTCTCTTAGTATGTGTGTAGAGGAGAGCTGTACCTGAGCCACCAGGTCAGTCTGCTCCTTCTGGAACATGCGGTTGAGGGCCTCGCAAGCCAGGCCTGCCATGTCCGCTCGCACCTTCATCCCACTCATCAGGGGCCCGATGGTCTCCAGGGAGGCCATGGAGCGCACACACAGCTGCACACACACACATTACATTCTTTCCCCTCTGAACTATGGATAATTACTCGCCCTTTGAAGTGGGTTAAAGTTCAAAGATATCTATATTTTCCAAAATGCACTGCTGAACCATCTAACCTACGGCTTCCATGCTGGACATGATCAGATTTGAGCTTTCGATATGATATAAAACCGTGTGTGTGTGTGTGTGGGCATAAGCGCTGCTCACCTCGTTGTCGGAGAGGACGTGGATGAGTCTAATGGAGCTCTTGGGCACGGCGTTGTTCTTGTGGTTGAGGGCAGCCAGGACGCGGGGCAAGTGACCCAGAGGAGGGACTTGGTCTGCCAACTGGGTCTGGGTGCTGAACAGGCACACCGCTGCCGTGGTAACCGTTTCTAGGGCCTCACCCTGTCGTTAGCGAGGCAGGGGATGGAGAGTTAAGAATGAACAAGCAGTGAAGGTATTCTGAAGTCCAGAACCAAATGAACACGCTGTGTAAATAGATTGGTATTTTAGGTAGTTGTATAGGATGTAGGATGGTGTAGGATGCTGGCAGGGTGCGTGTTCTTACATGGGGGTTGTTCTTCTCCAGCAGCTCAGTCAGGGTCTCCAGGAGGGACACTAGGAACTCCCTGGGTTTACGCAGCACCCAGCCCGGCTGGGCGATGAAGATACGCAGGAAGACTCCGCCCACGGCGAGCTCACCCTGCCCCGCCCCATATGCCACCGTGAAGTCCTCTGGTAACTAAACACAATTGTGACCTGGTTAGCCCCAAACATTAAAAGGACATCATGACTTGCTTTGGCGTGTTCACTGTTGAACTTACTCTCCAGTTGACATCTGGGTTGTCCTTCTGCTGCTTAAAGTGTCTGCAGAGGATGAGAGAACCAGACTTTAGATAGGAAGAGTAACAGGAACTGACGGAAACAGGAAGCGGTAGCGAGACAGGAAGAGGAAGTGACCCGTACTCGAGCATCATCTCGCGGACGGTGGTAGAGACTGTCTCTCGGGAGCCGTCATTCCAGATGAGCTCGGGGTTCTCGTGCGTGCCCTCGAAGATGTGCACGGCCGCCTCGGCGTTGTCACGCATGGCGTCCATGAACACACCGGGCAGGAAGCGGATCAGAGTCAGACGCACCTGGCAGAGGAAGAGAGAGAGAAAGGGAGAGACGGGGAGGGAGGGAGAGAGAGAGAGAGAGAGAGAGAGAGAGAGAGAGAGAGACGGAGAGAGAGAGAGAGACGGAGAGACGGAGAGAGAGAGAGAGAGAGAGAGAGAGAGAGAGAGGAGTGAGTGAGTGAGTGAGTGTGAGAGAGAGAGATGAGGAGAAAAGTGAGGGGGGGGGGGTGAGGAGAAAGTGAAGGGGAGAGAGAGGGAAGACAAAAGGATGACACCACAGTGATAGTTGAACCAGTCATTATTTCCAGGGCTATTTACTCCACTGAGCTATAACATTGCTGTAAGCTGGGCTCCATTGCAAAAGACCGCATTCTCGATTAGACTTGATGAATGACGGTTGGAGGGTTGTGTGAAGCCTGCGTCCAGACCCACCTTTGGTCCCACTAGCTTGTCTGAGGTCATCTTGGAGAAGAGCTCTGCTGTCTGGGAGCGCACCTGGGGGTGGGTGGAGTTACAGAAGAGGTCCAGCAGGTAGATCAACGCACCTGGAGGGGTCAGGGGTCACGGAGGGGGGACGTAGGTCAGTGAGGTTAGAAAATCATGATAGACAAAAGGTTAAACTGTAGCATAAGCTAATGACTAAAAAAAAGTTACATTTTTCAGTCCACACAGAATGTTACCTTTGGCCATAGCTTCTTTGACTATCTTGGTGTTGGAGGTCAAAGCATATAGTGTTTCCAACACAAGTTGTCTGCCTGGAGGAATTAGACAATCAAGACACGTGAGACACCAGCCTAAAACAGCACATTTCAAGTGTGTGTGTGTGTGTGTGTGTTCTTACTGGAAGGCAGAGAGTGCAGTAGCACCAGCAGGTTGGACAGTACAAATGACTCTGCGATGTTGCTCACACATTCCTGGTTGGACGTTACAGTGTTTATAACCTGAGGACAAGAACAAACAACTTCAGACACTAAAACACGAGACTTGTAGTAGTAGTAGTAGTTAATATACCTCAAACATGGGCTTGACATCCATATTTCACTAGCCAAAGGCTAGTTGGCAAGCTTAAACTTTCTGGACAGAAACTTGTGTGACCGAGTGAGGCAGACAGACTAGGTGAGTGTATGTGTGTGTGTGTGGGTGGGTGTGTGTGTGTGCGTGTGCGTGTGGGGAGGAGGGCCTGAAGTACCTCGAGAGCGAGCTGCTGAACCTTCCCAGCTCCGTGAACACGCAACAAGGAGAAGAGAAGCTTGAAATGGCCGATACACTCCGACTCTGAACCTGGGGTCACACGGAGAACATAGCCGCATCAAAGACAAGATACACACCGCAAAACCAAACTCTAGACAAGACACACAAAATGCATTCAAATAGTGAGTCACATGATCCAAGACATGCTGAGGTGGAGGTCAGCTTAGTGGGCAGAATGCACTACTTTGCAACCTTATTTACTCCTGCCCTTGTGGGGATCTCTGATCTAATCCTAACCCTGGATAAGTCAAATCATGTGTTTCTCTATTCAGTCCTTTACCTATCCTGCCAGAAAGGAAGGAAGGAAGGAAGGAAGGGAGAAAGAAAGAAAGGATGTAGAATAAAGCACAGGTCACATTCCAGAACATTCCGCTCACCGGGATTGTTCTTGATGACGTTGCGCAGGGCCTCCAGGGCCATCTCAGCCCAGCGGAGCCTCTCTGCATGCTGCTGAGACTCCACCTTGTTGCTCTGACTCATGGCCAGCAGGGTGTGGAGGTACTGGGCCTGGGAGCCCACATAGTCCAGCAGGCTGGCTGCAAACGCCTTGGGGAACTGAGAGAACAGGGAGAGATGAAGACGTTGGAGAATGGAGACAGAGACAGAGAGATCAACACCTCCTAAACTGATCCATTGTGATGATTTATGTATGTGGTTGGGTGTTGTGCTAGTCTTGGTTCTCTCACCTCCAGAGGAAAGGCAGGCTGCTCGTTGTAGACCCTGACAAAGATCTCTCCGACGATCAACTCTTTTCCGTGGTCCTCGAACACAAACTCTGAGCCAAAGCTCCTATCGTTCTCTCCCTGGGGACAGAGACATGGTCACAATCAAATAAAGGAGAAATTGCCCACGTCAAAGATGAATGAGTGAGTGAATGAAGGGAGGGGTGAACGGACCCTCTTGATGTTGCCCTCCTGCTGAATCTCCAGGAACTCCAGCAGCTCTGCCCGGGTTCCGTTGTTCCAGATCAGGTAGGGGTTCTCTGAGTTACTGTTCAGCAGCTTCAACACCTGTGGAGGATGTAGGGGGCGGGGGGGGGGAAGAAGACACGGAAGGTAAGGGACAGTAACATCTTTAAATCGTGTGTGGGATTGCTAGAGCAAAGCAACATGTGACTCTCCCCACCCCCCTCACCTCCGCCGGCCGGCCCGAGCCCAACTTCCTGGCGATGTACGGCGTGAGCATGGCGGCCAGGCTCTTCCTAATGGTGGGGTTCTCTGGGGGAACCCCGTCCACCCCGTTGGCCTCGCCCCCAGGGCTGCCCCCCTCCAGGACCATGCTGTACCCCCCCAGACGACTCAGGGCCACCAGGCTGAGCTTGGCCAGGCTGTTGGCCACCTCCTGGATTACAGCACATCACATTCATTTCGATTGAAAACTTTTCTTTCATTTCCACAGTGTACTGATGTAATGTACTTCAGGCTGTAACACAACACATACTTGTAACATTCCCCCAAAACATATATACACAACCATAACCAGTGTAAAATAAATAATAATAAGAAGAAGAATTATAATGAGTTGGTGGCCTGGTATTAGTTATAATATAATAAACAACTATTGGTGACTAGTTATGAATGGACAGTGATTGGTGCGTGGTGTAACCTGCTGGTTGGTGTCCTGGCTGGCCTGCACGCCGCTCTCCTCCAGCGTGTAGTCGTAGTTGAAGAGGCGCACCAGCAGGTGCCACAGCACGCCGGCGTGGTACAGGTGCGTCTGCAGGAAGAAGTCGATGGCGAAGGAGCTGATGCACTGGACCGCCAGCGCTGCCGTCCGAGGAAGACCCTGAGGGGGGGGGGGGGGGGGGAGACACAATGAGGGGCAGGATGACAGAGTGGGTGGAGAGAGAAAGAGAGGTTTCCTCTCTCAAACTTCCTCTTAAAAACGTTATGAAACTAAAAGTAAGCAGGATCCCATAATCCCCTCAGTGATGAAACAGAGCTGGTAAGTGTCACCTTGCCGTAGTACAGGACATGGCACAGGTCTCTGATGATGTTCGGGAGCTCAATGATCTTCTCTCTGCACTCCTCAAACTGAGCTGCTACACTGTAGCACTTACACACTTGTCCACACACCTGGGAACAACAACAACAACAACGTCACAAACAAGCAAACACCCACAGAGCAGTTGTGAAGGGGATGTACCCATGGCACCCACACACTTGAACCAGTCCCAGTCTAAGATCATTGACTCTGGCGGAGGACAGTATGGGGCTCCTCCTGGTCTTACCTGGACGGCCATGTCGTCTGGTTTGCTGGAGGCAGTGAGGACGGCCACACAGCGAGACAGAGCCTCGAGCAGCACCTGGCGGGGTAAACAACAACAACAGCACATCAACACACGGCACAGCCTACGGGGGCGGCTATCTTGTTCTTCAGTGAAACAAAAGGTGGATGAGGTGGCATGGTGGTGCAGAGGTTCATGGTGCGTGTGTGTGTGTTTGTGGTGGAAGCGTGGGTGGATGAGGGGGCATGGTGGTACAGAGGTTCATGGTGGTGCGTGGTGGAGGCGTGGGTGGATGAGGGGGCCTGGTGGAGCGTGGTGGAGGCGTGGGTGGATGAGGGGGCATGGTGGTACAGAGGTGTACCACCAGGTGGAGGCGTGGGCACCTCGATGCCGCTCTCCCGGCGCAGCTCCTCGGCGTTGAGGGCGGAGCAGTTGACGGTGTGGAAGGCCAGCTCAGCGGCGGCAGGCAGCAGGGGGGAGGTCTTGGAGAAGAGCTGCTCGTCACCCGTCTCCATGGTGATGGTCTTGATGAGCATGGGGTAGCCGGCGTACTTGTACGGTTCCAGTTCTGGAACGTTCAGACATTATCAGATCCGATCAAACTTCATGCGCATTCCGTGATTTAAACAACACAAGATGTATTTTGCATGGTGTGGGCAGATGCTTTTTACAGCAGAGTGTAATTAGCCTGAGTTCTACTTGAAGCTTTATAATTATGTTACTGTGTAATGATGATCTTGTGTGGAGAGTTGTCATTAATGAAGCCCACATGTAGTCAAATGTATTCTACTGTGATACAAATAGGGGAAAAGACAGAAAGACAGGCAGAAGGAGAGACTGGCAGAGCAGAGAAGGAGAAAGGAAAACAAAAAGCAGAAGAGGTTGCAAAAAGACAGATGAAGAAAGAGATAAAGAAAAAGAAGACGAGACAGAGAGAGAGAGAGAGAGAGAGAGAGAGAGAGAGAGAGAGAGAGAGAGACCTTGTTTGTGTCGGTTGAAGAGGATGCTCTGGGCTTTAAGGATGAGGATGATGTTCTCTGGGTCTGGTCCGTCTACGATGCGGGCAGACTTGGTGCACAGGAACTCGTAGGCCTTGTTCACCTGCTCAAACATGTCCTGGACACACACACACACACACACACACACAATCATCACTCAGTACACACACACACACACAAGACAAACAGAGATCTGACACTTGACTGGAGGTGGCTCAGTACATACTCTGCCCTCTGGGTTCTTGTCCGGATGGTACTTCTGGGCCAGTCGGAAGTAGGCCTTCCTGACCTTGCTCTCCTCATGCCTGTGGGACACACACCAGAAACCAGCTCACACATACTGCCGTTACAATACACGAGGAAGGTACGTACATCGCACATTGTGGACAGGTATTGCGTTTCAGAGGGAGGCGGGGAAAAGGGGCCGGGGCCGAGGGGTGGGGGGACTCACTGTCCCTGTCCTTTAGGCAGGTTGAGGACTTCGTAGGCGTCGTCCACAGACATGGAGGGCGGCTTCTTCTCCACCTCCCTCTTCCAGGCCTCGAGGGTGTCCTTCAGTAGTTTCACCTGCAGGGGGCAGAGCAGAGCCACAGGCACTCAGAGCAGGGCTTTCTCTTCTACCTCATTCCTTCTACAAGCTGGGAATACTGCATGAGTCACCTACTCGACCCGAGAACACCCTTTCTCATGCGCTGTCACACAATAAAGACAAACACACACACACACACACAACGGTACCGGCTCTCTGAAAGGCCAGTTGGGGAAGCACGCTCAGAGGATAACTTCTTCTTTTATTAAATAACGACACTACCACTACACACAAACCACGCGCACCCCCCACACCATCGACACACACGTACCGGCTCTCTGATAGGCCAGTTGGGGAAGCGCGTGGCGTCGCACAGGTGTCTGAGGTAGTAGATGTTGCAGAAGAGCTCGTAGTCCAGCTGGGGGAAGCTGACCACTGGGATGGGGCAGTACTGGTACAGAGCCCGCGTGTTGCTCTGCAGGCGGGGGCTGAAGTCCGCCAGGTGGGCGGCGATCTTTTCGATCATCAAGCGCCTTCAGGAGGTCCGGGGATGCACAGACGACACGGTCAAACACACCCAGATGAACGACTTCTCTGACTAACTTGCAGAGGGTTAGTATCGTTATGAACCTGAAGTACAGTGCAGCATTACGTGTCAGGAGTATTGTACGGTAGGTTAAGTATTGTAACGTCAGCCCTGTGACGGACCTCATCTCGCTGCTCCAGATGGCCTCTGGCGTGTCAAACTCTCCCAGGAAGATCTCGGAGAAGCGTTCGGCCTCGTAGTTCTCCAGGTAGCACACCATGGCCTCAGGCAGCACGGGCCCCAGCACACTGCGCTGGACAATGTCCTGACCTTTGGCCTGGAGAGGGCAGAGGTCAGGGGTCACTTGGAGGTCAAACCTGACATGTCAGGTGGATAATGTGTTATCTCTCAAGCACAAGCACGCCCCAGAAGACAAATGTTTTAATCCTATTGGATTAAATCCATATTAGTTATTACAGCATTGGTTCGACTACACTTTAAACCCATCTCAGATGTATATCTAAGATATATTCATATATCCATAGCTCCTAGTCTGGGAGAAGACAGAGCTGCTGGATACAAGGCCAAGGTAGAGCATACAGTAGAGACAGAGAGTTTCATGTCAGCTCACCTCCTCTGACTTGAAGGCCTGCTTCAGGTGAGTGTACTTCAGGAACCTGGGGGAAGCACACAGCATGACTGGGAGTCCACACACACACACAAACCTATGAGTGTGTGTGTGTGTGTGTGCGTTTACAGTATGTGTGAGGTCTGACCTGGCAACAGGCAGCACGTTGGAGCCAGTGTACATCATGATGAAGAAGAAGATTCCGGTAAGGTAGAGCCTCTGCAAGTTGGGGTTGTCCTGCATTACCAGGTACAGGAGGTTGGCCACCTTCTCCACCAGGATGGGGTCAAAGGTCAACAGCAGCTTAAGTGGACAGACAGGAAGAGGAAGTACACACAGTTAATTGACAGCATTTTGAATTGACATGTATTTAGTAAACACAGAAATCATACTGCCAGGGAATAACATATTTAAAAAACATTTCATCAATGTCATCCTAATCTAGGTATTTCATGCTTGGTAGTTTACATTTACATTTAGTCATTTAGCAGACGCTCTTATCCAGAGTGACTTACAGAAACTACAGGGACATTCCCCCGAGGCAAGTAGGGTGAAGTGCCTTGCCCAAGGACACAACGTCATAGCACGGCCAGGAATCGAACCGACAACCTTCTGATTAATATACCGATTCCCTGACCACTCAGTCATCTGACCCCCAGTTATAGTTTGTGCTAAACTAACCTGTACAATGTGAGGCAAGCAGGTGTTATCACTGATTAGTCTCTTCATCCTTGGTAGCGGACGGATGATAGCATTATCCTGATCCCTGGGTGAACACACACGCACAGATATGTTTTGTGAAACAGAGAGAGAGAGAGAGAGAGAGAATAAAGAAACATATGCGAGAAAGAGGAACAGAGATATGAAAAAAGAAAGCGAGGTAGCCCGCTGCAGCCTGCCCGGCTGTGGTGTACCTGCTGGGGTAGTAGGAGCACATGGTGATGAGCATGTTGAGGATGAGCGTGGCCAGGTCCGTCTCGTTCATCACCGCTTGCCCCGAGGCCAGCAGGCACCACTTCAGCTGGGGGATGGCCTGCAGGGGGCGCCAGCCGTCCATGCCCTGCGCCCAGCACCGCGTCTTGGCCGTCAGCACGCCCGTGTTCCAGAACTCCTGCATCTGCACCGTGGAAGACAGAAGACATTGGGAAAAGTAGAGAGAGGACAAAAAGGTCCAGCTGTTTCACTTTCATTTCAAAGTTTGACTTTTTTTGGACGGGGTCAGATTCAGGGTTTGTGCTCTTGGGGAGGAGCGTACCTCTTCGAAGCTGAACGGCCCCCTCCGCTCTTTGTCGGCGTTGCCAAAGTACCACTCCTTCTCACTCTCTCGCTTCATGTCTGGCGCCGCTTCAATCACATTGGTCTGAGGGAAATATCAGAGGCCATCCAACATCAGACGCCATCCAACATCAGACACCATCCAACATCAGACACATCCATCAGGCCGTCCAACATCAGACACATCCATCTAGGCCGTCCAACATCAGACGCCATCCAACATCAGACACATCCATCAGGCCGTCCAACATCAGACACATCCATCTAGGCCGTCCAACATCAGACACATCCAACATCAGAGGCCATCCAACATCAGAGGCCATCCAACATCAGAGGCCATCCAACATCAGAGGCTAGCCTTAGTTAATAAGCTACCTGATATTGACAGTTAGTAATAAGCTCCTATGAGTGGAGGCATCCCACAGTACCTGCAGGGGCACGGTGGCCCTGCTGATGTGGAGGTGAGCCAGGGTCAGCAGGTCCACCAGGATACGAACCCCGTTGGAGTCCATCACCTCCTTCACGTTTTTCTGCAGGAGACAAAATACATGATCGATTGGCAACAAAGAGATAGATTTATAGTCAGTTTTGAACCCAGAATGACCGTTCTGATGGTCTTGTCATGTTGGAAGGTCTAAGGAAGGAGATGGGTGAAAGTAACGTGCGCTTGCCTGAAAATGACAAACTTGTAGCATTGTTTGATTGTCTTTTCTTGTGCTTTCTGATTTGTGCTTTCAAGTGGTGCTGGTTTAGCTTACTCTGTTAAGGATGAGTTTGTTGAGGAAGAGGATGAGTCTGTCTCGCTCCAGTTTGTCTGTGCTCTGCAATCAGAGAGAACAGAGAAGTGGAACATCATTGTTACTAAATTGGTTTACCAAAAGCTGGAAAGAGAAGTGACACTAGCCAGATCCGACAACACCAGTTTAACAAATCATATACAAGTTAATTCCAACCTTGTAATCTACCAATTATATGTTACATATATATATATATATATATATAGAGAGAGATATATCACATATACCTTCAAGGCCAAAAAGAAAACCTTTAAATCAGACCGTTACATTCACATACTGATCACTGTTCATGAGATGTCATGAGCGAGAGTGCTGGTACTGACCCGGTCCAGCATGCCCACGATGTACTTGGTGTCCGTGAAGGGCCCGATCTCCTCGCAGCACTTGCCGTACACGATGGAGAGAGCCTGCAGACACAGGCACTTCATGGTCACCTTGGGGGTGAGCAGGAACCGGTGGTAGAGCTCGTTGAAGAACTCGTACCTGAGGAGATGGAGAGGAACGCGTGTGGCGGTGTTAGCTACATCGAAACATCAGTTCAAGCTAGCTCGGCTACTGTCGAGATGTCTTACGATCTCTTGATGGCACCCGACTCGTCACTCTCGTCCTCCTCCAGCAGCAGACGCAGGTAATAATCCCCGATCTTAATCTCGTCTGAAAGGCACTCGTACTTCACCTACGCACAGACACAGCATCGAGATTATGTTTCGATAATAAAAGAGATCTTTTTTTTCTTTTTTTCTTTTTACATTCACAGCTGATGAGACCAGGTGACCCCCTGACCTCGAACTCCTGGTGGTTCCAGGAGATGACGCTGGCGTTGCCGAGCTCCCGGTCCACGCTGAAGGCCCTCATCTCCCCCTCCAGGGCGTCCCGCAGCTCCTCGCGAGTCTTCAGGTTCCAGATGAGGTTGGGGCGAGCGTGGTCCAGCTGGAACCTGGGGCAGAACACACATGACGTGCGGATTTTACTCATCTAGCAAAGCTACTTAAAAGCAAGCAATTTAATAAAGAAAACATTGAAGCGACATTATACTATACAGTGTTTCCCATAAATATAATTTGTGACGGCCTGCCACTATAAAATGTTTCATATATATTTTCAGGCAGCTCAAATTTTAAAGGTGAAATTTGATATAATTTATTGTTAGAATACTCATACATATAATTAATACTATTATTAATATTCTAACAGCAATAATCATGTCTCCTCCTTGATTAGAATTTCAGACTTCCTTGGGAGTGGTTACCTGTAGTAGAAGAGCTCCCAGTTGGCCTCAATCTTGATCCTCTGCCTCCTCTTCCTAAGAATGACAGGTTTTTGGTTCGGGTTCTGGAGAGGAACCAACACACGTCAGTTACGGCACGTCACGGTCCAAACTCCGTCAAAGCACCTGACAAGGCAGACTTAAGCAAATGCTCAAACTATTTGAAAGAGTTTCAGGCATTATTGGTTCTGCCTGAGGAGAATGACAAAAGGATGAAAGGTATGCATGTACTGTATTCTTTTGACAACCCACGACATTTTAAAGCATATACCAAATGAGCACATGTTGAATATACACTTGATACATTGTTAGCACACAATAAACAATAGAAAAAACAAAACAAAAGTACAACCACCACCAACCAGATGAAGAACTCATGGCAAAAAATAAAATACAAAAATAAAATAAAAATGTTGGGAAAGAAATAAAAAATAAAAATTGTAATACGTACTGTATATACAAAATGTACAATACAATTGAAATGCCATCCCAAATAATGTGTTACATGGACTCTATTAATGACTGACACGAGGTCAGGGGTCAAACAGAGGAGGAAGACTACCCATCAGTTCTACTCACCAGGCTATTTCTGTCTTGCTGCAATGATTGACAACAGGGGAAGACGAGAGGAGGGGGGGGGGGGGCAGAGACAACACAGAGAGATTATTGCTACTTGGATCAAACACAAAGGGGTCTCAATAAGGGGTCAAGGGTCATCTACAGGTCATAACAAATCAGGTTCAGATCTTCATTACAATGTCAAAACATTGTGACACGGGTATGGAGTCATCCTTATTGGATTGATGTGAAATTCTCATTGGCAATTTTGCAGTGGGAAATCAAAGTGTTTCAAGTAATTGGTTTGAAAAAAGAAAAAAAAAAGGGCAAGATCATCAATCAATTAATCAAATAGAACATCATTATAATCATTAGTCTACTGCCACCACCCTCTAAACCTGTAGTTACAGTGGCTACAGTGGCAATATTGACTACAATAAAGTCTACTATGAAGGTGATGGGTTGATAGGTGAGGTGAGGTCCGTGCGGACAGGCCCCCGGGAGATCTGCCTGTACATTTGATTTGAGGTTTGAAGCAAAGCCAAAGTGCAGCTAGCTGTGCCCACAGAGAGAAGGCCTCTTTTTAAAAAGTGAAGTACGTCAGATGCTAAACACACATTCAAAAAGACACACCTCATTTACATTTTCAGTTTTACGTCAAAACAAACACACCCAAAGTCCTTCCTTAAAAATAACATTTGTATTGTACCAGTGGAAGCTCTAACACAAAAATATGCAAACATATCACACAGAGCATATAGCACGTGATCTACTGAGCAATAAAAACCCAATAGAGGCTTGTTAAAGAGCAGCACCAGCCAGGTGCTAAAGACCAAACTGCCAGGTGCTAACAATGCTATAACAGTCATGCTAACAGCACCAGCTCCAGCCTAGGGCAACAGGCCAAGTAGTGGGATTGATGGGCCTGCAATAGCATAAAGCGCCAGCAGGGAAAAGAGCCAGCACCAGAGTGAGTGGAGCACAAGCAGCAGAAGCAGGGGACAATCCACTGCCCTCTGCCCGAGAATGAAGCCCCATCGTGGGGGAAGAAAGGAGAGGCATCCTCACCTCCTTCTGGGCGATGCCCATCTTGTCCCTCCAGTGCATGAGGACGATGTCGGCCTTCTCCTTAGCAAACTTCTCCACCTCTTTAGCAGCCTTGCCAGCCACGCGCTGCCACTCAGGCACCTTGTTACGACCAAGCTGGTCCTGTCAAACCAGACAGAGAAAGGAGGTGGTGACACGATATATTCAGCACACTGACACAGTGTTGGTTATATACGCACTGTCCTGTAAAACGACAAAATAACCAATAAAGGATGGTTCTTCAAGGTATCACAGCTGTGGTGAACATTACCGTGGCGATCTTCAAGTTGTCGCGGATGTGCATCCTGTCCAGGTCCTTCTCGGGGACAGGATCAGAGCTGTCCAGGTACGCCAGCAGACCAGTCGGCTGGAGGGAGGGAGGGAGAGAGAGGTAGACATGGAGCAGAAGAGAGGGAGAGAGAGATCGACTGATTCCTGTTAGGGGTATGCAGTGAAGATGATTAGACAGTCCTCCAGCCCAGCAGATGTCCACAGCAGCTGGTTCAGAGAGTGTTGTCGGGGAAGCTCACCAGAATCCTCTTGAGCAGGTTCAAGGCGATGGGGTTCTCTGCCGTCCACAAACCCACCAGGTGACGACTCAGTTGCCTGGGAAACATGGAGGGAGGAGAGAGAACATCATCGGTCTGGTCTGGTTCCCAGACAGCTTGTAGGTCTGCCTGTCATTGACAGATGAGTTTGAATTGGAAAACAAAGTGAGCTGCTATTGGAGTTGAAGGGAAATGTGTGTGTGTGTGTTCCACCTGTTGGTGAGCATCCTCTGGTCGGAGCTGATGGTGAACATGGATGTGTGCAGGTGTCTGGGCAGGGCTCCTTCACTCAGGGCCAGCTCCTGCATCTTGGTGGCTATCTCCTTATCCCCCTCCTGACAACAGAACATCATCCTCACATCCATTCATCAAACATCAAACTCTCTCTTGGAAGTCGCTTTGGATAAAAGCGTCTGCTCAATGAATACATGTAAATGTAAACGTCTCCAATCATCATCATCATCATCATCATCATCATCATCATCATCATCATCATCATCATCATCATCATCATCATCATCATCATCATCATCATCATCATCATCATCATCATCATCATCATCATCATCATCATCAGTCCTTGGAAGCTCACCTCAATGATGGCCTTCATGACGAGACCGGCTCCCTTCACGATGGCCATGGAGGGATGCTGGGGACAGCAGGGACAACCGGTCAGTGAGCCACAAAGTAGTCCCTCCTCTACAAAGTAGTCCCTCTACACAGTTAACCAACATCTGTGCACCCAGGTTCTAACTGTTCTCTAGTGCAGTGGTTCCAACCCCTGGTCCTCAGGGCACCCCTGTCCTGCCTGTAGATGTTTCCCTGCTCCAACACACCTGATTCAAATGAATGGTCATAAGCAGGCTTCTGCAGAGCTGGATAACAACCCATTCATTTGAATCAGGTGTGTTGGAGCAGGTAAACATGTAAAGCAGGCAGCACAGGGGTGCCCTGAGGACCAGGGGTGGGAACCACTGCTCTAGTGCATCCCATTGACACCTCACTGTCTGTAGACGCTTGACTTTTCCCTTCTTTGACCTCCACCGACCTGAAAGAGCTTGAAGAGGGTCCGACCGTTCGAGGCCACCATCTCCAGCAGCATGTCAAACTGCTGCCCTTCTGTGGTCTCGCTGTAGGGAGCGCAGAGGGCAAAGGTCATGAAGTCCAGTAGCGAGCTGATGACCAAGGCTCCAGTCCCATGGTCCTGCAGAGAGGGAGCGAGAAGAAGACATGAAGTCAGAGACGGAAGGAAATGAGGAGGACGTCTTGAACATCGAGCTGAGCAGTTGTCTCACACGTACCACGTTACTGATGAACTTCTCTAGAAGGTTCTCCAGGAACTTCTTGGAGGAGAGCAGGGAGGCCTTGTTCAGCTGCTCCTGCCTCAGGTCATAGTCATCGTGCATCGGCTACGAGGCAATACAAAAAAGTCAGTGAATTTGGCTAACAATCACATCTTTTATCCTGAGCTTTTAATAGACAAGGAATTTGTAATATGAGTCTTGGCAGCAAACCAGGCCTAAATAATAGCACTTCACCAGGGGTAATCAGTACAAACATGTGATGTTATTGTATATGGATTGCTTTAGAGATAGTGTGTGTGTGTGTAAGTGCTCCAGTAATGCATCGAGCACTTACACACATCAGGGCGCAGAGCATGTCAATAGCTGCATGAGTAACACCATTGTTGTTCCTCTTCAGAGCTTTCACAGTCTTCACCCCCAACTTCTCTCTGAACCTGAAACACACACACACGCCACACACACACACACAACACAATGACGAGACACACCACAATGCCAACACAGACAAGCACAAAGTTATAGATTGCTAATCTACAAAGAGCTGTTTATTGACAATGTTTTGACATGGTCATTTTAAAAGGCTAACTAACTAGATACCCTAAGTACAGACCGGGACAATATTTGCATGGAATACAAGTCATACAAATATCGTTGAAGGAGGTCTGGTTCATTCTCATCTCCATAGCAACAAAGAGTAGAAATAAATCCAGTTGCTCTCATACATCTCAGTGACCCTTAGGACAGAGAGACAGGTGTCCTGGATACTGCATATGAGAGAGGTACAAGGAGGGGAATTCATAGATAGACACACTGCAAGACATGGAGATAGGGAGAGATAGAGCATAAGGGGGAGACGGAGAAGGAAAGAGTGTGAGAGAGAGAGAAACAAAGAGAGAGAGAGAGAGAGAGAGAGAGAGCAAAACAAAGTGTCAGACTGACCTGTCAAGAGACGCTGACGACAGGAAAGCTTACAGTGTACGTACAGACAGACAGACAGAGAGACATTCATACAGACACACAAGGAAAGACAGGCGAAGGGAGGAGACGAGGAGAGACGAGAGGAAACAGACAGAGCCAGGGACAGGGGGGCAGACTGAGATGTATGGATTCATATTTACGTTCCATCTGTGAGTCCAGACCCTTGACCAGACCTTGGAACGACAGAGCACGTCTGTTACCCAGAATCCCCCGCACACACTACAGCAACAACCTAACACTCTACAGCAACACACAACCTAGGAAGGGGAGAGGAAGCTAGGGGGAAGATGGAGGAGGGGGGGGGGAGAAGGAAAATAAACTTGAGGGGGTGGTTGTGGGAGGTGGAGGAAGGTGGAGAGGCGCAGAGCACAGCTCGACAGTTTATTTTAGGGAGCAGAGACATTAAAAGAGATGGCGAGGAGATGAGGCAAGGCAGTGGAGGCAGGGGCGTGGCCCTTACTTAGGCAGCTGTGTGAAGGCCTGGAAGCCTGCCTTGGAGGCCACCAGGCGGCGGACAGCCTGGAACTGGCTCTCCAGCTCCACGTTGGGCCCCGACATCTCAGCTTCCTGGGAGAGCAGGGCCAGGATGGCGTTACTGATCAGCTTCTCCTTGTTCTCTGAGAACAGACCCTGGGTTAGGGGTGGGAGGGGAGGGGGGAGAGACTGTCAGTTCAGGCAGAAAGACACACACAGACACATGCATACACGAGCAAACTGTGTCTGAGAAGAGACACTGGGAGGAGAGAGGAGGAGGAGGGGAGGGAGACCAACTTGTTTAAACGCTCAAACTCACGTCTTGTGTGACTGCATGCAGCACTCCGCTGTAGGAAATGTTAGCGTTGAATCTGAAAACGGCATCTGCAAAGTTGCCATCTGAGAGAGAAGGAGAGGTAGGAAGAGAGGGGGGGGGGAGTAAGTAATAATGAACGTAACAAATACTTTTTTTTTTTTTTTTATCAGAGGGACTTTACAGTCCTCCTGCACATGTCTCATTCACTCACTAGGGGGCGCTGCAAGGAACTTGATGTGGAGGCTCTCCACTTCCTCGTCCACTGGCATGCTCAGTAGCCCCCAGCGCTGGCCCCTCTGCGTGGGGGCCATCTTGACACACACGTCCCTGTTCCCTGACGCACGCACTCCATCCAGCAGGCTGGCCATCAGGGAGTCCCTGCACGCACACACACACACACGCACATTAAAGAACAAAGCAGTGACATGAAATGAGGTCATGCAGCACGAACACAGGTCCATTTGGGGTATAGTACCTTTCTGTGGAGGAGTATTTCCTGATCTGTCCTCGGATGAACTCCACTGTGAACAACTGGGGGTTGTCCACGTCACAGATGAGGGCAAACACCTATACACACACACACACACACACACACACACACAGGTAAGTTCACTTGTTACAAGCAGGCAAATCAGTCCACGGCAACACATGATAGAGGGTTCTCTTCTGCGTGTATGTTCCATTGTGAGTTTCACTGGTTCTCCTGTGTGTGTACAGTTGTGTGTGTACAGTTGTGGGTCCCCAGTCCTGCCCACCTCTTCGAAGGGCTTGAGGGTGACGATGTTGTAGGAGGCGGGGTCTCTCTCCACCAGGCAGGTCTCTGTGAGGGCCAGGATCCTCTTCACAGGCTCCTACAGGGACACACACAGCACACGTTAGCAAACAGGAGGGCATGCCACAATGCTCCAATAAGAAAGATACGGTTTTACAGTATTTAAAATGATGAAGTCATATTAGACAAAAGATTACGCTTTTTTTGTTTGTTAGTGATGTGAGTAAAGAATGAGGTTTCTATGTATGTGGGCGCTCTGTGTGTGACGGACAGGACAGACGGAGGTTCTGACCGAGTGGCGTGGAGAAATCTTCTGGACCACAAACTCGGCCAGAGAGGTGATGCTCTCATCCGAGCTGTACTTCCCCAGGCGGTCTGTGGCGAAGCCCTCGAAGGTCAGAGTCTCCTTCCGCAGGCGCAGCATGATGCCGATGAAGCTCCCGGCATGCTCGACGGCACTGCGGATGATCTCATCCCTGTGCTCCGAAGCAAACAGGTGCTGAGAGAGAGAGAGATGGGGAGAGAGAGAGAAAGAGATGGGGAGAGAGAGAGAAAGAGATGGGGAGAGAGAGAGAAAGAGAGAGAGAGAGAGAGAGAGAGAGAGAGAGAGAGAGAGAGAGAGAGAGAGAGAGAGAGAGAGAGAGAGAGAGAGAGAGAGAGAGAGAGAGAGAGAGAGAGAGAGAGAGAGAGAGAGAGAGAGAGAGAGAGAGAGAGAGAGAGAGAGAGAGAGAGAGAGAGAGAGAGAGAGAGAGAGAGAGAGAGAGAGAGAGAGAGAGAGAGAGAGAGAGAGAGAGATGGGGAGAGAGAGAGATGGGGAGAGAGAGAGATGGGGAGAGCGAGGGGATGGAGAGAAAATTTGACAAAGACCCGAGGATCAAATCTTCACATCCAACAAAGAAACGTCCCCGTCTCCCCACACCCACACACACACACGTGTACGTACCAAGCGACTGAAGCCGCCATACAGGATGCAGAAGCCGCCCTGGTAGTCTGAGACCTCGGCGAAGCCCTCCACGGAGCGGTAGTCGTAGGAACACACCACCCTGTTGGTGAGGGGGTCGATCTGGTCGATGCCCCCCGGCGTCACCTCCAACCCCACCGACCTCCGCGTGTCGCTCCAGTGGTGTTTGTAACAGTTGTAGCGCTGGCGAGCACAAACATGTCAAGTCACATACCAGGGGCGCACAGCACGGTGAAGACAACGATGGTCCAGTTACATAGCAGCCATTGGAACACACTGGAAGCTGCATCCCTCATTCTGCTGAAGACTCCCCCCCTCCCCCCACTTCCTGTCTTCAACAGACAAGAAAGTAACAGTCTGAGCACTCACCCGTCCTGTTATCTTGCCTTCTGAGAAGTCGGTCCTGAACCTCTGCGGACACAAACAGATCAGACAGGAGGTCAGAACACGTCATCATCACCATTTGTAGATAACACGGATAACAAAATGCACAACACACTCTCGCCAGTTAGAAGGGAGTCAGATGGCTGAGCGGTTAAGGAATCGGGCTAGTAATCAGAAGGTCGCTAGTTCGATTGCCGGCTGTGCCAAAATACGTTGTGTCCTTGGGCAAGGCACTTCACCCTACTTGCCTCGGGGGGAATGTCCCTGTACTTACTGTAAGTCGCTCTGGATCAGAGCGTCTGCTAAATGACTAAATGTAAATGTAGAATGCTTCAGGCCACCACCACTGAGAGAAAACACTGGGGAGATGGATTAGCAAATCTACATAAATGGCATTTTATTCATATTACCGGTTTAGTTAGCTAGTACTGCTAGCTCAGTAAGATATCAATTAACAGCGGAATTGGAAGACGACGGAGGCAGCGATGTGTGAGAGAGGAGACTTAGCGGAACCCTATGGGCGGCACCAGACTCATTCAGGGGTGTCATCTCAAGCAGCAACATAACGTCTTCATTCCAGCCAGCAACACTGGTGGTGGATAAACCAGCTGCGTGAGAAACCCTCATGTCAGGGGAGCGCGGAGGGCTGCATACTGTAAAATTAGCAGCTGATTCCCTGCAAATGTCATTTTCTGCCTGCACAGCAGAAGCTAACAGCGTGACCAGATGTTGCTACTAAGCAAAATAAGTCACCGTGTGCACGTTCACAGACGCGACAGCATTCAGACAGTGTTAGTGTTTGCTACTCAGACGAGTTAGTCACTGGCCTCAGAGAGGCGGTCCTCTGCTCAGGCCCCAGCCCCTAGTCCACTTGACCCTAGCACCAGCCCACCCAGTGTAAGTCCTAGCCCCCTAGGCCCAGCCCCCAGGGCTTCTCACCAGTGCTTCTGTGAGCAGCTCAGTGCGGTGCTCCGTGGAGAACTTAAGTGTTTCGGACTTCTTGCCACTGCCCTTCCGGAATGTAAGGTTGAACTCGGTGCCCTGGCCCTTCCCTACCGGGGTGATGCCACAGATGTCCCCGTAAGGCCACTGGGGGAGGGAGTGTGTGAGAGAGAGACAGAGAGAGAGAGAGAGAGGGGGGGGGGATGAAGAGAGAAAGAAAAATGGAAAAGACCAAAAAAATCAAAATACATCACTGAGTCAAGTGACATTCCTGTTTAGGCACGTGTGATAAGGATAAGTCTACTGTGTGTTGTGTGACATCTGGAGAAATAAAGAAAGAGAGAGGGGGAGGGGCGGGGGTAGACAAGGAGAGAAACAGAGACAGACAGAAAAAGAGAGATACATAGTAGAGATCATAGGCGTTGTAGTGTCTGGTTGGCTGGCATTCAGACCTGATTGGTCACTTCTAACGTGGTGGGGTTATACGTGGTGATGCCATGGGTGCCCACTGAGAAGACCCGCTTGTATCTGGAAAAGAGAAGACAGTCAGACCAGCCACAATCCCATCATCCCTGAGGTCAAACTGATGCCAACATTGTTCCCTATCAATCAGTTCCCAAAATAACTTCTCTGCTGAAAATAACCTATGATGGAAATGCTGTAATCTATCTTGCCAGTCATTGTGCGATCAGTTGGCAAGTGTTAACGTCTCTGATCTTTCTGTGACAGAGGACATGGATGGCCCCTGTGCTGATTCGAAAACCTTTCGATTTTTTTTTTCTTCAACCTTTCAAAACATTTTTTTGAGGGGAGGACAGAGAAGCATAAAACAGTAGAGTAAAGCAGAGCAGAGTACAATAGAGTACAGTAGAGCTCTCATCAATGATGCAAACCTATTAAAAAATATATGTTTTTTTTTCAAACGTTTCTAAACTCTCCCCCCCAAAAAAACATTTGTAAAACCTTTAGAAACATTTCTCCCCCTCTAAAATACTTTTTCTAACCTAAACTCATGTCAGAATGTCAAAATGCAGAAACAGAAGAATTTACATTTTGGGATAGGTCAAGTTCAGTTTGGGGCTGTTAACTTTGCACTTCGGGGTAAAAACGTTGCGCACACCCTGTCCCTCCTGCTGCATGGCTGGAGGGGCTTAAGCAGACCGGCTAGTCCAAAACCAGTCCTCCTGCAGTAGGCCTCCAGGTACCTCCCTCGACCCTGAGGGCAGGGCCCCTGCTCTCCTCCGAGGGTGGCCCCCTACATGGAGCCTGTTCACTGGCTGCTCAGAGGCTGGGCTGGGCCTCGTCACCCGCCTTGTTAATTATTCATCCTCTGTGGCTAGCTCGCATCTCTCCTTCAGCCAAGGGGGCATGGAGAGGGGGGAGGGAGGGGGAGGGCGGTGGTCAGGGAGGTAAGCCGATGATGGTCTCATAGTAAAAGACTGATCACATCCATCAAGGTTCCTTTCAAGGTGAGCAGGTTAGTGTGGACGTCTGGGTTCTGGAGATGGGTTAGCAGCGAGGCAGATAGGCTTCATATGAGGTCAGAGCACGTCGGACATCAACACAATGGCTCTGCTGGCAGATTTCATAAGCGTGTTATTGCAAGCCTGAGGATGTGAAACGAATAGCAGACTTGGGAGGATATAGAGTGACATTTTCATTATGAAACTCTTTGGAGAAGGTGTGGTGTGCTGTAAGACACAAACACGGGTCTCCTCCAATCACCTGCTCACCGAGGGCTCATCTCCACCTCCAGGCCCTGTCCTATTTCTTTCATTTCCTCCTCTTTGCAGGTTCAAAAGATAAGGCAGATAAAAGACTTCACATGATTTTCTTTCTTTCTTTCTTGTTTTTTTTTTGTTTTTTTTTAAGATAGTGAGTGTTCTGTCATCCCTCACGGAGTGTGTGGTCGTATCCAAGCAACACCTGGACGACCTGACCACGGATGAGGTCAGAGCATTCAAAGGACAGGTTCTCCTCATCAAATCGCTAACTGCCTCAGTAAAAGTTATAAAGCTACATATTAAAGATGTCCGGGCAGGACTTTACCCCCCCGGGGGTGAGAGTGGTGTCTGCTGAGAGAGAGATGCTTCCAGGGTAAAGTACACAGTGAGGGCCAACAGTAGGAACTCTTAACTGCTCTGAAGTCTCTACTGGGCTGTGTAGTAGCAGGCTGGCGTGCTCTACCCCTGTCACACGGATAGAAGAAGGCAGTGATATCACCGAGCGGCACTAGGACAGGCCTCGAAAGCTGGAAACACTGATGGCACACGTGCACACACACACGCACACACAGCCTGTATACAAACACACACTATACATACCCAATATATACACAGACACACAGTGAATGGGGCTTTCCTGTGAAATGAATAGCCCACATTTGTCTGGTGCTTCATAGACAATTTCTCACTGTTTCGTCTTCACGAACAGAGGACGGCACAGAGCCGTGTGTGTGTACACAAGTGTGCGTGTGTATGTGTGTGTGTGTGTGTGTGTATACGCGAGTGTGTGTGTGTGTGTGTGATAGAGACATCATATTACCAGGTCATAAATGTGAGGGTTTAATTCTCCTATAAAATAACCTTATTAAGGGAGACAGCCCATTCCACCCTGGTACAGTGAGCTGTAACAGTTTATCATTACAGACAGAGACACAACACACCAGGACAGGTCTGAGTCTATACCGGTCTTGAGTCCAAAGGATTTGAAGCCCTTTCTTTAACAGGCTGAAATAAGAGAAGTGTACCGTACATTTTAGGGACTGGCCCTTTGGCTCCACTGTGCCAGGAAAGATCAATCAAATACAAGCATCGGAAATGAGCATTTTGAAAAGATTCCAGCTACATTTCAGCCCAGGCCTGATGAGCACAGACAGTTTTTTCTTGTATCTTCTTCAAGGTCTGAACCATGCTGTCTCTGACACCCGACACCACGCCAGAGTATGGCTTTACTCCCCCCCCCCCCCATCTCATATTCAGAATAACTCATCACCACATTAAGCAACTTCCTGTTGGTCCTGCTTACCCAGCTAAGATGCCTGTACCCTAGGGGGGATTCTAATGAAACAACAAGCAGATATCTAGCAATGTCAGTCCACTAACAATTCTATCTATAGGCCAAGATACAATGACAAGCCTTGTCTGAAAGCAAATCTAGGGCCAAGCTAAGTTTGATGTAGTCTTCAGCGGATGTGGTCAGTGTACTCTTCCATAGCCCTGATTAAATCAGGAGACAGTTGGAACGGTCATCCAATCAATCAGATTACTGAGGAAAAACCAATAGACCCTTCAACTCCATATCTCAGCCCCATTCAGCAGAGGAGCATGATCCTATTATGCCTTTACAATGCTGCTACCCTGTCAATGTTGCTGCTAGTGAACACGAACATCATCTAAACCCTGCTGGTTACCATAGCATAGCAGAAGCAACAGCAATGGTGGTCACAGCAACACCACTTGCAACACTAACATGAAGAACTGCCACAAGTCTGAAACTAGCTGAAACCACCAGAGGCAAGTGTAAAGACATTAAGTGTGTGGGAGTATGTGTGAGTGGGTTTGAATGTATGCCAGTGTGCGTGTGTGGATGTGAATGTGTGTTTGAGTGTGTGTGTGCTTGTGTGTGTAGGTCCTTCCTGTCCCGGGGGAAGGCCACGGCAGGCCTGGCTCTGACAGCCTCTCAGTAGGGAGCACAGCAAGAGGAAGACAGTCCAGCGAGCCACAGTGGAACCAGTATAGCCCATTCTAACCCTGTGCAACCCAACTGTCAGTCACCACTGGAAAAAGAGGATGTGATTGCAGCAGAGTAGAAAACCCCAACACTAGCAGATAGCAGTGAACAGAAGAAGAAAAGAAGAAGACGTGCTTTCTAAATGACTGGGGTTGGCCTCGCCTCCCGTCTGCCTCCATACACAGCTGTGTGTTGGAAGCTGCTGAGTCGAGGCTACAACATCAAAGGAACAGAAGTGTCCGCGTTGGAGGATGGGCTCATCAAGGTGGATGGTAATTAATGTTAGCTCTGAGGAAGAGGCTGTGTGTTCAGTTACAGTAAAAGGAGGTTTGCCTTCACCAGAAACACAATACAGGCAAACACACACACACACACACACACACACACACACACACACTGTAGTCCCCACTGCCTCTCCCTTCCATCCTTCACTGCTCTGAGTCCCACCAGTCTGTACTCCCCCTCTGATTCAGTATCAACCCCCAGGTCAGTCCCCAGAGGCCTTCTGACCAGGGGGTCATTAGCTGGAGGAAGCCCTGTCTGGACTAATGCAGCTCTCCTCTCCAGCACTACTAACATTACCTCCCTCAACTGGAGCCCTAATGGGAGACTAAGCCTCTTAAAGAGCGGGTATTTGGTCATGTGAGCATATGTCCTTCCTGTGGGTGGGTTTGTATATTCTTTCATTGACTCTAAGAGAGGGTCACTTGGATCTGTAGGTTTCTCCTTTCATCCTCTTCATGTTCTACTGGCCTGTTGGGTTGTAAGATCGTTGCTTACTCATCTAACTGTACTTGTGAACCAGTCAGAAAAAGAGAGAGAAAACCAAAGAGAGATAGAGAGTTTACGAGATATTTCAATAGAGACATATTGAACTACTGGGCTATAGAAAGGAAAGATCTGGCCATATTCTGCCTTGCTATCGACATGCTGCAACAGATTCAGACATTAGGCCCAGATTATAAATGGGAGCTGTAGACTGTCTCTGATCAGAGCTGTTACAGTATACAGTGGGTTTTCTCTAAATTAGCAGCAGGTGCATGGCTAAAAACATCCTGGCTCCTTTGGCCTGTCACTACTGATCAAATAGAGCCGAGAACTGGGGGCTCTCTCTTACTTTCCCCTCCAGGAGTGCTTTGTGGTGTAGAAACAGGCCAGGTCTTTGTTGTCTTTGACGACATTCATCTTCTGGCAGGACCTGCAACAAACAAAAGCAAATGTCATTTAAGGTCACAAAATAACTAGAGATTCAGTTGTTCCACATCTCAATTGTTTCAACTCTGTGCAGCTTTGTAGGCCAGGCCTTCACACACACACAGGCACACACACTTGAATGGAAACTCAATTACAGGGAGACACAGTGGTACAGTAGAAGGGATCTCCCTAAGCACATAGTAATGTGAGAGGGAGAGGAAAGAAGAGTGACTAAAGCATACAGGCCATTCTGCATGTCAAACATGAACTACCTGATAGACTCGCTGCTGTTAGCTTCAAAGACCAAGAGTATCCTAAATATGAATATCCTAAAGCTGATGTCATGGAATGTCACATTCTAACTAGGCCTAAACGATGACACGCAAGCACACTTTGAACGCCCACCTCCGACGCGCACACTTCACATAACCTATAAACATTCTACACCTCAAAGTCAAATCCTTTTCGGGCCTCCCTGGGCTCTGAGAGCCCTCCTCTCAGGTCGCTGCCAGTCATCACTCTGTACCTGTAAACAGTGTTAAACAGCCAGGAAGACTCATCCTCACACCCGACACGGTGGGATGCCCTGACTGACGGGGAAAAAGATTTAAATGATCAAACAAACCCAGACACACACACAACGTCTGTCACTGTTGCTCTGATCATCTCTGGCTGAGCGGGTCAGATGGCTGAGCGGTGAGGGAGTCGGGCAAGTAATCAGAAGGTTGCCGGATTGATTCTCCGCTATGCCAAATGACGTTGTGTCCTTGGGTAAGGCACTTCACCCTACTTGCCTCGGGGGGAATGTCCCTGTACTTACTGTAAGTCGCTCTGGATAAGAGCGTATGAAAAATGTAAATCTCTGCTTTCTTTTACTGCCTGAGTGTGCACACCTTTCCAGGCACAGTCAGCCAGCCATCCTTTATTGTATATGGATGTTATGTATTTTCTGTGTTGGTTTGTCTGTGTATCTAGACCCCGAGTCTGTAGATAACGTAAAAAAAAAAAAGACAAGACTGTTTGTGGAGCTAAAACCAATAGTGCCAACACAGCAAAACAGGCAGGAAATGGTGTGTGTAGGACGAGTGGTCTTTACAACAACACATAATAGCATCTTCCTAACCCATCAGATCAGCACAAACTGGAGAGTATTGATTATCTGATAAAACAATGATTCTTTCAAGTCTAAGGACTAGATGAAAATGGTTTAAATCTAATTACCAAGCCAGCTGCTATAAAAAGCCTGGAAACAAAATAAACGCTGTGCTTTGTTCTTTTGCAACCTTCAGTTTCTTCAACTTTTGAGTCGTAAAATATGTTTCCGTTATTCAGATCCTTTCTGTTTACATATTTTCTGCTGAAATGTTGAGATCTCACTCACACATGCACGCACGTTCGCGCACACAATACAACATCAACACTAGATCACTATAAACAATTCAATTCGACCACAGACCAGACTGTTAACAGTCCAGCAAAGTCAAGCGGCCAGAGGAACACCAGAGGGGAACAGACAGCGACCTTTCTCTGTCAGCCACACCACCGTCACCAGGAGGACCTGTGTCAGCAGATCCTGGGAAGAACTGACTCCTTTCCTTCCTCTCCATGTCAGCTTGCAGATGAAGCAGGGAACAGAAAAATAAGTCCCAATCAATGATGCCTAGAGTCCAATGTGTTTCAAGGAGATGAGAGTTTGGCCCCTTGTCACAGGCCAGGTCTGATCACAGAGTTCTGTATGATCCACACACACACGATGACTACATCCAAGACCAAAAATGTGACAATGGGCATGGATGTTAACCATTTCATACGTAAATCTTGGCTAGAAAAAGGACCGAGCTAGCAAGGACAAGAAGCCTTCTGCCTGACATTCCTCTGCAATTCTCTGCCTCTGTGGCTCTTATACTGGAGCAAACACAGGGAGGGGTGGGCAGAAAGCACAAAAGCGAGGTTTACAAGAGGCATAAAGGCTGGCTCCACGTGCTGGGCACTACGTTTGAGGGCTGTACAGTTTAATTCTGTTACTCAGATGAGGGTATAAAAAGACCGGTGCAGATTCCAGTACTAAGTCATGTGATGGCCCTTCCTGTGAAAGATCAATAGAACCAGAAATCTATGACTGACCAAGCACTGGTGGAGCAGAGGGCAGGGCAGTGCATAGGCCTGCTAGCCTGGTTTACGTGCAACCCCCAATACATGTTTTACATTTAAAATAGTAAGTTTCCAGCTGTTCTCTCAGTTCTAAAACTGCTGTTCTAAACATGCACATCCCTTCAAGAATCAAGTTTAGAACAGATAAGAATTATGAGCTGAGCTTTAATAAGAAATTATGGAAAGATTGTACAGATGCAGCGAATTATGAATTACAGTCAGTAAGATCTAAATGCCCAGTTGCCACTAGCTGCACTACTGAGAAAACAATTTACAACATAGAGAAGTAGCGCAATACCCCACAGAAGAACTTCTGATGGACTTTTAGTGACACCTTACATTGAGACACAACAGTTGCAGTAGAACATGTGAAGGCACAGCTTGGCTTCCCAGGCAGTAAGTGCTGACTGTGCATAGACTTTCAAAAGTCTTGCAAAAGTCTGTAACGTACTAGTGCACTACTGCAGGTAGGAAGTGTGCTTAGGTTATAGACTACAATGAGATGATAGTGCTACTGTGGTCGATGCATAGTCTCCCACCCAAAAATGATACGCAAGACAGTATTTTCTTACAGAGTTAATCAAGTTAATTATTTTCCCATGACTTTCAGCCATGACCTTTCTTTCATAAATACCAAAAAAAGGAAACCAATAGTTCCTCCCAGTCAAGTGCATGCTTTACTAAAACAACAAAATAATTTGCATGACACCACCGCCATATTACACAATAAAATGTGTATTGTTGTGGTGTTTACGTATTAACTTATAACAATATGAACTAGCGCTACGTCTCTAGTTTCGACGAACGAATGCAATGCGTGGGGTAATAAATATGTTGCCTGTCCGTTGGGCCAGAGTCTCTATAATTTTATAAATAAATGTCGACTCAATTGATGATCACAGCCCGTTTGACAGGGACCGTATTACCCGGCAAACTCTGACAGCGACATGCGAGCTACCAAGATGCTAACAAACAGCTCAAAAATAGCGAGCAAGTTAGCCGGGAGGAGCAGAACAGGAGGCCAGATGAGAACGTCTAGTGTTCTTGACCAGCTAGCAAGTTGACAGACAGGGCCACTCATTTCCGTGATGCGTTACTGCAGACAGAGTTAGCTTGATATTATGCTCATTATGACAGCGATATCTAACTATATGAAAACGTGTATCCACGTTTGCAAAAGGGTCAGCAACCCAGCTAGCTGAGTAGCCAAACAAACGTATTTTGGCAGAGCTAGCTTGCTCGCTCCAGAAAGAAACTGTCTGAATCAATCCATGGAGCGAAAACATGGAGATTGAGTGGTGGAGTACCAGTCGCAGATTCATTTACCTGTATATTCGCTACCAAATGCAATTCGTATCCGTCCCTTAGCCCCCCACCCTCCAATATGGGTTGCAGGTGTGTATCTATTTTTTCAATCCGATGGCTAGCTTCTCAATTGCGCTGTCTTCTTGGAACTCAGGACGCTGCCATATTCCTCATACCAAAAGTACATTACAGCGCAAGCGCGAAAGCTTGCTGTCATGAGTCTGTCAGCTGATTAGTCTGCCCGGAAGTACCTATAGCGAGACGTCTGATCTAGGAACCGTCTTGTGCGATAGCTCTGCATAAAGACCAAAGCCAAACCTGACCTTGAATCAGTTGACTTGACCACAATGAATTAATAGAGATAACACGTACAGGATACAAAGGGATTTGTAAGATGTAGGCAAGACGGTGTTAAAAAAACACCTTCCAGGCACAGTGTTAAGAGTTTACCCTTGTCTTTTAAAAGTAATTAGCATAAACAAATATGCCTCGTGTAATCTTTCATGGTGCAAATTAGTCAGCATTTAGACTATAAATTCTAAATCTCAACAAATGACAGCCCCATCGAAACCAAAACTACATAGCCTGCAAGGCTACCTTATGTGAAAAGTAATAATACCTGCCCTGCTTAATTAGACCTCCATTACTCTCTTAATATCAACCAGAGATATAATAATATAACTTCTAACATTTTCCACAAGTTGTTCAAACATACTATAGTTTGTAAATTGTAATTCTTCCATTCACCTATCCAAAGGGAGGTCAAAAACAAGCAACCACGGTCAGCGCAGTGGGTTGGGTTTTTAGGCTTAACACTTTCTTTAAGAGTTTGGTGCCCTCTATTGCTGCTTTCCCCACACTGCACTTCCCAGGATAGACGTGTGGCCTACTGGCCTCCTTAACTCTGCAGCAGATGTGTTTTCATGCTGCACAAAGTACAAATAGGAATATTTCTATTAACTTAACATATCTAGTCTATGTCTAACCACTTGAGCAAGCCTACTCTAAATGTACTTGGAAATATTCTCTGGTTACAATCATCCGGTTACAATCAAAGTTTTCAGTGAAAGACAAATTCGCAAGAAATTGTATGACAAAGCACTGAATTTTGGGGATATTTGTCTGTGATGAGAGCCTAGAAAAACACATTGCACCAGCTGACAAACCACAAAGAAACCGTTGCCATAGTTTCCATTGTATGTTTTCTCTTGACTGAGTGTCCCACCTATCCGTACTCCAGTTGCTGTTTCACGCCTTATCTATATGCACAATGTATTTCTGTGCCATAAATAGAACCTTCTGTAGGCCAACTCACAAAGCTGTGCACGTCCAGAACAGACTAATCCACTGTTCAAGCCTCAAAAGATGTTCCTCTACGTTCCCTCACAACATCCCTGAAACTGAACACATTCTAACTGTGACTTTTTAGCCCCTTCAGTTTGAGATGAACTGTTTCTTTTCGGTGGCACTTGGTTTGCTGGTTTAAAGAGTGTGAGAAACTCACCGTGATTGAAGGTAGAGAGGAAACATCGTGGCCTCTGTGAGTGTCAGAGTTGTGTGGAGTGGGACAGACAGCAACGCCAGAGAGATCACGTTATGAAGCATCTGATTCTAGGGGCTAACCATGCGCTACCGGTTAGCCCTAATTTAATTATAAACCGACACAAGGAGGGGGAAAAGAGAGCTTTTCGTTTTTCTGTGAGTCTCCCAAACAAAATGTACATTGACGTCTCCCACTATGCCTTTGAGGAAGAAGGCAAGGAGGCAGACTAACTGAACTTTTATGAACTTCTGATTCGGGCCACATGGAGTCAAATAGGAATTAAGGGCTGAGTCGGGCCTAAGGAACGACACACACACTGTGTCCAATCAGTTTAGTGTGTTGAACCAGATAGCCTCCTGACAAGCAAGCAGATCGTATCTATGAAACTATGGAATATTGTGAAACTTTACTAGGTAAGAGTTTGAGACCATTATATAAATATGTGAACTATAATGTGAACTATCTATCTAAAACTGGTCAAATAAACGGAACTCAGTTGGAACGAGTTCTCCAGGAGTAAAGTCCAGACAATGTAACCCCTATAACCCTGAACCCTGAATGGTGGGGTCACAGATAGCAGTTAGTTATGGTTGTTAAAATACCTTCACCGAAGTTTCACAGTGGTGTTTTCTTAAGAATGATAGACAGAAACCATTTGTATTTGTTTGTATATACAACACACACAATCCATAACTAGCAGATTTCAGAGTGCATGTAGCCTATTGTATGTGTGTGTGTGTGTGTGGGCGCGCGCGCGCGAATGTGCGTGTGCTTTAGATCTACTCGAAACTTGGAACTCGACTCCTAAATATCCGAGCACCTCAGTCGATATCTTTTACAACTCTTAAATATGCATTTTCTTTTCAGCTTCTTATTTTCTTATATATATTTTTTTTAAACATATGGTGCCCTGAAATTGCCTCGACATTGAAGAGCACAATCTATATGCATTATTATTTTGTATTATTATTAGTGTTCATATTATTAACAGTTCTGAACGTTGTGCTGTTGAACCTGCCCTTAGTAACCAGCTCATGACGCTAGTATTCTGTAACCAAGGTACATTCTCCAAACATAGAGAGGGCTAGAGCTAGCTAGTAAATTACCAGATTATCTTCTCAGATATAACTCAATTGGCAAGCGAATCGAACTGAACGACATAAAAAAAAAGGCTGTTAACTGAGTTTTTTGAGTACCCTTTGTTTCCTAGCGTGCATTGTTACTCTAAAGATACCGGTTTAAAAAAGTCGCAATCGGTGTTTTAGTTGATCCTTTTACGTTAGCCACAATGGTGAGTACAGGAGCTAGTATGCTAACATAAGCTAGCTAGTCAGACATCGTTGGCCAACCAGCCGTATGTGAAGCGTGCTTTTAATACGTTAGCAAGATGCCAACTTATAGCTCATAAAAATGTATTATATTGAATGTGAATGTAGCTACAATAGCTAATGTCAGGTTGCTAAATCTGAAACTGCAATAGCTAACAGTTTCTGTAGCTCTGCTAGGCTCATATTACCAATAAGATGGTCTTAGACCCCTGCCTTGGTTTTTGTGACAAACCATCAAGCTCTAAACACTAGACAAAATGTGGAGAAAGTTTGGGTGATTATTTGGCACTCATGAAACCCGAACTTTAATTTCTCTCTCTCCAAGGCTGAGTTTGGTTTCAATGAACACCATCAGAATGAAACCATCAACTACATGCGATTTGCACGCTCTAAGAGGGTCCTGAGACTTAAGACTATCGACACCTGCTTTGAAGAGCTAAAGGACAGCCGGTGTGTTTTCCTTCAATGTTACTATGGATTAATGTGTCATTTGTGTGTGTCCGTCTATGTTTGTCTGTGTCCTTGCATGTGTGTCTTAATGTGTGTTTTCAGGCTGATAAAGGGATGGGAGTAAAAACATATTGTTGGAGGAATACAAATAATACATGTCAATATGAGTAAAAACAAAAAAATATATAGATGTGTTTATGTACAAATGAGCCGATATGAGTTCTAAAACTGAAATGGTGTGTTGGGCCAGACTGGTTGAGGAGACGTTCACGGTGGATGAGGTGCGGGAGATGCTGGACGGGCTGCAGGCAGTGGTGCGTGGGGAGGTGGAGACAGAGCTCATCAACACGGCCCACACCAACGTGCTCCTCCTCAGACAGCTGTTCTCCCAGGCGGAGAAGTTCTACCTGCGTCTGCAGGCCGACATCTCAGAGCTGGAGAACAGGTGAGAGGTAGTCTGGAGGAGGCGCCGACACTGTTGTGGCTCAATAAATTAAAGTATTTAATGTGCAGGGTTGGTCTTCAATGGCACACGAAGCTTGTTTTTTAATTTAGGTTGTACTGAAATTCGTTGTTTTTCACATTGTTTGTTGGAATAGTTATTCGAAAAAAGATTCATAAGAACATTTTCATAATGCAGTTCAACAGTTCAAGGGTCAGGAGTGTCACACACATGCTCAGGTAGGAAGAATGTCATTGCTGTGACCACACTTAGCTTCTGGAAGGAGTGCCTCATATGTTCATGTGAACACAGTCGGGCACCTCCCAAATTGTAGCATCTTCTTCGGGGCTCTTCATGTGAACGGCGCATTGCTTCACCTCTGTGGTTAAGGCACTCGCAGTGAAAGGCAGCCAGCTTAGGAACCACAGCTGTGTGACCTGTTGTGGTTACCGTTTTCTAGTTCGTATTCTGTTACTTTTATGTTTCTTCTGTGATCTTTACTGCATGTTTTCTGCCAGCACAAGAGAAACGTGTCAAGCGAGTAGGCAAGGAGTGCAAACAGGAGAAGAAAGTAGTAACTGAGAAACTAAAAAAGTGAAAGAAGATGGGCTTCTTGCTGTCAAGGTAACCAGGCGTGGCTGCCAAGAATGTGTAAATGGCAGGTCTGGACACAAATCCATATGACAATGTTATAAACCTTGAAGTAGGTACTACATCACTATGTGTGTGGTTGTCAGACATCGTTTTGTTTTTAACCCTGTTTGCAATGGGCCAAACAGGGTTTGTAATGGGCATTCAATAGTGAAACCTTGGCAATAAGCAGTTACTTTGCATCCTTAACTTTGGGGTGTATTTGCTGTGTTTTAGGCCTACAGTATACAGTCTAATATAAGGAGCTATAAGGGTTCTCTATATTCATGGTGCAGGTGGGCCCTGCTCACCCCCTCCCTGTCTCTGAGGGCAGATCCTGACTTGGTACAAAGCCACAGAAACATTGCTCTGGGAGATTTATAGTGTGACTTAGTGAACCTGACCAGCCTCGAGAGCATTTCATTGGCTGTGGGTGAGTGTGTCTCTTGAGGAGGAGGAAGGTAGAGAGTGAAAAGTTGTAGTTTTTTTTATGTTGAAAAGCTTTTAGTCCTTGAACAGCGTAGTGATGTGATTACAGGGGGTACAACAACATGGAGAAAAGTCAGGAAGGGATGCTTTGTAACTTGGCCTTTGATTTGCCTCTGTCTGAATAGAGCTGCCTAAAAGGACCTGACACTAGTGTTTCTCAACTCTGGTTTAAGATGTTGGTTTGCTCCTTGGAACACACCTGATTCAAATGAATACGTCGTTGTCTCTGCAGAAGCCTGAGAACAGTGAATCATTTAAATCAAGTTTGTTGGAAGAGGGAAAGGGTTGAGAGGGCTGTATTTCAAAGCAGGATTTGGGGTTTACGTGGTAACTTAAAGTTTAACGCTTTTCAGTATCACGATGGTGGTTCACTTTTTACCAGTGCATCGCCATGGTAATTCAGGCTGCACACCTAACCTCCTCCAGAGGTTATGTTTGAGATAAGAGCTCAACACATATAACAGCACGACCTACTGACAAATCAATTCTCTTGGAAAATTGCATCACCATTCCTAGAATAAGATCCTGTGAAAGTAAATCCTCATGTCAAATTCAGTAATTACTGTGTTCAGTTCAGTAAATCCAGTGAACATTGCGTTATGGCACTTCTGGCTTGCAGCTGTGTGGAACAGGAGTGGTGGAGGGGGTTGCATTCACTATAAGACATCATCTAGTGAACTGGTGACCCTGAGGAAAGTCAGAGCACCAAACAGGCAAACCCAGGCGTGTTGTAGATGGTGTTGTTTCATGTTTGTGTGCAGTGAGACAAACAGGCCTGTTGGAGGGTGAGATGCGTAGGACTTCAGTGACTGTCAGTAAGGCGTAGATACACCCCTCACCACAGGTCTACGTGCATTTATGGCTCTTTTCCAACCACATTGAAGTAAACTGACAGTTGTGTTCACCTCAAACACATCACATGTTGAGTTTTAAGTATTTGTTTTCTAGGACAATGGGTGTTTTTTGTTGGATGTTTTGCACCGGCTTGCTAAAATTCACACCTCATGTTGACCAACACGGCAAAGTCACGTACACTGACTTAACCATGAAACACTTTATTCAATGATTTTGATGAAGTGGTTCAAATGTATTAATAGTCTTGGTTGCAGTATGTTGTGTACTTTTATTTATACATTTTTGTGGGATTGTGTCTCTTGTGTCTATTCCTGTCTGCAGAGAACTGTTAGAACAAGTGGCTGAGTTTGAGAAGACAGATTTTAAAAGCACTAATAAGGTGAGTCTATTAAAACATCAGAATAATTTTTGTAGGAGTTATTAGACATATTATCCAAACACTTTGGATAATAATATTTCAATTCAGTGAAATCCTGTTTATGTAAGAATATCTTAGACCCCTTTCACAACAATTGTCCAAGTAGTCAAGTAAACAGTCATGGATGCATTGTAACAACAGTGATGCCATGCATGGAAACCAATCAATTGATGGTCTCAGTATGTCAGAATGAGGTGTTGGGGTTTTGTAATATCACACCTAGCCAGAGGCAACAGCCTTCTGTAGAACATCAAGTGGTAGTGTTGAGGTTTCCTCTCTCCTCCTCAACCACAAGGACATATACACTGTGAGAAGGGCCAAGAATAAAATGTTCTACAGCAGAAGAAGTACTGTTGTTGTTCACACATGGTGCTTGTCTCACACAGTGCCCTTTCGTCACCTATGGTCTTGTAGTTCTAGTTTTTGGAAGGCATGGCCTACATATACCAGAACAGTTTGGGGCAGTTTGGAACAGTCTAGCTGCCTTCTTTACAATGTGTTGTGTTCTCCTGAATTAATTTTCTTAGTTTAGGTTCTTCTCAGTGGTTTGTTATTCAATATTATAACAAATAGGGGTGTAACAATATATATATTTTTTTTTTACAATATGTATTGTAGAGTTATGGCTATATTTTTAAAATATGACGTCCATTTGATCCTATTGGTTGAGCTACCAGAACGCGACCTACTCTGCACCTGCGTCATGCATTGCATTCTTAGAAATCGCTTGAACTGAGTTAACTAAATTGTATGTACAACAAAGAAAATTATGGCAAATGTTTAATGTTTTGGAAAACATCTGTCAATAGAATTTGTTTCATTAAAAATTTTGTTTAAAATATTGTGATACGTATTGTATCGTACACCCAGTTATGTGACATGTATCGAATCGGGTGCTGAGTGTATCGTTACACCCCTATAACAAATTATAATTCTTACTTTATCATATATATTGTTGATAAGTATAGTAACTCATATAGGTTGGGATGAAGACTATATATCAAAGGTTTAGATTATTTATTATTGGTTTAGATAGGCCGCTAGAAATCGTCAAGAGGTGCAGGACTAAAGAATTCCAATGTACCTGTACTTGCTAAAAATGGCAAATAAACTTGAAACTTGAATCTTAGGTCACCCAGGAGATCAACAAGCCCAAGCTAGCACCCCTAAATGAGGGAGGGGTGTCGGAGCTCCTGAACAAGGTATGCATCTCATCCTCAAGCCTGGGATTACCAGGGATTAGTACTGTTATATTAAAAACATCTTTCTGAACCTGTTCTTTATGAATTGGCCAGGAGATATCCAGACTGCAGGAGGAGAACGAAAAGCTGAAAGGCAGACTCCGGACGCTGGAATCTCAGGTATCACCGACATCGTAAGATGTCTGGAACATCATATGTCGCCAGGCCACAGACAGTTCTACCCTTGTTACATGACTTGGGTGGTTTAATGATAAATGAAGGAAAACTGTCATTGTTTTGTCAGGCCATGAGTGCTATGGATGAGAAGAGCCAGGCTGAGAAAGCTCTGAAAGCTCTGCAGAAGATCCAAGGGGAACAGCAGGTAGAGTATTAAGACAGTACCTAGTACTAATACAGATTTTTGTACGGCCAGTAAACCAGAGACAAATCCACATGAGCTGCTGCCGTGCATGTGTGGACCTGTGTTCTCCAACTCAGGTAGAGACGTAAACAAGGTCTCCAGTCATGGGGGACTAGTCGATCTTGGTATTAGACACTAGGATGTGAGTATGACTTAAGTAGAAAGGGTGGATGAGGGGAGTGTCAGAGAGAGGGGGGGGGGGGGGACCTTATACCATATCTCTTCTTGATAGTCCTTCGGTTTTTTGGTTTGGCTTACGTCTATGCTGGAATCCTGTTTTGCAGTTAAGTAATCTAGCGCTTCTTCAAATATTCTCCTGCATTTGGCTCTTTCTTGCTTGTCAACTGTTATTTGATTTCATTTGCTCTCATGGAAATGAACTGGTATGTATCAATCTGACCTATGTGAGTGCACATTTAGAAGTGTTTAGAGAGACATTTTGTGAGTGAAAGCTTACAATGGTGTTTGCCAGTACGTCCAGGCATGGAATTGTATGTCTCCGTACGTGTGTATTTGTCTTTGTGCATGTGTGTCGTGTGTCTTGTGTGTTACCCCCAACTTCACCACTCACCGTTCCCGCTTGTCTCGCCCAGCTGGCGTGTCGTTCCCAGGAGATCAGCAGCCTGGAGGACACGGTGTCGACGCTGCAGGAGGACTACCAGCGCTCCCTCCACGCCAGCGCCGCCTCCCAGAAGGACCTGCAGCAGAACCTGGTCTCTGCCAAGCACGACCTGCTCAGGGTCCAGGATCAGCTGGCTCTGGCCGAGAAGGTACAGCAGTGTTTACCAGGAGCTTGGGTCCACCCAGGCTGGGTTGAACCTGTCACTGTGGGTCCTACCTGTCACAGTATCCCCTCCTCTACTGCCCTGACCCTGTGTGTGTGTGTGTGTGTGTGTGTGTCTGTGTGTGCCCGGCCCCAGGAGCTAGAGAAGAAGTTCCAACAGACTGCAGCGTACCGCAACATGAAGGAAATACTCACCAAGAAGAACGAACAGATCAAGGAGATCAGGAAACGACTGCAGAGGTCAGTGAAGGAGCATCCACGCTTTCACTCACACTCTGCTCTCTGAAAGAAAGCACTGTGTAGAAATCTACTGTCACATAAATGGCAATTGTCTAATTTTTATTTTTTTTACATTTGTTTACTTCAGATATGAGTCAGATGAATGAGCCTCACCCAGTACAGATGAATGTGACCCAGAAGATCAGGAGGACAAATGGACCTATCAGAAGAGAGTGTGGAGGAAAGATCGGACCAATCATTTATCTTATGGCTGCATATGTAGAAAGAGAGACGCTTCCCCCCCAGAATTCTATCATCCAGCTTCTCCAAAAACCTTTTTAGTCATTGACTTTAGTAGAGGAATGTGAGTATGGTTGTGGCATTTGGTGGATGGAGACCGTAGGCCCAGCAGATGTTTTCTAGTTTCTGGAAGTCTCTGATTGAGTTGCTACCATGGTGTGCTGTTAAGTTGCAGTTGTAGCTTGTGTAGGTTTCACTCAATCAGTTTCTTAGTCAGCTAGCGTCCTATGCAAGTACTGTCACGCCCCCTGTCAAAGTTGGCCTTCTCATGATTTTGGTGTTGAGTAAAGATGCTGGATACCTTTAGCCCTGCGGTCAAACCTTTCTCTCTCTCATCAAACTGATACATAGTTCTATGGCACCACATAGTCAGATAAACCTTCTTTCAAGTCTTCTTTCTGCACAAGTGTGTCTGTTATGTTCACCAGTCAGACAACAACTGCTTTATTCAGAATGACAAACCCTACAAAAGCTTGTGTGATAGAGGTAGGGAATAGCCTAATGGACCAAGGTACTTTACCTTTCAGTTACGCTAGCGAGTTAGTTTTCTTTGAGACCTTTCCTTGATACCTTGGAGGAACGTTGTGGGAAATGTGGTGCAGTCACATAATGTAATTTATGACACGTGCTTTAATTTCTTACCGTTTATATCTTATGTTACTGCTTCATGACGTGTATGCTGTGTGTGTAGAGAGTATTTTTATGGGAACACCAAACTGTGTATTTTTTCTTAAATGCTGACAGTAATGAAAGTGAATGAGAAGCTATATAACTTTGCCTCTGATGTAATGCTCTTGTAGAGTATTATGCATCTATTGTTCTGTTAGACATGCATATGTGTGTATTGTGCAAAGTGGGAACTAAATTAAAAAAACGTTTGCCAAAAACGAGGATGGCTTCATTTATATTTGCTTTGATAAGCTCTGCTTTACGTGATTCCTTTGCAGCCAAACAGTACTAATCTAAAACGATACCCTTCATAGTGAACAGTGATTTGTGATAAAGGGACTACTACAAGTATTTTTACTAGTACTCCTCCATGGGATTAAATAATCCATACATTTAGTATGGATTTAGTATGGAGTCTTCCCATGATCCATACAAATAAGAAGCATAGATATGATTTTACAGTTAAGGAATCCTCCATGCATCCTTCACCAGAACATCACATAGAAGTGTCTAAGGTGTCCTCCAGCTGCACAGAGTGCAGTGTGTTCAGGGTGTGCCTTCACCAGCAGCTGCTGACAGCAGACAGGTCTGCCCATGCCTCCTCAGCACGGGGCAGCAGGCTGAGGAACCTCCCCCAGAGGCTTTCAAGACCAGGCAGGGCCTCTCCCTCCCATCATATCATAGTCCATGTGGACACTGTGTTCCACACTGCAGAGATATGATTGAAGGAACTATAGGAACAATCCTAAACTACAGAATAGCCTCAAGGTGACATATTTATAGATTTCTGTGATTTTCTGCTAGGTGTGGTTGGGCGTGTCTGTCTCCTGATCTCTCTATATAAACCTTGTGTGTTCATCCACAGGACACGAGCTTCCTGAAGCACATCTTTGCCTGCTCCAGCTATCATGTCTCTCTCTCTGTCATCCTCCAGGCTGTCTGGGTCTGGGGGTTTGGACTTCTCCAGCCTGGGTGGGGCTGGTGGCGGTGCTGGAGGAATGGCCCTCGCTCTCCGTTCTGGGGCTGGCTTGGGCATGGGGATGGGGCTAGGACTAGGTGGAGGTCTGGGTCTAGGGGGTGGTGGAGGAGGCTATGGGCTCGGACTGGGTGGAGGGCTGGGTCTAGGAGGTGGTGGAGGAGGCATTGGGATGGGTGGAGGTGGAGGAGGTGGCGGTGCATTGATGGCCAGCCCTGCTTTTTCCATGGGCCGTACCATGGCCGCCGGGGGGATGAGCGCAGGGGCTTCCCTGCTTGCGGTTAGCTCTGCCCAGGCTGGTGGGCTCGCCTTGGCCCCGGTCCTCACCCGCGCCGCGGAGAAACACACGCTCTCTGGCCTCAACGAGCGCTTCGCGGGCTACATCACCAAGGTGAGGCAGCTCCATCAGGAGAACGCCGCCCTGGAGGCCCAGCTGGCCCAGCTCACCGGCGGGGCGGATGTGGCACATGAAGGCTTCGGGGCAGTCACCACGGCTGGGTACGAGAGCCAGCTGGTGGAGTACAGGGGGAAGCTGGAGAGCCTGTCCTTGGACACTGTCAGGCTGGAGATTGTACTGGATGGCATCCGGGGAACGGCCCACGAACTGAAGGCCAAGTAGGGGACACGTCATGAAAATACATACCTTACTCTGAGAGAGAACAGCTAATATACCAAATGTAACTGAGGACTGTATCCTTTCTTACATCAAATATATATATTTGATATTGGAAGTTGCTGAAGTTGTGCATATTTTTCTACATTTCTGTGAAATGTAAATCATATATTTTGGCTTCTGTTTTCTTGTCTTGCAGATATGATTTTGAGCAGGGTGTGAGGTTTCAGCTTGAAGCAGATATTACAGCAATGAAAAGGGTAGGCAACGTTTAATGTGTGTGTATTAATTGTGTAACATGAATAGTGACTGATCAACAGTCAGTGCTTATTGTAGGTGTAGTTGTACATGTAATTGTTGAAAACATTTTTTGCTTCTAGGACATTGATATGGCCTCCGACGTAAGTGTTGAACTGCATGCCACACACTCCAGCTTGAAGGAAGATCTGGACTTTGTCACCAAGACTCAGGATGAGGTAATTCCATTGTGGCTATAGCTTACACAGAACACAACCCCACCCAACACAAAACACCACAACAACAAAAACCACACGAAAACATTAAACACTCCAAGAACGAAACACAACAGAAGCTCCACCCCCAAAACCCCCCAACAGCAAACAACTCACCACAACACAACACCCCCGTCGACCCGCCCCACAACATAACACCTCAGTAACCACATGAAAACGAGGCATAACGGGACATTTCTGGTTCTCTGGTCAGGAGTTGTTCAGCCTGCAGTCCAAGCTGGGAACCTCGTCCACGGACACCTCAGTCTCCATGATCCAGGTGGACACGGGCAAGTCCTTTGACGTGGCGGCTGCCCTCAACAAGATGAGGATGGAGCATGAGGACTGTGTGAGACAACACAGAGAGGAAGCTGACGCGTACTACAAACTCAAGGTACAGCTCATCCCACACACTCCATCTGCGTTACTTGTCTTGTGAATTAAGTGTTAGATATCAGTAAACAATAATGTACATGGAAATAGATACTGTCGTATTTTATAATTCAACACGTCATTTATAGTTCTCCAGTTCCATGGTTGACGTTGATTTGTGTGTCCAGCAGGGGGCACTTGACATGATGACATAATCCCCCCTATTTTGACGATCTGAAACGCAAGTATCAAAACGCAAAGCGCAAGTAACTTTGTGGGCGTGACTTCAGCTTGGTTGTTATTTTGCCGGCGGGATAAATGACTTTGCGCCTGGCGCAAATCTAAAAAGGGTTGGTCTGAAGTAGGTACATTACTAATGGGTGTGGTTTGGGCGTAACGTGCAATAAACCAATCAGAGCATCATCTCACATTCCCTTTAAGAGCAGCGCTTGTTCCATAGCGAATTGCTATTATAACGGCGGATTTGCCAGGCGCACGCCAGCGGTTCACAGCCGAGGAGATCGACGTTGTCGTCAGGGCCGTAAAATATAGAGAAGTGACATTGTATGAGAAAGGCAGAGCAGTTTTCTCATTGCACTAAATTGCCCACTCATGCTACTCATTCAAATTATTATTCTTATTTTTACATGTATATATATTTTTTTTAATTGTTATATTTTAAAATTGTTTAGTTCTTAGAATTAGTTTAAGTAATGTACTTAATTTATACCAGCATATGTTTATTGTTTGCACCTTCCTACCACAGCAAATCGCGTATTTGTGTAACATAAGCTTCATGGCGAATAAACCGAATTCTGATTCTGATGGGCATGGGAGAAGAAACCTAACCAAATTAGCTTCGGTTAAACAGTCATGGGAGGAAATTGCCACCGTTGTTACAAATGAAGTTCACACACATAGATATTTCTTATGAAAATATTTTATAATCATTGAAGAAATGTAACATGCCATAAATCAAAACAAAGTAACTTAGCTTCGCAGAAAGAAGACCCTGGCCCCGCCAGCAGTGTGCACGGACCAAGCTTGCGCCCTTAAAATAGCATCTGAATATTACGCCATTGACTTTAAACCACGTTTTTCCTGGTCAGTGGCGGAATTGTTTTTCGGAAACTGCAAAATAGCACCAGGGAACGTTTGCGCCGGAACACGCCTCCTTTTTCGCTGAACCGCCCACGGGAGCGCAAAGTCATTTCGACGTGCGTCTGTGGAGGGAAAAGTCGGCTTTGCGTCGAGTGCAAACTAGGAATGACACTTGCGTCGTTGACTAAGTCAATTGCGCTGGGTGCAAGATAGGGCCCAATGTGCGTAAATGGCCTTATGGTTTAAGACAATATTTAGTTGATAAGAATTTTAGGTGTTATTATAACACCAAGTCTTTAAGACCTACACGGTAATTATAAAACAGGTTAGTATAAAAGAGACATTTTTTTGTTTGTTTGAGCTAAATGTGCATCTGATCTGGGATCAAAAGACTATTACAAATACTTTCATTCACTGTTAGCTTGTATCTTCCTTGAGTGTGGGGGTGGGCTTGATTTGCATTTTTGAGCAGGCCATCTGCTTCATCAAACCACAGAAGAGCGACCATGTAGAGAAAAGTAAATTAAACTCAATCAGATTGTATGCAGACCTGAACAAAGTCATAGGTTGCAGACCTGAACAAAGTTCAATGTAGCAGGCCAGTGGTGGCCAGTCAACCATAATGTACCTTCTTCCTGTTATGAGTGTAACTCTCCAAGCCCCAGTATGTACTGTGGGGTTGCGTAATGTGGGCTACAGCGATGGTCATGCTGTATGCACTCAGCTTTCTATTGGAAGAGATGGACGCACACGTGCGTTCACTTTCCCATGATACAAAACCATACTGTGCATTTTGTGCTCTCCCACGCAACACAGTTTGTCAAAGCGACTGTGAAAACTAAAGTTGACATCTCTTCTCCATTTTTCTCTCCACTTCTCCTTTCATCTCTTCCTCTCCCCTCTCCTCTCATCTCCTCTCCTCTCCTCTCATCCCCTCTCCTCTCCACTCTCTCCACTCTCTCCTCTCCTCCCCTCCCCTCCCCACTCCTCTCCTCTCCTCTCCTCTCCTCTCCTCTCCTCTCCTCTCCTCTCCTCTCCTCTCCTCTCCTCTCCTCTCCTCTCCTCTCCTCCCCTCCCCTCCCCTCCCCTCCCCTCCCCTCCCCTCCCCTCCCCTCCCCTCCCCTCCCCTCCCCTCCCCTCCCCTCCCCTCCCCTCCGCACTCCTCTCCTCTCCTCTCCTCTCCTCTCCTCTCCTCTCCTCTCCTCTCCTCTCCTCTCCTCTCCTCTCCTCTCCTCTCCTCCCCTCCCCTCCCCTCCCCTCCCCTCTCCTCTCCTCTCCTCTCCTCTCCTCCCCTCCCCTCCCCTCCCCTCCCCTCTCCTCTCCTCTCCTCTCCTCTCCTCCCCTCCCCTCCCCTCCCCTCTCCTCTCTTCTCCTCTCCTCTCCTCTCCTCTCCTCTCCTCTCCTCCCCTCCCCTCCCCTCTCCTCTCCTCTCCTCTCCTCTCCTCTCCTCTCCTCTCCTCCCCTCCCCTCCCCTCCCCTCTCCTCTCCTCTCCTCTCCTCTCCTCTCCTCTCCTCTCCTCCCCTCTCCTCTCCTCTCCTCTCCTCTCCTCTCCTCTCCTCTCCTCTCCTCTCCTCCCCTCCCCTCTCCTCTCCTCTCCTCTCCTCTCCTCTCATCTCCTCTCCTCCCCTCCCCTCCCCTCTCCTCTCCTCTCCTCTCCTCTCATCTCCTCCCCTCCCCTCCCCTCCCCTCCCCTCCCCTCTCCTCTCCTCTCCTCCCCTCCCCTCCCCTCCCCTCCCCTCCCCTCCCCTCCCCTCTCCTCTCCTCTCTTCTCATCTCCTCTCCTCTCTTCTCATCTCCTCTCATCCCCTCTCCTCTCCATTCTCTCCACTCTCTCCTCTCCTCCCCAGATGGATGAGGTACAGGCTGCCACTGCCAGCAGCTCCCAGGCCCTGTCGGCCTACAAGGCAGAGATCTCCTCCAGCAGGAAAGAGCTGCAGGCCCTCAGTCTGGAGCTACAGAGCTTTGTCAATGCTGTGAGTGTGTGAACGTGTGTGTGTGTGTGTCTGTTTGTGTGTGTGCCTGTGTGTTTGTGTCAAGGAGGCTTGAGTGTGTGGATATAAGAAAATTGAATAATATACCAAAAATAACCTTAAAGAGTAAGAAACAGTCTTTGTAGCATAACATTATGTTAAGGGAAGTGAGGGGTTTTGTGAAATTGCCTTTTGTAGGCATTGTTATAATGACGGTTGGATGTTACCGATTATCGTGAAGTAAATCACAGCGAGACGACAGACACAGAGGAAGTGGTTGAGAAGTTGTCTTCGTGCCAAAGTCCCCAGTGCATCGAGGGCACGAGAGCAGCCGTGCTTTCCCAGAAGCTACAGAAGGAGCCTGCTAATACAAATCACAAGAGCCAATCACAGCAGCTTCCTGTCTGACTGCTCTGGGTTTGGAGACCAAGGGGGTTTCTCTCAGAGCAGTCAGCTGTACGTGTTTTTCTGTAGAAGTTGGAATTACTGTAAAACGTCAACAGTTTTCGAATCCCTTCCCTCACTCCCCCCCCCCCCCCCCCCCCCCACAGAGCCTGACCCTGGAGCGCAGCCTGGCTGAGGCTCATGCCCATGCCTCGGGGGCCGTGTCTGAGTACCAGGCTCAGATCGCCAGCTTGGAGGCGGCCATCGAGGTTGCCAAGGGTGACCTGCACAAGCAGATCCTTGGTTACCAGGAGCTGCTGGACGTCAAGCTGGCGCTGGACGCAGAGATCTCCACCTACAGGACACTGATGGATGGAGGCGACATCAGGTCAAGAGCCCAAACACACTATCTTCTCAGTAGTCTGTATCTGTTTTCAGGGTGCAGTTTTTGATCCTTCCTATCTGTGTTCACCCCTGCAGCTTCCCCGTCCAGAACTTTAGCTCCTCCTCCGTCTTCCTGTCCAGCTCACCTGGCCCCTCCTCCCACTTCAAATCCCCTCCCCCTTCCATCAGAAGCCCCTCCCCCGCCATCACGGCCAAGGCAGATGAGAAGTAAGGCTGACAAAAAGTTGGGTGCCTTACTCCCACCTGCCAGGGGGCTGAATTAGGAGAAACAGGGGTAGTGGTTTGGGGGAGAGAGAGCAATATCATGTTTAGGCTTTTAAAAAACCCCACTGATCCTTTGCCTGAGAGGGCCCTGGAGATAACTATCATGAGCGTTTCACATCTCCAGGTGGCACCTCTGCTTGCCTGGGTATTCAATCTCTGTCTGTTTGCTCACCTGTTTGTGTGTTTCCCCCAGTGTGTCTGTGAGCATGTCCTTCTCAGAGACGTCCTACTCTTACACAGGTGAGGGAAAGAGCGCCCACCTGCCTGTTGCTAGAACCTGGTGCCCCTCACTAGCACCACAGTTCACACAAGTGCAGGTGTAATGGATATATCTGATCTAGTACATAGAAACCAATGTTCCAGCCTTTGTAAGAAGCAAACTGAATGTAAAAAATTAAATAAAAGACTAATTGCTCTGTGTGTAACCCGTGTTGACTATAAGGTCAACACTCCTCATTCCTCGGTACAAATACCGCACATCCACGCCATTAAAAAGCTAGCTGGCAATAGATGGCTAAGTGATATTGATGAGAGTAGGTCATTGCTTGAGTAAGTCAGGAGTATCCTGACTTCAAACCCCAGTGTGGGTAAGAGAAGCAGGAAATGTGTACTGATTAGCGATGCGATGACGCGATGTGAGGTCAGTCAGCTCACGTCACAGATACTGATGTGATAGTAACAAGCCACTGTTTGGCAGTTTTTACCCAATTTATTCTTGGTGTATTGCCTCTTCACCGCAGAAATTTGGACAGTTTGGACAGCAGTTTGTGGCCAAATGATATCTTTGTGTGTGTAACTGGCAGCTACAAATAAATGTTAACTGTGGTTGATCCCAATCTGTATGTTTCGCATTTCTCTGAATCTCTGTGCAGTGATGGAGGAGGTCATTGAGTCAGAGACTAAAGAAGTTGTCACAGGTGAGTCAGGAACCATACTCCATGCCTCTATTTCTCTTTCCTCCCCTCTCCCTCTCTCTCTCTCTGGCGACACAAGCTGCTGATTGTAGATATAGACTGGGACAAGAGTCATGTTGCGGGGCTGTGAGGGTTTCCCCTTGGTGTCATGGGGATCATCAGTGAGTCTTCTTCCACAGAACAAACTTCCTTTCAACCACAGATGCTCTGAGTTAGTTTAAGTACAGAGGGATTCATATGTTCTTTCTCTTTTTACCCCCTCCCCTTTCTCTTTCTTTTTCGAACTTGTTTTCTCTTTCAATCTCATTATATTTTTCTCTCTCTCTTTCACTCTCTCTCTCCACTCCCTTATTTCTTATTGTATCCACCTATCCCTCTTTCTTTCTTTATATCTAATCTCTCTCTCACTTTGTCTCTCTTCTCTCTCTCTCCAGATGCCAGATCTGAGACTACAACGATGACGTCTGATGCAGAGTCTGAGTCTTAGCGGTCGGAGCTCCACGTTCCAACCGTGTAGGATTTCACCCCCTGCTAATAAACATGCCTGCGTCTAACCAAACCTTTCACTGTTGTCTCCTGGTTTAACTGAAACAGATAACACTCCTTTCAACTAGCCTTTTGCTATGTGAGAATTGTAAAGTAGGGTGAAGGGTGTAGTGTAGAGTGTGTTGGATGGCGGACACCACTAAGATAAACGTACTGTAGAGTCTTTGTGAGTGTCTGAGAGCAGTAGGTACACACTTACTTACTTGGTGCTGCAGAGTGTCAGTTGGTACTGGGCTAACCAAAACCTCTGAGGTCTCACACTTTCTTGAAGAGTGTGTTCTCAGAAGCACATTGAGACCCATCAGTAAGACACAACTGTTTAACTCCCCACTCTCTGTGGTCCAAACTGAGAATCTGCGAGTGTGAGAACAGAGGCCCTGGGGCCTCCTGTTTCTCACCAATTTCTGAAACTGTCAAATCAGGCCGGCAAGTGAAACTGTTAGCGGGATGGTGCTGAAAGACTAGGTCTGTGATGTGAGCTGTGTTTGAAGAAGGGCCAAAAGCACCATACAGGAGATGAGAGAGAGGCTCTTCCTAACACCCACACACTTACAGAAAACAACACGTACTGTACCACCATGAATGAACATCCCTCATTCTCAGACTGACATCATCACAGACCCACTTGGGGTTTAGAAACTGAAAAAGTTCCCAAACATGGCAGCAGTAAATTACTTGCTAAATGCAATGATGTTTCATATGAGCCACTTTTGAGCTTTCTCTTTATTTTGCCCTCACATTTCCCTCTTATTCTTTGATGATATTATACAACTATACTGTAACAGTGACAAGCATGACCCTATGGTTTCTTAATGTTTGCACAATGCTAGCATCAAGTCCACAGTTTGAAGACTATCCATGACAAGTGATATTTTATATTTCATAAAACGAATAAAAAGTCATTAAAAAGCAGCACTTCATCCCAGGGCAGAGCATGCCACCCAGCAGCAACCTGCCCTGCTCACAGAGGTTCTGCCTTGCAACCACCACCATGGATATCTGTTTCAGGCATCAGCCATACCTGGCACTAAACACAACCAACCCCCCCCACCGAACACCCACCTGGGCACACAGTGTTTATCACTAATGGTGCGTGACATGGAGAAGCTCTCTGGCTGTCTGTGGAGGAATGTGGGAGTATTATCTCAGCTGCTGGAGACACAGCGGTCTCCATTACACCACTCACCCTGCACAAACCTGCTCTGTCTGCCCACACAATCTCACAAGATGTTCATCTCTGAGTAGCCTTCCTACTGTGGCACAAAATTGTAGCTAATACAAACAACAACAAAACAGAAGTGAGAGTCACCATAGACAGATATTTTGGTCGAACAGACTTCCACCAAGAACAATGATAGTATCATATGAGTGTTTACTACCAGTAGCCTGCTTCTATGTGGAAAAACATGCCAGACCACAGCAGACAGTGCAGAGCACGTGACACCGTGGTTAACTTGGAACTATAAAAGCTGTAGACGATGAGCCAGGTAGTGATATTCACCAGAGACAGAGACTTCACACTGAGGAAAACACTCAACACTGACACATATTGCCTATTGTCTGACCATAGGCTGGGTAAGACTGCATGTTTCTCTATATCTACTTTTTTAGCAAATTATGTTTCATCAAAATATGACACATTTTATGTTGCCACTCTGTTGTAAATTACACTTATCATTAAGTGTGGTTTATCAAGTAAAAAATCCTCAAATCACAAAAATGTAGAAAGTGTAAGTTGATTTAAGTACAAATCAGATTTGTATTTACTACACCTACAGGTAAAATGGCAGAGCAATTAATTGAATACACAACAGAAGATCCAATAACCAAAGAATTTGTGAGTACAATGCTGTTAAAACGAAAACATTGTGTGTCTGAAGATTAAACCAAATATTTTGAACCTGACTATGAGCTAATGTATTTCACTGTCTCTGTCTACGTCAACACCAGATCAACTTTGTTTTCTTTCTTATTTGATACTATTGCTTTCACAAACAGACTCTTCTCCACTGTCAGCTATGGCATTTTACACTTCATCCAGATAATTAGGCATGGTAGTTGTGGCAGAGTGCCTCATCTGGGTAGTGCGGTTCTCAGAACGGTCTGTGTATGGAAGGGTCTGGTGTGTTCTTGGTCACACGGTGCCATACTTCAAAAGAGTGGAAGTTTCACAGTAGATCCCAGCTTCATCTGGTGGGTGTTTACAGTCAGGAGCACGGGGTTGTGTTTAGGTAACGCTCTGACTGCTTGGTGAAACAGAGGAGACAACATGAAGAAACACAGCAGTGATTACAGTAATGTGATCGCGACTGAACATTGGAACCACAAATCAAATACCAGGCTTTGTGCAGAAAGTAATACAGTACTACAGTGTACTACAGTTCAACAATTGCATCTCAATAACTTAAATTGCTTACATTTTTATTGTTATTAATACTACGAATTCACATATTAATATTAGCTTTGTCAATATACTAAGATGGCAATTAAATAGCGAGAATCACAGACTACAGGCTCTGCATATGCAAATGAGCATTTAGCAGGGTGCACATTTGGATTGGAGCCTCACTGTGACATGTTTACCAGAACTCACATCTCCGTAGAAAACCATAGCAACAGCAAAGGTCATAAGAGGCAACAGCAGCAAGTTTTCCACTGAGCGTGGTTAGAAATCTACTGTTATCTCGCCCGCCACCCCCTTTCTCCCCCTGATCGCTCACACATCTTTGTTACGCTTGACAGTTTGGGTATCTTTGACGTGCTAAGCCCCCCTCCAGTTCTCTGGAGCCCCTCGGAATTGTTCCCCCCCCCCCTTCCTCCCCCACACACACACCAGCCCCCCTCCATCCTGGCACGGGTAAGTACAGGAAGTGGGTACAGCGGTGTGGTTTCTCACACCTGTGCCTGAGAGGAGGGAGCCGTCTGGCTAGGCTGGAGCGTCACTGGCTGTGCCTGATGATGTCAGAGAACGCAGTTCTCTGCGCTTGCACAGACCCACACTGTAGACAGGAAACATCAGGGAACTGCAAAACTGTCAGAGATTCATGATCCGTTATCGGAGGCAAACAGTGTACAGATGGTGAAAGGCCCTTGTCGTTTTGGCATCAAGGCTCATATGAAGTAACACAGAACTCAGAACTTGTGAACTGTTACTAAGCACATGACAGCATCCACTCAAGAGAGTTGCATTAATAACTCCTGTCCTGTGATTGGTTTGTGTTTGCAGGGCTCAGGGTACACTGACGACTATGACATGAGCTTCCCACCAGGGTTGTGTGACAAGAGCTGGGTGCGGGACTTCCGTGCTCAGTACGAGCCCCCGCTCTTCTGGGTCATCTTTGTGCTGGGCGCCGTGGGCAACCTGATGGTGGTGTGGATCTACACGACGGTCCGCCACCGTCTGAAGACCATGACGGACATGTACCTTCTCAACCTGGCCGTGGCTGACCTCCTGTTCCTGGGCACGCTCCCCTTCTGGGCGGCGGACGCCCTGAAGGGCTGGGAGTTTGGCCTGGGCTTCTGCAAGGTGATGTCGGCCGTCTACAAGATCAACTTCTTCAGCAGCATGCTCCTGCTCACCTGCATCAGTGTGGACCGCTACATCTCCATTGTCCAGGTCACCAAGGCCCACAACCTGAAGGGCAAACGCCTGTTCTACAGCAAGTTGGCCTGTCTGGGCGTGTGGACCGTCTCCACTCTCCTGGCCCTGCCCGAGTTCATCTTCGCCCAGGTGAAGAAGGGTCAGCAAGACCTCTCCTTCTGCACGATGGTCTACGGGGAGAACCTGCACAACCGGACCAAGATCCTGGTTCTGTCCCTGCAGATCTGCATGGGCTTCTGCCTGCCTCTCCTGGTGATGACACTCTGCTACTCTGTCATCGTCAAGACCCTGATGCAGGCCCGCAGCTTCGAGAAGCACAAGGCCCTGCGCGTCATCTTGGCCGTCGTGGCTGTGTTTGTCCTCTCCCAGCTGCCGTACAACAGCCTGCTGGTGATCGAGGCGTCCCAGGCTGCCAACATCACCATCACCAGATGCAGTGTGGTCAAGCAGTTTGACGTGGCCGGCCAGGTGGCCAAGAGCCTGGCATACACCCACGCCTGCATCAACCCCCTGCTCTACGTGTTCATCGGGGTGCGTTTCCGCAGGGACCTGGTGAGCATGCTGAAGCGCTGCAGCTGCGCCCTGGGGCGCCAGGGGAGCCTCAGCAAGACCGTCCCCAAACGCCCCTCCGTCATGTCAGACACAGAGAGCACCCCCGTACTCTCCTTGTAACTGCTCCCTACAAGCCCCCCTCCCATAGTCAAGGAATTTCCCTGGACTCCTCCCTCCCCCCACCCATCCTGATGGAATGGTTTGCTGCCTTGTCATCTTCATGCCCCGCCCTTCATAAAGATCTCATGGTTGGTTTATGTTCTGGGGGGTCATGTCCACTATCCCTTTTGTCTCAGAAAGATACAGTACAGTGTGCAGCTGCTACTTCTCTGCATGCACTCCTTTAATCATTCCGGTGTATCACAATGACAACTGTCTAATTTTACTGCATATCATGCATATCAAGTGGACTGCCATCTAGAAACTACTACATTGTGGATCATCACATGATCAACTGGAGAATGTACCAATTTATGTTTTTGACCCAAAGTATGTCTGCATCCCCCCCCCCCGACATCATCTCCACCTGCGAGTACATCCTTACTCTCCTCTACAGACTTAGATAGGAGTACTTAAACAGTACTCCCCACCCATTACAGCTGCAGATCTGTCTTTGTTTCACATTGACGTCATTCGACATTCAACACACGTGATACACCAAAATAATTCAGTTCTTGTATAAACTGTACATTGCTGTACATAGGTTGATTAGTGTAGAAGCTCATTATTTGTGTGTTTGTGTTTTGATTGATACTATCATTGTACTCTCAGTGTGAGCTGTGTGTATTTTAGAGGCACCTGGAAAAAAAAAATTGTGTACCAGAGAAAAAAAAAACAATAAAGAAATAAGTAAAATATTCTCTCTTTTTCTGTTTCATTGGACTTTTCAAGATTGTGGTGTCTTAGTCTCTGCTTTAAGAAACACAAGGAGAACCCAGGAGTTAGGCATTATCAGATTAGAAGAACAAAATAACCCAGACGGGCCTTGTCAATCCCATGGAACCAACAACTGGGAGACGGACATTTGGTCTGATAGTTGTGAGTCAATACCTCACCTGAAATTCGTTGTTCTAAATCATTTAGTTGATGAATTTAAACAGATTTTACTTCTTACTTTCTATGGCGAGAGAAAGCTGATGTGGGTTTTCTATGGTCTAACGTACTGTCGGTGGTAGGAAACAGTTGTGAATGTGGGTTGCTTCTTCCACAAGACTTTCACTATGAGTTTAGTTTTATTAAAGTCTACTGAAAGTCTAGTTGAATTCTGAACACTTTCAAACGCTGTTGATGTTGATGTTGGTCTACGTATGACTGGGCAAGTTTCTGTCTGAGTGCCACAGGATGCCCCAAGTAACTGGCATGAGAAAATGCTTGTGCTGATTCATGTTTTCACAACGTTAACCAAATGACATTGTGGCAGAACGAAGAAGGACGTCCTTAGATGACAGAACAAAGACACGATTGTAGCTTTTAAAATGGCGTCTTTGTGGGAAGCCAGTTGTGAACTTGATATGTAGAGAAGAGATGGATAGGCTTCATGATATACTAAATTC
>NC_140368.1:6102500-6132500 GCF_054491055.1 Hypomesus nipponensis | reverse complement strand
ACACAAAGACACATCCCGAGAAGGACTCCATCACAGAGGGGAATTTTCAGGAAACAAACATCCAACAAACAATTAGTGTCCTCCATGTTAAAATGCTCTGCAGTTGATTCTGTCTGCATAGGCTTCACATGCTGAGCATCCTCATCACAACATGACTAACAGCCTGACTGATTGACTGATCTATTGATTGGCTGCCTAACTGCTTGATTGAGTGACTTACAAACTAATCAACCAACTAAGTTATTGATTTAACGGGCCATTTTAAAACACATACAGCAAGTAAGTGTCCATATATAGACAGTCCATCCCTTCAAGACCCCCCCCCTCCCTCCCCCCCGTCCCTCTTTGCTCTTTCTAAATGCTCCCACACAAAGTGAAGATGCGTCGATGCGTCCGTGGAGGAGAGAGGTTTGGGGTTTCTGGAGGAGAGGAGAGACTCTGGGCCCAGCCTCACCTGAGGAGACAGAACAAAAGAGCTGTGCCAACCTGTAGCCCAACACAGGGAGCTCCCTCTTTGATCTGGACCGGAAAGAGAGACAGAGAGAGAGAGAGAGAGAGAGAGAGAGAGAGAGAGAGAGAGAGAGAGAGAGAGAGAGAGAGAGAGAGAGAGAGAGAGAGAGAGAGAGAGAGAGAGAGAGAGAGAGAGAGAGAGAGAGAGAGAGAGAGAGAGAGAGAGAGAGAGAGAGAGAGAGAGAGAGAGAGTAGTTTGATGAAATATGATATTGATGAAATATTGATGTTCCCCCACGGGGACCCTGGTCTGCTTTCAGGATGCGTGTGCTGGCCCACACTCTGCTGTTTTGGAGTGTAAACGTGCAGTGCTGTGAGACTCGAAGGGATGAGATGGTCCTAATGGTTGTAATGCGTCTTAATGCTGCTGAATGGGCCCCGGCAGGGCGAGATTGGGCAGTCATTTTGAGCGGGATCAAAAGAAGAGAGTGTATCTGTGCTGCTTCTCCTCCTCCTTCAACATCCATAACTACTGTAAATTGTGTGGTGTCTGTGGGTTAGGTCGCAGCGTCGCAGAGGCTGAGAGTGTGTTCAGATTGTGTGTGACATCCACTCCCAATCTGGGGAGAGAGGTCAAGTACTGCCTGCCTGAGGACACCAGACTTTGGTGTGGATGCTTCAAGAATAGTCCGGGCCTCTCCCGTTACATGTGCATATTCTCAGAACTTGAACTGGAGTTTGGATGCAATTATTTCATTGAGACAGATTATTGAGAATCCACTTTTTGCATTAATTTGTGTTTTAATTTCATGTTGCACTCAAATCCTGTTTGCAGTGAAGTAGTCGAGACCGGTGTGGTCTCGAGACCACTTTTTGAAGGTCGCGGTCTCGTCTCGTCTCAGAATTGGCCGCATCCGCATTTTTTCTCGGTCACGGACAAAGAGGACTCGGGATTTTATTTCAAGATTGCCTGTGCATTGTTTAATTTATTTTTCAATATTTTCACTGTTATTGGATGTAAAACATCACGCTTCAAATGCAACCAATAACTTCACTAATTTCTCATTTGAAATGACCCATAACCCCTCCTTGCACCCCAAAAGTGAATGAGGAAGACAGGTGAAACAGTAGCTGTCTGATATCGGCCAAATCATCTATAATTAGATTTGGTTACCTGAACCACAGAGTTTAACGTCCGGAAGAAAACACACAGGCGTGTGTAAATTCTGCAAACATACGATAAATGAGACGGCTGGGACTATAGGCCTTCATCAAACTTTTACCGGCATTTAGAAAAAATGTAAGTTAGGCGTAAGTGACCCTGGCAAAGAGCTACCTAACGTTTGCAATCTGCCTCTGTACCAAAACTATTCCGAAATATCTTTCCCATTTACACAAAGAGATTTAGCGAGTATTAATGAGCTAGTAACATACGTTTCAGGGCTTTAGTTTCAGTTGCTTGCCATATTTGATAACGAGCCAGGCCACATAAAATTATGTAGCTAATGGTGAATATAAAGTTATGTTACATCAACGCTAACTCATGTCAGCTTACCTCTCCCGATTTAATAATTTAAGTTAAACGCCGCGGTACTGCGCTCCTTTACTTTGGTGAGAGAGAGATGTGAAAGCACAGTAGTCCTAATGCGCCTCTAAGAAAAGGGCCAGGCTGCTTTGCCTGGCCATAAGCACACGGTACTACTTTAAGAGTGCACATTTTTAGTTCAAATACACATTTATAGATCACATCTGAATGTTTACCTAGTCAAACCCTCCTGCTTGTGTATTTTGAGTGGTCTGGTCTTGACCTGGTCTCGCCCTGCATTGATCTTGGTCTTGACTGTATTGTCTTGACTCGGTATCACCCTGTCTTAGTCTTGACTCGGTCTCGACCCCTCAAAGTCTTGGGCTTGTCTCTGTCTCAATACACTCTGGTATTGGTAATGACTTAATCTCGGTTTAGGTGGTCTTGACTACAACACTGCCTGTTTGATTAAAGTGTAATAGAATTGGAATGGAACTAAGCACTGAGTTCTGGTGTGTATTCTCAAAAATATGTTCACCTGGACTTCAACAATGACTCTTTAATGCAACTATTCACTCTCCTAAATGAGGGAGAGAAGAATAGTTTCTGACCCAATATTCAAATACTCACAAAGCCTAATATCGGCGGGCAGTGTGTAACACGATTTGAAATGGTGGCTACAAAAATTTGATTTGAGTCTGGAGTAAAGGGACCCACATTCTTCCAGCAACAATAACGACGTCCACGCTGAATATTGATAACTGCCTCAAGTGCTTTTGTCTAAAAGCTTTGTAGGCCAACAAACTTCAACGAGAAAGAGACAGAGAACCAGAGAGAGAAAGAGTGAGAGAGAAGAAAATGAGAGGAATTAATCGCTCTCTTACGCTAACGTCCGGGCACAGAGATAGACAGCATGCAGAACGACTCCTGCAGAGGTCCTGTGATTATTTCAACTTAAATGGAAGGAGGGAGAGAGAAAGGGGAAGAAGAGAGAGAGTGGTAGAGTGACAAAGAAAATAAGAGAGGGAGAAAGACTTCAGAGAAGCCAGGGGCGGGAGATAGTCTGGGAAAGGTCTCGCGTTTAAGTGGAATTAACATGCTCTTCCATAGGAGGCCATTAGATAATCATATTCATACCACACAAGGCTCTGAACCCCCCTCTCTTTCTCTGCGCCCCCTTTAATCCTCTGTGATAAGGGTGAGCAGGCGTCGTGGTTTCATTATGTCGTCATTTGGAATCCGCCTGGGATACCCCCGGGACGCTATCACAGGGAAATTGCTTAAATAGCCGAAGTGGATATAGGTTTGCGTTTATTATTTCTGACAGATTCAAAATAACCGCAAAATATCCCATTCCGATTACAGTGGGTGAGAGCCTGTTATCAGTCATGCACGCTAATGGGCCCTCTCATAGACACACAATATACCTCCGTCAGCCACAGAGAGACAGGAGGGAAGGAGAAAGAGTGAACGTGGAGGATTGGGGGTGGGGGGGTGGGGGGGGAGGGTGAGGAGTGCTGCTTTCTCTCATTGTTTTCAGTGTTTGCTCTTTGGTGTGTGTGTGTGTGCATGTTTGTGTGTGTCTGTGTGTGTCTGTGAGTGTAAGTGTTGAGGAGGGGCACTTGAACTTTGCGTACACAGCTTTGCGACAGATAGCCTTCGTGCACTCCAACAGTAGATTAGTAGACTAGTCTGTAAACTAAGGAACTCCTTTGTTGAATGTTTGTTTGGCCCCAGTAGCCTGTCGCTCTCACTTTCCCTCTCTTTGGGAATGAACGAGTCATAAAAAAGTTTTTATGCAGGTAAAGCAGTGATCAGGGAAACAAGGAAGTGCTGCATTTTAGTTGAGTGAAGTGTGGAGTAGTAAGCTGTTGAAGAGATGGAAGTGTAACAGGATAAAGTGTAACTGAGATGTGCTTAACCGGTTTGAAAAATTAATTGGTTATCCTGATTCTACCCAAGGGTGTCAGCGAGGTTGTGTCTAACATGAATGAAAGCTTTGCATGTGGTTGTTTGATAATGATGTATCTACGGCTAGACAACCCCTTCTTACCATTACCTTGCACCGAAAGAATGGTGTCTCAAGTCGATGAAACAGCAAACCATCTTGCTGTACTTTGGCTCTGTCTCTAATGCATTGCAAGTGGTCACATCTGTGTCGATATCGTATGGCTGTGCTGCTAGATCCATTTCATTGAGACATCTGTCCAGAGGGAGGGAGTCAGAGAGAAACATCCAGACCTCTCCATGCTGCTCCACACTGGCCAGGCCCCCTGTGATGGTGCTTAGAAACACGCATATTTACTCTCAAATCTTCATACCCGTTGAGTGAGGTCATGGATGAAATGACTAATTGTATGAAACATGTTCACAGAGTTTTTAACGGTCACCGTTCTGAATAAAACAGGACATAAAAACAAAGAATGCATTTTATGAGATGTTACATGTCCATAAAGATAAATATACTATTTCTCAAACAGTAAAACAGGAGACTGTTTAAGACCATTTCTTATCTTAACTGTGTGTCAGTGTGTGTACAGTAACTGAGAGTAAATCCATATGTGTCTTGAGTTAGTGTGAGTGCGTGAAATGTGTCTGTCTGTGGGCTTGTGCATGTATTGTGTGTTCATGTGTACTTGTGTTTCTGAGTGGGGGTTTTTGTGGGGAGTGTGTGTGGTGTGCAGAATGGCACCTCCCTGGCTGTGTAGATCCCAGGTCTGGAACAAACAGTAGTTCATTCTTAATTGGGGTGAGATGAGGGGCTTAGAGGAGGCCAAGAAGGGACCCGTACCCCCTTTCTTTCTCCTCCAGAATCGCTTTGGCTCCAGAGGTGCTTTTGATGTGTGCTTTGGCTCTCTGAGTCCTACTTTGGAATATGTTCTTGGGAGACCATCGGTTACTTGCCTCCAGGCAGAATCTCAATCCCAGGGATCCTGGCCCTCTTTGATGAAATACTTTCGGGAGCTGCTAACCCCACTGATGCCCATGTGCACTCCTCCCCTTCCTCCTCTCCTCTCTTTTCCTCCCCCGCTCACCCCACCCCTCCCCCCCACTCCCCCCCCTCTTCATAACAAGGACTTTATCTCTGTGTAGTCCAGGCCAGATGAGCTCTGCCTCACAGACTGACAGGAGAATTACCCCTGTCTTACAGTGCACCTCTGCTGTGTTCTCTCCTGTCCTGTCCTCTCCTGGGTTCTCCTTCTCTGTCCTCTCCTGTCCTAGGTTCTCCTTCTCTGTCCTCTCCTCTTTTGGGTTCTCCTTCTCTGTCCTCTCCTGGGTTCTCCTTCTCTGTCCTCTCCTCTCCTAAGTTCTCCTTCTCTGTCCTCTCCTGGGTTCTCCTTCTCTGTCTTCTCCTGGGTTCTCCTTCTCTGTCCTCTCCTGTCCTAGGTTCTCCTTCTCTGTCGTCTCCTCTCTTGGGTCTCCTTCTCTGTCCTCTCCTGGGTTCTCCTTCTCTGTCCTCTACTCTCCTGGGGTCTCCCTCTCTGTCCTCTGTTCTCTGCTGTCCAGTTCCTCTCCTTTGTTTCCTTCTTTTTGGACGGTTTGTTGTTGTCACAGGAACTAATGTTACACAACTCTGGACACTGATGGACTGCCTTGTTCATATTCTACAAAATTTATCTTGGCATTTATTATCTACTTTATGATAAAAACTCTCCCATGATTTCAGTTTTAAAAGCCTGTCAAACCAAAGTGCTCGCTTCAACATGCACTTGTATTGTACAAATATCAGTTTAGTTAAAAATAGGCCATGTTTTTGTGTTGCATGTTATTTTGGACTGCTATTATTGACTGTTAGTCTGTGCATGACAGGGTTTGGATATACTTTGAGAGGCAGTCAGACGCTGATTGATTGGGGAGTATTAATTAGTCAATATGCATCTTATTAGCACAAGGTCCAGGAGGGATAGTGGGTGAAGGAGGCAGTCAGCGGGGATTGTTCTGATATGTCCCTCTGAGCAACAGAAGGCTTTAAACTATGTTCCAGCTTTTGCTTAGAGGAAAGAGCACACGTTGCAACTATATAGATTTTCTCACTTCTCAGCTCTGATGCTGTTGTACTTCACGTTCAGGTGAGCAGAGCGATGGCTGACCGGTTGACATGACCTCTTGACCACACACACAGTCAAGCCTTGCAAACCGATTAACCAGTGAATCTCCTTCCCAAACCTCCACCTCCTCATTGATTAATGCGAGCCCCAAAAGACCTCTTTAACTACATAATTTCCCTGTATATTGATTATGTATATTGATTATACCTAACCTTACAGAAAGTCTTGTTTCTCTTTTATATCGTAACATTAGGTCTTATTCCAATGGCAATGCCCGGGAGACCACTTAACACTTTCCCACTCATAAATCGACAGCTTCCCTATCGTATGAGGCTGAGCGCGTCACGTTAATTCCACCGCATACGTGAATTGGAATTATTGTGAATAGCTCCGGGCACGAGGCCTGGCCTGTTTAAATTGACGGATTTAAAATTAAATAATTAAAAATAATTCTCTTTCAAAATGTCTTAATTTGGAACGCAGCTTGGCACACTAATAACCATCTAAGACGTCTACTCAATTCCTAAACATGCATGCATGTCTACTACCATTTTAAATAGCTGCCTTTAATTATCATAAACAAAAGGAAAATTATAGGCTATTATACATTTGCATTAGAGAGAATAAGACAAACTTCAGATAAATCACATCTTCAGTAGCCTTAAAATCCCGTTTGCCTATATCCTGGAAAAAGGTAAACCGCGGAAATTACACATGCCGGGTTGTTGTAACGGTCCAACGGTCCCAAACGTGTACACACCGGCTCAAGAAAGCACGGCCCGGAGCAGAGCGAAGAGAAGGAGGGGGACGGGGCAGTATAGAAAAAGAGGGAGGCAGAGAGCGAGCAAGCCATCCGAAGGGAGGAGTCAAGAGAAGGGAAGAGCAGCTGGAGTTCCACACTTCGTTCTCCCCTCGAAAAAGCATACTTCATGTAATAACAACTGCCCAAGCGTTGTAAACACTTATGTTTTCATATTCATCCACGTTAGCTGTCTGCTATCCGCAGATTTGTTTGCAGGATCGTGTTTAGTTCAGAAGTCGGAACAAACTGTGAACAGGAGTAGAAAACGGAGAAGGAAAAGTCTGTCTCGCCGTTTTGGAGTTGGGTGTTGCAGCGTAAAAAGTAACAGGAGGCAACTTCAGGTCGCAAGAGGCACATCTGCAGCTAAAGAAAAAAAATATTTCACTTAAAAGAAGAAGGCAGAAATATCAAGAGTTTATCATTGGGGAAAACGCCTTCGAATACGTAAGTGCAAAAACACGACAATGCTGATGGGCGATTTCCTTTGAGTGTTTATTCACAGATTGCTTTGAAAGTTTTTTTTTATTTTTACAAACGACGACTTATTCAAAACTGTGCTTTTCAAATGAGGTGAGATAGCATAGACGTGAACATATCTGTATGTCTGATGCAAAACGTATCTTAATAGCCTATCCGTTGCATTTACCATCATAGCCCATTTATTAGCCTAATTTGCACACCTCGAACATTTTGTCTTCATGCCAGTGATTGCCTCGTCTATAACTTTTAAAAACTTATCTGGAAAACTTTTACGAGGTTCAGTTGGTAGTTTATTCAAACTTTGAATGGGTAGCCTATTGAGTCTGATAAAAGTAAGCTGGGCTTGCCTACTTTTAGGCTACTCAACATGAATTGTAGGCAGGTTAACTTCCACAATATCAACGACTTTAAATGTAGCGTTGGTGGGTGAATAGCCATGATTTGAATTGATAAAAAAACAACACACAAATAGCGTAGGCTAAATACATAGATAAATGGCATTGTTGAAAGGAGTGGACTGCAACTTCTTTGAGAACTTCTTCTGCAGGCATGAAACTTATTGGACTTTTGCCTAAAGAAACGCATGGGGGAGGTGGTGATGGTGGGGGGGTCACGCATAGTTATCTGTGATCATATTTCAGCGCGATTTACCGTCTCGTGTCTGTTATTGATTCGATTTTTCCACTATGATAAAGCATAGGGCTACATTACATTTAGGCTATTTAAGTAAATCAATAGGTTGAGTTCCTAAAAAACGTTTTAAGTAAAAAGTAAAAATCATATTTTCCAAAACACAGTCTAAACGTTACAGCTTATCGTGCAATAGGCCTGTAAAGCCTGAATCATTTTAGCATATGGCTGCTATTTGGGATATAACATAATTATAGGTTTAACCCATTGACAACCAAGCCTATAATTCATAAACACACAACATTTGATCAGGCTGTTTATTCCTAATAAATGGGAAGCGTAACCTTTTTTCAGACACCCAGATAAACTTTAATTTACACCTACACTTGAAAACATGGACAAATGTTGAAACTATAAATAGTGCACGTTTAAAAATAATAGGCTATTACAACTTAAGTCAGCCTTTCATTTAAAATATAGGCTATATTTTTTCCCTTTCCCGGATTTTAAGGCCCGTTATTCAAACGACATCAGCGCAGCTCGAGCTTCCAAGTGTAGATATTTGTTTTAAACTTTTCCTTCTGCTCCCCGCCAGCTGTTCCACATATTCGTTGCTTGTCGGATTCGCTGTGAGTGACTGGTGGACCGTTTATGTCTCGAGTTTCACGCCGCTATACAAACGACCAGGGGTTCGAGGCGTTCATCCGTGCGGTGACGGTTCAGCTAAACCTACTTTGACACTTGGCAAATTATTAACGGAGATCTAGGCGCCTTGAGAAAAGCAGTGAATAAGCCTTCATGCAACAAAAGACGTTCAAGTGTTTGTTCACATAATATAGGCCTTTAGCCTAAAATTATCAGAAAAAAACCTAATTGGTCGTACTGTAAAGTTTAATATATTTATTTTTTGATGATGGAAACATATTTCGTAGGCTAAACCCCCCCCCCCCCCCCCCAAATAATAAAAACAAAACCCAACGGAGAACATTTTCAAGAAGGCATTGCCAATACCTCTCCAAAAGTATGCATTCATGCACAATTTTTTGACTTGGCTTAAATTAATTATTGTTTGAAAAAAAATCAGGAATGCGCGAAATTATTTTCTTTGACTTTAAATACAACGAAAAAGATTAACCTTTGATCTTAGAGTTTCCGCACGGATTCAAATAGGCCTGCTTTAAATGTAGGCCTATTAAATTAAAATTGAGCTGTCACTTCAGATGCAGACGAAGATAGCCTATGTTTGACTGTATGTATTTTTATGGATAAAATAAAAGTGTCAGACTTAAAAAATATATAGAAATCCATTACCTATCTGTATTTAATTATACATCCATCACATGTCAAGTCATTTATTTTCTAGTATTTAGATAAGACATTCTGGTTTATTTTAAGTATATTCAGCATTTTTGTGACAATTCTGGTATTTTCCATCGAGGGTTTTAGATCTAAAATGCTGTGATTGATTGTGGACATACTGTTGAGCTTTTGTGAATTTGTCATCTAAAGAATATATAATTGCTTAGCTCCAGATTGAATACTCAACAAAGCAACATTACAGATAATTAGTTACATTTGAGGTCTATTTAGATTTACGTAATGGATGGCTGATATTTTCCATGAGAAAATGATGCTTAATTTGGTTAATTTGAGTACAGCATGGGGGAAAATGTTGACGAGCAAAGAGTGTGTGGAGGTCGGAGATATTTCATAATGTAATCATATTAATTATGAATGATATCTGATGAACACACTCAGTATTATTAATATGTATGTTGGTTTTGTTTGACCATATCTCCAGATAGAAGATTACAGGGGCTGGGCTCTGGCGGAACAGGTGCAATTTAACAAAACACGGTTTGTGTCATAAATGATGCAGTAACAGTGATGAATGCAGAAAATGTTCGAGATGATAATCTGCCGGGGGCTGAGGGAATAAATATTCTCAATAACAGAAGCATTTGCTTATTTCACCCGTGCAGATGAATCAATGTCTGTCCCCAGTCTTGCTGTTCCACCGGCTGGGGAACAGCAGGATAACCAGCCCTGCCTCTCGGCTGCAGTCAGATAGCCCTGCGCTTACAAAGGATTGTTATTATATACTTTATATTTATTATCTCCATTTCAACATGCTTTTTACATTAAATGATGCATAGCGGTATCAGACGGGTGCACCAGTGACCTCCCCAGAGTGCTTCCCAGACTGCCAGAACAGACACTGTCACCAGCTGATGGTAATGCAGAAAGATGACACACTATTAGCCCCTGAGTCAAGCCCCCCCCCCCCCCACACACACACCCCACCCCCCCCCCCACACAAATCCACAGCAGGTGCATAAATGGGCGGCCGGCCTCCGTCCCTGGTCCGACATCGTCCTAGAAAATTACCTGTAATCAGGTGTGTATGGATGTGGGGATGAGGGGCTAATGAACTCCACTGAGGCGCAAATGACCGGGTAAAAGGACACACTCGTAGGGAGCCAGTTTGAGTACTGTTTAACACCAGGCTCATTATGGGGTGGGGGGGGGAGTGTTGATTTGGTCTCAGATAACGGGTGCAGGAGTTCTCTCCTCAGTGTGTATTTCTTTACCGGGTCTCTATGATGTGTTTGCTGTGTGTCTGTTGTGTGTCTGCTAGGTGTCGTGTGTGTCTGTTTGTCTGCTGTGTGTAGTGGGGAGGGGGGGGGGCTGTCACAAACAGAAGGATGGCAGGCTGTGGCACACTTGTCACAGTAGTTAATGTGAGCAGAAAGGTTCGGGACATTGTGTGTCTCATGGCGAGAAGTTTGCTCCAGATCTCAGGGCTGTACTCTCTTTTCTGTTCCACCTCAGATCTCAGCCAACATTAGCAGGTGTGACCCGGAGCAGTTATTATCCCTGCTCATAACATGCAAATATACAGAGCATTTCATTTGACTTAAATGTGTAATCTTTCCCTGGAGTGATGAGGGACTCTGCTTGGGCCCTGCAAGCACAGATGAATGGAGATAGACCCCCGATAGATACCTCTCATTTTGATGATGCCCAACTTTGATATGTTGACATCAAATGAAAAAGACAGTGGGGAAAGGAAAGACGACGAGAGAGAGAGAGAGAATGATAGTGATTGAGTTAAAGGAGTACGGAGGAGGAGAGAAGACTAAGGTGCGTGTGTGTGTATACACACACGTGTGTGTGTGTGATAAGAACTGAGCTGAAAAGTTGAGTCTTTTTGACGGCGAAGCCGAGGAGCGTCAAAGTGTCTGGATACATTTGCGTGTGAGCAGTGAGAAGAAGGGGCCAGCGAGCGCAATATGCTCTCCAGGGCCTCCACCCCAGCCCCCTAATCCCCAGGCCTGGCCATCCCTTCAGGGCATGCCTCAGATCAGACTCCCTGGCTCTGCGCCGCACGGCCGCCCCCCCCCCCCCCCCCCAATAGCCCCGACGGCACATTTAATATGCTATGTGTTCCTGCCTCCACCTCAACCAGCACACTCCCAGAGCGTTGCCCCCACTCCCTGCTTCAAGGAGCCCCCTAAAGGCACCTTTCAGTGGGGTGATGTCTTAGCGAGCGAAGGGGGCTGGAGGGTCATGGAAGGGAGGAGGGTTCAAGATGTCCTCACTGTGATAACATGCAAATATGCTGTGGCGGGTTCAAGTTGTGTGAGCCTGTGACCTCCTCTATACTCTCTGCAAATCTTACCAAATTCTCACTCACCCAGACAATCTTTTACGGAAACTCACACACACACACACACACACTTTCTCCCCTCTCGTGCTAGCAGAGGGTTTTTTCCTAGGCTCAGGAAATAAGGAGAGGAGGAGAGAGCAGAGCTGAGCTCCCTGGCAGCCCTCTCCTGGAACCTCAGTCTGAACCTGCCTAACCAGGGCACAGCCTGCCAGACACACACACACACACACACACACACACTCATGCACTTTTAGATGAGACAGGAGTACGATTTGTGAACTCATGAGTGTGCCAGCGAGCGCCTGCTTTTTCTTTTTCACAAATACTTGAGGACAAACAGTGTGTGTGTGAGAACGCAGCTCGACCCCTCCCCCTGTTTGTTCTAGCTATCGTAAAAGCGTCTTTAGGGCCGTCGCGTGAAGCATGGCAGCAAGAGGTGAAGTGTGGGCCCATCTGCCAGTGGGCTGTTTAGGGCTGCGTTCAGAGACAGCAGTGTGCCGTCCGGGGCTGGGCCTGTTGGTGCAGATGTATCATTGTGTCAGGGTGACGCAAGGTGATTGTGTCAGCCGTGAGGAGGCCTGTTGGGGGGCTCTCTCTGGACCAGGGAGGTGACGGGGGGCAAAGGATCCGGACGATCTGTCACTTCCTTTGGCTTCTCACCCTGTGTGTTTGTTAGTGTGTGTGTGTGTAGAACTGTGAGTTAGGCTTCGTTCACACACCCTGTACAGTGGGGTCACACAATTTGAATATAAAAAAATTAGTCGAAAGCATTGAAAAAGTCGGAAGTGATGATGCATTTTTTTTTCTTTCTTCATTACATAAAATGTCAAAAAGGGGTTTAGGAAACTGAAGAATCTTATCAAACCGTTCCTTTACTGTCTTGCAGACATCTTCGATGTGAAAGCTATGTTGTTTTACCTAATGTACAGCACCTCTCATGCTTGCCCTAGTTATCTCAGTCTCAGAGAGGGGGAGGGGGTCAGGGAGGTGCCATTGAATGTGTGTCAGATGTAAATTCTTAAGGTTAATACCTGAATGAAGCCCAGGCTTAGTTCTCTTCTGTCTTCTGCAAACATGTTTGGATGAGTGCCCACTTCCCCTTCTCTCTCGGCACTTCACTTCTGCCCTCTGTTCAGGGACTTGGGGCAGTGTGTGTGTGTGCCACCCCCATACCCCCTTCTCCGGGGGCCAGCAGGGGCTCCATAACAAGCGAATACTAACAGACTCTGCCTGTAAGACAAATAATAGCTCATCTTAGAAAAACAAAAGGAGAACTCCACTATCTGAGCAAATTTGTGGCCGACCTGAAAGAGCCCTCCTTTGTGAGCCGGGGCATCTGAAGACTAATCTTTTTTTCTCATGCAAAGTGCGCTGGTTTAAAAGCTGGGCCTTGGATAGAGAGGGGGCTGTGTTTAAACAATACTCCACAGGGAGCGAGGAACAGGGAGGGAAGGGGGGGAGTGGGGAGGGAGGGAGTGGGAGCAGAGAAGGAGGGGATGAGGGGATTCCTCTCCTTTGGTCCTCAGACAAAGCCTAGTTCCTTTCAGGGTTGGGGGCCAGGGGGGGGGGCGGGGGGCTGAGTTGCCTGAAAAAGGGGGACTCCAGCCGTTTTTAATGAGGGTCTGTTATCATAGCTTCCCTACCTGCATAGCTGGACTGGGCCCTCCACTACAGTGGCAGAGGTAAGCTAACCTGGGCCCTCTGCTACAGTGACAGAGCTATGCTTAAAAAAAAGCATATGCCTTGAAATCTGTAGAGATACAGAAATCTCAATGTGTATACAGGGCCTAAATCATCTCTGGCGATCCCACCAGTCCGACTTGTGTTTTTATTAAGAGGGGTTTATATGCTTTGGAAATATATCTTATTCATGAAGATGGCGAGCGCGGACTTCCCAAAGAATTCATTATGTTCCCTCAGAAGCGACTTTGCAGGTCGCAGCCGTCTCCTGGTGGAAGGCGAGTGTGTCTCGCCGGGCTGTAAGCTTCCCTTAGTGGGCAGGAGAGCACGAAGGGTTCCATTTGTCAAAGGTGCTGTAGTATTTTCAGTTGTTTTTTTTCTCCAACACTTTCTCGTCTCGGGCCCAAACTCATTGTCTGAACGTAGGCAGGGCATTAGTCACCTCAGAACACTGTGGAAGCCCTGAGGGCTGGGGAACACAGCTCTGAGACTGGAGGAGAGTTGGAGGGAGAGAGAGAGAGAGAGAGAGAGAGAGAGAGAGAGAGAGAGAGAGAGAGAGAGAGAGAGAGAGAGAGAGAGAGAGAGAGAGAGAGAGAGAGAGAGAGAGAGAGAGAGAGAGAGAGAGAGAGAGAGAGAGAGGGGGGGGGGGAGAGATAGGAAAAGTGAGAGTGCAGGGGAGAGAGTGAAGAGAGTGGAAGGCAGAGAGGGAGCGAAACTGAGAGATTGGAGAGAGAGAACGAGGGGAAAACCGACCCCCCCTAAAAAAGGGGGTGAATAAAAATGGAGAAAAGAAGGAAAGGAACGTGTGTGTGGGAGAGGAGGAGAGAGGGAGAGAGAGAGAAAGCAAGTGTGTGTGGAGAGTGAGAAAGAGAGAGAGAGACTTAAAGAAGTAGAGTCTAGAGCTTCTCCTGAGGGCTCTGTGTGTAAGCCCCTGTCTACCCCCCAAAGCTGCTTTCACAAAGAGATTTACAAGACAGGTCTCCGGTGTGCATTGCCGCCCTGCATCATGAGGGTTTGTGTGTGTGTGTGTCAGCGTGTGTGTGTATGTGAGTGTGTGTATGTAAGAGAGATCATGTTTCAAAGAGTGTGGATGTGGAAGTGTTTTCCATGGCAAACTAAGCTTTGACTTGTCTGTATTTTTTCTCCTTTGTATCTTTGCCAGAAAGTGAAACTGGTCCGATTGGGTCAGTGCTCACAAAACGCCAGAGTGTGCAGAGAATAACATCTATCCAAGGGGTGGGAAGATCTTTGGTGTGTGTGTGTGTGTCTACGTATGCATGTGAATGTGTGTGTGACATCTGTGATTTGTGTGTCTGTGAAAGCGTGTGGATGTGGTCCCAAATTCACAGACACACACAAGATCTTTTTAGCTTTTGGAATTATTTATAAAGCCAGGCTGACTTTTGTGTGGCGCTCCAAGTTACTGTCTCCTTCTATTACTGCCTATGACTCTACCTGTGTTCCCCCTGCTCCTCAAACAGCAGCCCTGCTGCCCTGTCAGACCCAGTAGTCTGACGCCCACTTCACCTAATGCAGTGACGAGACCCGTTGAATCTTGCAAATGGTAGTTTTAGAACATTTTCCGAATGGACAGAATAAATGCAACTCCATTCTAAAACTGCTTCAAGCAGCTGTTTCGGTCCAGTAGTGTCTGTTCATCGATCTGATCTCTGCTTCTTGATCCACTCTCAGCTCCTTGGGTTCTGCACACCAGTGTGGGCCTCAGTGGGTTTGAGATGCTCTATGTTAATCATGCCTTTATTGAAACAAGCTGGGATGTGATTAGAGATGTGAACAGAGAGCTAGCCCGGTCCCCGCCAGGTCCCCTCTGGCAGAGAGATCAATGCAAACTGGCTAACACAGGCTAATAAGCCATTAGCACACACCTACCAAAGCACATTTACATACATTGACCGCTGGACTAATAAAGCAAGTTCTAGAGGTGCCAGTTATTGTGCTTAACCTGGGTGCTTGTGGCTGAGTATGTAAGTGTTTGAATGCTTTTGATAGTGTGCGGTAGAGAGATTGAGAGGATAGAATGTGTGGGTGTGGGTGTCAGTGAAAGAAAGAGAAAGAGAGAGAGATATGGATGTGTGTGTGTGATGTAATGTGTGTGTGTGTGTGTGTGTGTGAGTGGGAGAACGTGACTGCCAGTTCTGTGTGAAAGGTGCCAGATTGTGTAGCTGGGAGCCAGACTGTCTCTGCCTGTCAGAAGAGAGAGAGAGAGAGAGAGCAACAGAGAGAGAGGAAGAGAGAGAGGGAGAGAGGGAGGGCTAGAGAGAGAGAGAGAGAGAGAGAGAGAGAGGGATAAATAGATAGATAGAGAGAGAACGGGAAAGAGGGAGGGGGATGATTACAGTACATGGTTCCTCTGATCTGATTCATCACTAACTGTCTCCCCTGCACAGAGTGAACTTATTATCCCTGCCTGAACCTCTGTGTTGGAGACAGCTGCTCGCCATGTTTCCCAATTAACCTCAGGCTCTCTTTTTACACTCCAATTAAGGCCTCCTCCTCCTCTCCTCCTCCTCCTCCTCCTCTCCTCCTCCTCCTCCTCCTCTCATCCTCCTCCACCTCTTAATCTCTCCCCCTCCTTCTTTACTCCTTCTCCTGTCTTCGTTTCCTCCACCTCTCCTCCTTGTGTCTTGTTCTATTTGGTTTTTGTTATGTGTGTCGGGGGTGGCGGTGTCCGTGCCAGCATGGAGGAAGTCCACGCGTCCAGGCAGCAAGGGGACGAGTGATGGTTTAGGAGTCATCCTAAGTGACGTCTTTACGGCCCCCTGATTTATCCCGAGCTGGTACTCAAGCAGCTGCAAGACGTAAACACACCCAGATGCTGAGTCGTCCTGGCTGGGTCCTGAAGGCCCGAGGCGACCCGGCCTATGCCTGACTAATAACAGTCCTTCTCTGTCGGCCATCTTGTGTCTGTTTGTCTTTTGGAGTTTATGAGAAGTTTTGCTGCACACTTGGCCAGGCTGTGAGGTTTATGATAACTCCTTTCACTGTTACTACAGTATATCACCTGGTCGGTACGTGATTTTGGCCAGTAGTGTACTGTCTTACCTGGCTGCAAGAGAGTCTAGCTAGCTGTCAACATATTCAGTCTTGACTGTATGTCAGTATTCAACAGGGTGTGTTTTTGTGATGCATGAGTTGAGTAGAGAGACTTGCATGTGTTTGTGTGAGAGAGAGTTAGAGAGAGGGTTAGAGAGAGAGACTTAGAGAGAGTTAGAGTGAGTTAGAGAGAGAGAAAGATAGATGAAGAAAGAGAGAGACCCCTCAAGTAGAGATGCCTCAACGTCTCCTATCCTTCTGAGGGTTTGTGCATGTGTGTTTGTGAGTGAAGTGTGCGCATGTCTGTGTACCTGGGTATGTATGTGACTGTGTGTCTCGGTGTGTGTGTGTGTGTGTGTACATGCAGGTAATGGTGGGGGCCTGGGCCGGGGGTGTCTGTGGTTGAAATTGAAGTGAGATAGAAGTGTCGGGTGAGCTGTCAGAGAGCTGGGAGTCTCCTGAACTGACTCTGAGCTTCATCTTACTTTCATGTATCTCACTGCCTCTATCTTATATCACAACCTTTACTGAGTAGCACTCCATGTATAGGGTACCATACTACCTTCCCTTGCTGACCATACTTCAGGAATATAGTTCCTTAGTTCTATAGTCTTTAGTTCTATACTTGCATCTTGGGTAGTTGGAACACACGGAGAAAGTAGTTCCGGATTAAATGGCAGCTCGTCGTCATGGCGTTTTATCAGTTTGTTTCATGGTGCCTTTGGTGGAGGATCCATATCTTAGCTCATAAAGTCCCAACCCCTTCCTCCCCAAGGTCTAGCTTCCTCGTCCATCGCTGACAGCTCAGCGCTGGTACGCAGCTCCAAGCCCAGTTCCTGGGCCCTGCCTAGACCGTCCTGCTGGAAGGTGTTTCCCAGCCCGGGCCTCGCTGTGTTCACCTGATAGAGGAGCTGCAGAGCAGAAGATTTAAAAAATCATAATTTTGAGTTCCGACATTCCAGAATCTTCTGTATGACTCAATAGCCGTTGGAAGTGTGCCCACCTCACACAGGAAGAGGAGTATTAGGGGTCCTGCTGCTCCTTCATCTTCATTGGCGTCCTCCCCTCCTCTTCTTCATCCTCTACATATCTCTCTACATCCTCTGCCCCCTCTTCCTCACTCCCTATCGCAACACATTTCAGAACAGCCCCTGTTTAGCCCTGACGTGAAGGCATTCCATTTGCTATTTTTTGTGTGATTTGCTTTATTTAAATCTCCCCCTTCCTCCCCCCCTCCTCCATCCCTTCCTATCCTCTTTTCCTTTCTCTCCACCTCCCCTTTCCCTCCCTCCCTCCCTCCCTCCCTCCCTCCCTCCCTCCCTCCCTCCCTCCCTCCCTCCCTCCCTCCCTCCCTCCCTCCCTCCCTCCCTCCCTCCCTCCCTCCCTCCCTCCCTCCCTCCCTCCCCCCCCCCCCTCCCTCCCTCCCTCCCTCCCTCCTCCCCCCTTTGCCCCCTTTTCCCCTTCCACTCGTCCTCTATCACCGGAGAGCCAAATATCGGGACAGCTTCATCTTATCCAATTTACCCCCCTCCCTCCCTCCATCCCCTCCACCCCCCTCTTAATACGGTTTACATGGCGCGGTCGCGAGAGCCCGGACAGGAATTAATAAGAACCAATAAAGCGGGCCGGCGGGGCATCTTGCCGAGTCTTTAAGTAAACATTATGACTTGTTGAGGGAGGCTTCAGGGGCCAGTGGTTGATGAATGGCTGCCTGGCTTGGGGAGGGCTAATTTCTCACTTAGTCGTCCTGATGGGCCCAGCTAATAGGGGCTGCTTTGCCTGGCTGATTGTCTGCTGGGTTTGTTATTGTGTATTATCACGCTGCCCCCTGGCTGTTAGTTCCACACGGCCTCAGAGAGATGATGGCTCAGCCTCCATTAATCACCCGCTGTCTCAGCCTCGGCCTCAGCCTCTGAGAGAGAAAGAGGGAGTGAGTGAGCGAGCGAGCGAGCGAGCGACAGGGGAAGGGAGAGAGGGAGAGAGAGGTGAAGCCGCTGAGTTGAGAGGATTTGATAGGAGGATCACTTAGCTGTAACTTAGCATGTTTGGACAGTCGTTGGGAACCTCATCTCTTCCACAGGTATTGAACCTTGTCTCAGGTGACAACATTTGGTCAGAACGCTGCTGTAAGTCTGTTGTTATGCTTAAGTCCTGCTGCACAGGCAGTAAGGGAGAAAAGACAGAGGTAGGGATGAAGGGAGGAATCGAGAGAGTAAGAGACATGTTCCCTGCTCCCCAGGGCCATACATGAGGATACCCTGTCAAAGTCTTAGCTGTTCCTTCTACCACTCTGCTAGCATCCCTGTCCTTGATCCCTCTCTGAGCCATGCGTAAGTGTGTGTGAGAGACAAAGAGACAGACTGTGTGTGTGTATGTGTGTGTGTGTATAGGTGTGTGTGTGTGTTTTCATCAGCAAAGGTATTCTTCTGCTTCCGCTCATCCCCTCCCTGGAGTCCCTTCTCTCCTTCAAGCTGTGCTCACTCTCACACATGTATACACACACACACACACACACACACACACACACACACACACACAGAGAAACATGTATACAGTATGATGTACATACACGCACACACACACACACACACTTACACTAAAGCAAAAGCAAAAGCTACTCAGCTGCCCTGACAAAAACACTCACACACTCACTCACCCCTTCTCAAACAGCACAATATCATGCACCCAGGAGAGTCAGATAGACAACTAGGTGTGTTTGCAATGGAGTCTTGCTGTGTGCTCCCCAAACAGTAGAAGTGTCTGAAGTGCGTCTCTTTCCAGTGAGACTGGAGAGGAAGGAGAGCCACAGTGCTCAAACAGGATCCAATCACGCTGCCTGCTGCTCTCTGCACGTCCATCCTCTGGTTTGGTTCCAACCACTTCCATATGCAGCGTTGTAAGCTCCTAAAAACCCAACAACTGCACCACCCACCCCACTACTCCCTCCATTTTAGTTCCTTGCCCAAATAACAACAGCACAGTGTTGATACTTATGGAAAAAATGACTCGCAAGCTATACCCACCCCCTCCCCTCTTCCCAGGCCACAGGCCAGCCCTGAAATCCTGAGGTTGGGAACTTCTCTGAGAAGGATTTGAACCATCAACCATCTGGTGTTGCTTCAGATCACCTGAACCCTGGCTCCCCTCTCTGGGTCTTACAAGGCCCTAGTCTCAGACTAGATCGGAACCAATTACACTGATCACTCCCCGGTATTTGACAGTAATTGAGTTGGGTTTGATTTGACACACAGCTGGCACTTGCGGTACTGAGTCGTCTGTTGTCGTCTGACTCGTTGTACCGGGGAAGATAAATCAAGTGCACCTCTGGGCTTTTGACAGGAGGCTCTGTCTCCAACCCCAGCTCTGTCCAAGCAGTGCTGAAATCTGTTTTATTGTTACATTCAGCTGATCTCATGCAGAGGTTAGCCCCCTGACAAGCCTCTCCATGCCCCCTCAGTGTTTTAGTTATTCCAGCTGGGAGAGAGCTCTTAATGTTGTTGGCATAGCTGCAGAATCACATAACACAAGCGTACAATACACACCAAAATATGCTGGCATACAGACACACATACATACACGCTCTCTCTCTCTCTCTCTCTCTCTCTCTCTCTCTCTCTCTCTCTCTCTCTCTCTCTCTCTCTCTCTCTCTCTCTCTCTCTCTCTCTCTCCTACACACACACACACACACACACTCTCACACTCAATCACTCTTTCTCCCTCTCTCTTCCCCCCTCTTTCTTCATTCAACTCTTTATCCTTCTATCTGTCCTCTCTATTTCCATTTATCCCACTTTTTCTTGCAATCTCCCTCAACTGCTCTTTCCCCTACCCTCGTTCCCCCCCCTTTTTCCTCTCTCCCTCTCTTCCTCACCTCTCTCTCCCCCTCTCTTCCTCACCTCTCTCTCTCCCTCTCTTCCTCCTGTGCCTCTGTGTTCTGCTGTGTTTGTGCAGTGTTGATAAGCGTCAGATAGTGGATCTCGGTGGTCGCTGATGTAATGATGATGAATGCTGCTGTGCCTCCAGACTCCCCCCTCTGGGAGCCCCCCCGCCCCCATCCCCGCCCCCACCCCCGCCCCCCTCTGGCCCCCTGGTCCCCCAGCCCAGCACAGCCCCCCTAATGAAATGAACACAAATACAGTACCCCCTCAGAGAAAAGGGGGGGAGGCCTGCAAATCTAAAACGACACTTCTAGATGTTATAGAGAAATCTCCCATTGTGTGTGTGTGTGTGTGTGTGTGTGGGGGTGTGGGTAGGTGGGAGTGTAAGGTTGGAAGTACCCCCTCAGCATTTTAGCTAAACTTTTTAGGTTGTGTTCTTTTTTTCTTATTATGTTAATTTAAGACAACAATCGATTGTGATGATGTTGATATTTTCCATTACCGTCTTCTTAAGCAGGTAGTGAAATAAATGTATTTTGTAAAGCAATGCTTTTGGCGAGTGGCTCAACCTAGTGAGAGAGGAAAAGAGTGCTTTTTCTTTATCAAAGGCAAGAAGTTTATTTTCATGTTTGACTTTGATGTGCACCATTTGTAGATGACTTTCAACTATGTGCCTTTGTCAACAGAGCGTATAATTTATGTTAAATTGATTTGCTTAATGTGCTTATAAAATAGGAATGTTTTTTTTTCTTCTTACCAACAGTCTGAATTGTGGTATTTTAAACCTGTTTAATCGCCTTCCTTCCTTCTCTGTGTGAAGGGATTACAGTTGCACACAAATAAAGATGCCCCCTTTCACTCCCCATTGCCTAATTGAGTATGGGACAGTCATTTCAAGGAATAAACATTAATATGAAATTTACATTTATTTTGGGTAACAAATGGATCCGATGCATGGTTTTCTAATTCGCCTGTATTGTGTGAGGCTTACTGCATGTTCAAACAGCAGGCCCTGCGTGGTTCTCTGAGACGGGCAGAGACAGACCAAGATTACCGTCATGTCTCAGGCAGAAGGTTAGCGAGCTAGATCTGATTTCCTTCTGTCTCAAGTGAATTAGGGGTTCTGCTCCACAGTTAAGGTTCAGGCCAGTGGCGTGACAAGGATACCCTTTTACAAATAACTGTAAGAGACTAGCATTTCTTGGCTGAGATTGTAAAATAAGCCTTGGTAATTATTGGTAACCCACCGTCTGTGTGTACCTATGTGGAGATACTTCAGAAATTCCTGAAAGTGCCTGAAAGACAGAGAGATCGAAAGTAAAGAAGTCGCAAAGAAAGAGTTTTAGAGAGACAGATGCAATGACAGAACAGTAATAGAGAAAGAGAGAGAGACCGAGAAATAAAGTGCAAGGTTATCTGTTTGCTGGGATAATAGAGTGAGAGAGAGTGTGTGAAAGAGAGAGAGAGAGAGAGAGAGAGAGAGAGAGAGAGAGAGAGAGAGAGAGAGAGAGAGAGAGAGAGATATGAACACCTGCAGGACTGGGTCCTGGCGTCCAGGTCAGATGGATTATGGGTGAAAAGGTCCTGTGTTTAATTGCTGCTGTGGAGCGCTGCCCTGCCTCCGGAACACAAAGGGCCGCTTCGCCACGCCTCACTGGCCAGGAGCCACGAATATTTGCTCTCCAACGGAATGTTTATGCCCTGGCTTTCTGCTCATCCCTCCCCCCCCCACACACACACTTCTATCCCCTCATCTTATTCTCCTTTATCTCTCAGTCATTCCTTCTCATTCCCCCCCTCTCCACCATTCTGTCTTTTATTTCTCTCTTCTCTGACTCACCTAGGGGGTGCTGGGAGGTTTGGGTGCTCAGACGTGCTCACGCGTGCGCACGCGCACACAAACACACACACACATTCATAGATACATACACACACATACAGACACAGAGGCTGTGGCCTAGTCTTCAATGGATGTTCAGTTACTCTTTCCTCCTCTGTCTGTCTGTCTGTCTGTCTGTCTGTCTGTCTGTCTGTCTGTCTCTCTCTCTCTCTCTCTCTCTCTCTCTCTCTCTCTCTCTCTCTCTCTCTCTCTCTCTCTCTCTCTCTCTCTCTCTCTCTCTCTCTCTCTCTCTCGAAGAGTTCAATCGTCAGAACGGTGTAGCATGTAATTGTGAGAGGGGAGGATACAAAGTCTGACTCTGGGGCTCTTTTGTCTGATGTGCTCTCTGCAGAGACAGACTGTCAGACCAGGAGCCCCTCACGTTTACGTTTCTATGGTTGCAGGGCCCATGAAAGCCAACAAGCGCCCCGCAGTTTCCCCCACCCCGGACCCCAATCGATAGCGAGCTCAGGAACTCTCACACACATGGACACACACACACACAAGTACTGACTGACTGGAGTTATTGCTACCTGAAGAAAGACCGAAAATGAAGTATTCATCTTGTGTGAAACTCACACACACACACACACACACACACACATCAGTGATTCTATCAGTGTATTGTTGGGAGAAACGTGCTTAGTTCTGGAGTGACGGTTACACGTGTATTCATGTGGGAGTGATTAGAGGAAGAGCTCTTGTTTAATTCTGTTTTGATTGGTTGGGGAGTAATTGCCCAGTTGTTTTCTTTGGGGTGGGGGGGGGGGGCGGGGGCTAACCAGGAATTGCTTACAGATGTTTGTGTCAGGGGAGAGAAGTAGACGGACAGACTGGCTTTTAAGAAGGTTGGAAAAATAACAAAAAACAAAGCACACTGTGTTTGTGTGAAGTCTCAAGTCACCCCCTCCCTGCCCCCCCCCCCCCCCATAACCCCCCCCCCCCCCCCCAGCTGCCCCCACCCCTCCTCTCAGTGTTGGAATCCACCCCCCCCCTTCCCCCCCACGAGGACCAGTTTCTGGATTGAAGTAGGATTGTTAGCTAAGATATTGTGAGGTAATGAGACTTTATTTCAGAGCAAAACTCTTTCTCAGACTAAATATTTCCAGTGATTACCCCAGAATTATGGAGCGGTCTAAGAGGTCTACGCGAGGTCTAAGTAAAGGACATGGAATAAACTTGCTTACGTTTTCTATGTGCGGTTGAGGTACATTTTTAGGATTGATGGGTAAATGTGTAGTTTGTCTGTTGAGTGCAGTGTATATACTGTATGTTTGGGTGAGGTGTATAGCCTGAGATAATGTCTGTAGTTAGTCTGTGAGTGGGTGCAGTATATGGCTTGAGATCACAATGCTCCATGACCGGACTCACTCAGAGCAGGCAGTCTAGTAAGTTGAGCCCAGAGCAGTAGATCCTCTAGAAAAATGGACTGACCCTCTGAGTTCTCAGAGACAGCGTTGGACGTCTTTGAGAAGAGAAACCGTGATATTCTATTCCTTTCTGGACCTTCAAACAAGCCTTGGTTTCAGAATTCCACCAGTTCTACTCTCTCTGTGTGAGATTCTCAGTACAACCTTCTCTTTAAAATGGATTTAGAAAATAGAGAGGCTTGTTCAAAACCCACTTTTCCCCCTCCCACACACGTTTTCTGAAAGAGCATAAAGTTGATGGCGTCCTAGTTAAGAATGGAGTGAGAAGTGAGGAATCTTCAGCTGTCTGGATGTGTGGGGTGGAGTTCTCAGAGTGATCGGGGTGATGGATAGAACTCTGTCATGTTATTGGGACCAGGTTAACTGGGAGGCTACAGGAAGATCAAACATAACAGTTACAAGATCAAATAAACCACGGCGGTCTGCCATATTGACCCCCGCTGACTGTTCTGGGCCACGGGGCCAAAAGGGATTGGTGGGAAGGGTCATGATCCTCCTGACTGAAGAGATCAAAGGTCGTCTGCACCGAAGCATCTGTTGTGTGGGGTTGTTTTCTTACAGCTTCCAGACGATTTTAGGGCCCTAATTGGTTCATGACGAGTTCTCATGAAAATGATAATGTATCTGATAGGCATGTTGATTAAGTTAGAAAAAGAATGTTGACCTTTTTGTTAAAAAAATACAATTGGTAGACTGTTGCTGGTTCTTATTTAACTTTGTACCCCACACTGAAAGCCCCCACACTGAAAACCAGGAAGAGGAAGATGTGTATGTAGAGGATACAATGTTAAGGTTCTTCATGTTCAGTCGCATGACAAGGTGCTTACTTGTCCCCCCCCCCCGCTCCTCCTCCCCCCCCCCCGCTCCTCCCCCCCCCCCGCTCCTCCTCCTCCCCCCCCCCTCCTCCTCCCTTGCTTCTCCACCCAGGTGTCCTCTCCATGAGGTGCTGAGGAATGAGCAGTCGCCATGGAAACCCAGTCCCAGGCCAGTTCCGCAGCTGAGAAGAAGAAGAGGACGGACACCGTCGTGGCGACCAAGGGCTCGTCGGCGCGCGCCGACATCAGCGAGAAGGCGGTGGCCTCGAGCACCACATCCAACGGTACGGGCTCCATCCATTGATTGGTTTTATTGACTGATTTGATGGTTTGATTTGACCTAATCGGGTAAAAGACAGCATGACAGGATGCCTCGTTCCCAGACGTCTTGTTCCTACTGAGAAAGTTGATTATCAAGGTTTGGATGGTTAGGATACTAAGGTATTGTAAGATACTTGAAGGTATTTGGCCGTCACAACGTGTTTGTATGGAGCAGCCCTGTTATCAGTGGATCATATCTAGAATGTTCCTTCAGTGCTCTATGATGATCCAGCGTCTGCAGCGAGCCTGGCTCCTGGTGACAAGCGGTGACACGTGTCGTGTCCCCAGTCGATGTCTGGAACACGCATGAAAACAAGCTCCGTCTTCATTAGGGCTGTCATCGTTCAGTCTGCTAGGTCCAGGGTGAACAGGGAGAATATTAGATAACAAAATAGGGTATTTCAGAGGTTGGGGTTGGGAGGCCCAGACGCAAAGTCATAATAAACTGCCAGGAGAAATGACTGTGACTTAAACTGCAGCTGGACTCATTAGAAAGATCCAGAAGATGGAGGTGGTTGGAGACGTCGGGGGGGGGGAGGAGGAAAATGGAGGTGCAGAGTAGGAGGGTGGCGTAGTTATGCCTGGGGGTGGGTTGGGGTGGGTGGGGGGGTGGGGGGGTGGGGGTCCAGACGGAACCCTGTCACCCTGGGTTTCCGCTGGCTTTTGAAGGATGTCAAATGTTATCGCCACAGGTCGGAAGCGAGGGACTTTCAAAGACGCCAGGATGGGGGTCAGCACGTTGGCGTGTCGGCGGCTGCCACTGTCTCGCCGCAGGGGTCAGAGAACAGGATGTATGGTCTGGTGGGGGGTTCTGGGTAGGGAGAATGCGTCCTGATGCATTATGGGAACATGCCTAGCTCGAGCTGGCCTAATCCCTCACTTCCAGATGGCCAGCACAGTTTTATTAATTAAAGGAGGAAGAAAAGAGAGAGAGAAAGAGAGAGAAAAAAAGTTTTATGCTGCGGAAAAAGCATGGATGCAATTTGGCTTGATGATTGCGGGTTTTTCTTTGTAATGTGCTGGTAATTACTCCTCTAAATGGCCTAAAGTTTGTCCTGGGAACATGTCCCTGCAATCACCCTAACCTGAGGCTGTCACGATAGTGGACACACTGCAGCTCAAAGGAGAAGTACCCACAGAATGACGGATGGCCAATGATGTATGGAGAGAGGGAGAGAAGGACACCTAGTCTTCCTGGCAAAAGGGTTCTTTAAAATCTCTCTTTTCTGTCTCTCTTTTCTGTCTCTCTCTCTCTCTCTCTCTCTCTCTCTCTCTCTCTCTCTCTCTCTCTCTCTCTCTCTCTCTCTCTCTCTCTCTCTCTCTCTGTCTCTCTCTCTCTCTGTCTCTCTCTCTGTCTCTCTCTCTGTCTCTGTCTCTCTCTCTCTCTCTCTCTCTCTCTCTCTCTCTCTCTCTCTCTCTCTCTCTCTCTCTCTCTCTCTCTCTCTCTCTCTCTCTCTCTCTCTCTCTCTCTCTCTCCTGATTCATAAGATAGCTTACACATTCTTTGTGTGGTTATAATCACACAGTACATTCCCCCAGTCTCCCCAGAACTCATAACCTCCTATCAGGTGTAACCCAACACCCCCCTGAACTTTAACCCCCCGCGCTCCTCACCCCCTCCCCTCGCCCCTTGCCTGTCCACTCCACACAAAACAAAAGCTAATTGTAAGCGGCTGTGTGGATGCCTGGGCTTGCCGACAACTCTCTCCTCAGGAAGGCCGTGTGGAGAAGTATGAATGTGTCTCCCTCCTCGTCGCAAGGAGGCCTGGCCCCTGATCCTGGCCCAGGGAAACCCCTCAGGTCTCCCCTGTACAGCAGTATGCTGCCATGTGGCTCCGCCCTGTGTACCATTCACCCTCCGGGACCCTCTCCAGCCCTGACAGCTCTAAAGAGACCACTGTGCCCCAACAATGTTCTGGTTGGTGTTCTTAAGGATGTGGGGGTGGAGTGGAGGATGGGGCTGGGGGAGAATGGGGTCGGGGCTATGGGGGGGAGAGGTGCACCCTGACTACCCCCACCATTGTCCTTTTCCAGGCAGGTGGACCACAAAGTGTCCTGATTCTTTTGTGGCTTTAGGAACAAGAAAAAAAAAGATGTCCTTGCTCTTTGGCTGAATAAATCCGCTCGTCATGGGATAATTTGCTAATAAAAATGAGAAAGGAGAGGAGGGGCTATGATGGTGTGTGTGTCTGTGTGGGAAGGAGGCGTGTGTGTGTGTGTGGGAGGGGGGGGCGCAGGGGGGGCGAAGACCCGGCAATAGATTGAAGAGAAAAAAAGGTTTCTGGTTGGCCGGCCCCTCGGAGTTGTTGGCATTGTGGGTGCTGCTGATTTGTGGAAAGAGATTTGAGGGGAAGAAAGGAAGAAGAGAGCTCTGCTAGTTTCCCCGCGGCCGTTCAGACCAATCAAGCACAGAGTATATTGTTCAAACACTGATCCACCTGTGTCTGTGAGCAGACCAGGTTAGGGAGGAGTGTGGAACCTCTTGGCTGGGGTAGATAGGGGCTCAAACAGGGTCTCACTAGCACACAGGCACACAAGTCTGGAGGGCTCGCTAATGTCCTGTTTTCCTGTGTCACCACACTCACCCCCGCTGAAAACGGAGGGCGTCACTAAAGTGTTTAGGGGGGAAAAGGGAGCAGTTGACTGCTTTGAAAAAAGAAAGAATCTTTTGAGGGGGAAAGAGACAGACGTGAAGGAGAGAAGGGGAAGACGGCGTGAAGAGAGAGAGTGAGAGGAAGAGAGATCCCTTCTTCTTCTTAGGCAGGCATTTAAATGATCAATTGTTAAGAGAGGGGGGATGTCATCTGACAGACATGAAGCCCCAGTTACCAGCGGAAGAGGGAAAGTCATTTACAGATACGCTGTCCCGGCCATCTTTGTGGCGCCCAGATAAGGTTTCATTTCAGAAACGGATCGGAGACATTTTCACTTACGGCCCACAATTCTGGGACACCTGTGATAACAGCTTGTGGACCCTAATTGAAAATGGGTTTCAAAATGGATTTTCACTTTTCTTCACCCCCTTCACACCCCTCCTCTCCTCCCTCATGGCCTCCCTCATCCCCCCATCAACAAAACCCTCCCACCCCACCCCACCCCCACCCTGCCCCTACCCAGCTCCATCACTTCTCCCCCCAGAGCTCTGTTGTCGTTCTTGTGTACTGTGAGTGTGTGTGTGTGTGAGTGTGTGTGTGGTGTATGTGTGTGTGTGGGACAGAATGTAGGAACACAACAAAGTGTGTGTGTGTGGAGCGGGAGGTTGGTAATGGAGGGACATACAGGGACAGAGTGTGTGTGTGTGTGTGAGGGAAGGAGGGGGGGGTCTTTTGCTCTACGTGTGGAAATGGAGTGTTGTGAGCGCATCATCTCTCAGCCCCCCGTCAGCCCACTGACAGCCGTGTGATCCGTCTTATTAATGAAAACATTGATCACATGATGGGACTCATAATCAACTGTTTCTCCACTGAGTCCTGCCCCCCTCTCTCCCTCCCGCCTCCCCTCCTCCTCCCCCCTCCTCACGCTTCCACCCCCCTTCTCCACTCATCAACATTGGTTGTGTTTTTTTTTGTCCATTTCTTCTCATCCCTTTCTCTCCATCCAATATATGAACTTCTCCGGCAGTTTGATCATTTTCTTTTACCAAAAGAAGAAAATAAAAGGTGTGTACTTCAGGAGAGTCCAAGATACATATATACATGTGGACCAGTCACTGAACTACTGATGGAGCTAGATGGCATCTGTGGATGAAAGTGGGAGGCAGGGGGAAATAGGGGAGGAAGGGAAGAATGGAGGGAGGGACACACACACACGGACACACACGGACACACACACACACACACACACACCATGCAGACTTTGCCAGCGAGCCAGTTGTTTCATGGCCCTCTGCACTCAAGGCAATTTCCTTCAGCAGCGGGGCGACAGGCGTTTGGCAGGGTAGCCTCACAGGGGCCTGAGGCATGGGATTAGCCTAGCCACGCTGCTACTCTGGGTGGAGGGGCCCTGAGCAGCCCAGCCCCAACAGGCCCTCTCCTGGCTCTGGCTCTGGCTCTGGTCCTGTCCTTCCAGCCTCTCTGCCTCTCGGTCTGTCTGCCTTGCCTGTCTGCCTTGCTGCATTTCTGCCTGTCTAGCTGCCTATGTGTCTGTCTGCTTAGCTGCGGCTCTCCTCTTGACCAGACCAGAGTCTTCTCCCTCTACCTCTCATCCAGTCCCACTAGAACTGTCCATAGCTGTGTCAATGTCCTCTCAAAGTATCACACTATCTAGTTACTCTACCAACCCCGAGAGATCAGCTTGGTCCAGTCTACACCTGTGAGAACCACCTGACCCGTGGACTGTGACATCCATGACCTCCTCATGCCAGCCAACTAAACCCTCTGCAGCATGTGAGGTCATCTTCAGAGGCATGCTGGGAGTCAGAAAGACCTGTGACTCAGGGGTCGCCTGGGTCACTGACAGGGGTCTCAACCAATCAGCTTCACAAAGGCTTATCAGCCCGCCTACTGTGACTCACCGTCCTCCCCAGTCTTTCCCCCGAGCAACAAGAAAGAGGGGCAGGAGAGAAGAGAGGGTGAGAGGAGGAGAGAATGACAGAGAGACAGAGAGAGGGAGACAGGTTTGAGGAAGGGCCTCGTAAACAGACCCATAAAGAAGAGAAACAGTAGTTGATTATTCTGCCACACTGTCCGTTTGTCGGCAGTCCCCCCCCCCCCCCCCCCCTCTTGGGCAGGAACAAAGCGTGTCCCGACCCTGCCAGGAGAAGGTATTGTGGCGCGTCCTTCTCAGCCCTGCCTCTCTTCCTTGTTCCCTTGTTCACCGCTTCAAGCCTCCTCGCCTCCAATGGAGCACCCATTCAGGCAGGCCATGTTGAGCTTGGGGAGAGACTTGGTGTGGAAGCAACTAGTGTGTGCGTGTGTTTGTGTGTGTGTGTGTGTGCGTGCGTGTGTGTGTGCGTGCGGATGCTAAATTGTACCTTGTGCTGCTGTAACAGGGAATGGAAAAGTGTTCCGTGTGCGTGTGAGCAGGGAGAATGTTGGTGTTTCAACATCCTGATTTAGTGCAGGCTTGGACAATGCACCATAGTGTTTGTTTGTGCTTGTGCACTGGGCAGGGCTGTGTACACGAACCCTGCAGAGAGACACAGTCAGATAAACCAAGACACCATCTCATGTTTCAGAGAACACTCGGCGCTCGCCGTGCTGCTAGTTCTCACCCCTTACTCCCCCTAGTCTCTCCCCCCTGACCTCCCCGCCCCCCTGGGCCTCCCCTCTCACCTCTCGCCCCCCCCCCCCCCCTCCCCACTCTCTCTCGCTCTCTCTTGCAGTGCGAAAGAGGATC
>NC_140368.1:5890000-6097500 GCF_054491055.1 Hypomesus nipponensis | reverse complement strand
GCCTGGGTCCACCGTAACAGCTCATGTCTCCCAGTGCAATTTAGTCCAGTCCAGCTTAGTAAAACCAGATCAAACCATACCAGTCTAGATCAAACCAGACATGACTAAGCCAGGCCAGTTCAGATCAGTCTAGTCTAGTTTAGTAAAGTCTAATCTAGTCTGTCCTTGCCCCCAATCATGTACCATTGTCCTGGCGGTCAGGCAGACTCAAAAACAAGGTTGCATGATAGTGACTGAAGCCATGCTAATGCTAATCAAACCCCTTTATATAGCATCAGTGCTGCTTTCATGCTCCCATCAAATACAACTCTGGGTTTTTGAATCCTCAAAAAGAATGCAGAGGCAAGATGCCCTTTGAGTAAAAAAAAAGAAAGAAAAACCTTAAAAGGCCGTGGGTCTCCACGGCCGAATAACGCATCAGTGTTCATTTAAAAAGCCAGGGCCCCTTCAGCTATGTAACTGGCAGGCTCATTGCCTCCTCACAATGTGGCCCTGATGATGATGGTGCTGTCCTGGGGTGTGGGACTGAGCCATGGTGGGCCCGCGCAGGGCTCCTGCCCCTGATGGGATGGGGGGGGGGGGCGTGCAGCCCAGGGGGGTAGATAGTTGGAGGAGTGGAGGGGTAAGGGTGAAGCCTGGCACAGCCCTGCCCTGCTGTGAGGCTGATTCTATGTAAGCCTGGTGAGAGAGAGACAGAGAGACATAGAGAGAGAGTGAGAGACAGAGACAGAGAGAGAGAGAGAGAGAGAGAGAGAGAGAGAGAGAGAGAGACAGAGACAGAGACAGAGACAGAGACAGAGACAGAGACAGAGACAGAGACACATAGAGAGTGAGAGACAGAGAGAGAGAGAGAGAGAGAGAGAGAGAGAGAGAGAGAGAGAGAGAGAGAGAGAGAGAGAGAGAGAGAGAGAGAGAGGGGGAAGCCAGGGAAGAAGAAGCCAGGCTTTGATTCTCCCCTCCCCAACACCGGGGCCGCTGGCTGGGGCCCTGGTGGCGGGGGTCCCTGCAGACCCCCGGCGGCGGAGAGAGCGGCACAGGCCTCAGAGCTGAGCTGAGGGGGCAGGAGGGGGGCAGGAGGGGGGCAGGAGGGGGGCAGGAGGGGGGCGGGAGGTTGCGCCGCCGAGACAGATTGAGACGTGCGAGCCGTTGGAATGAGCTGAGATGAATATCGAGGAGAGCAGTCGTGGGGGGGTTGTGGGCGGATTGGGGGCCTGATAATAGGAAGCCTACCAGGAGATCTGCCTACAGCTTCTCCCTGTAATTAGCCCCACCATCAGTCACACACTCCGCTAGTTAAATAATGCACCAGCATTGAGTCCCCCCGCACACAAATACAGAATGAAATGGGGGCAAAGTTAGAGGGAATTAGCCCCCTTTTGCTTGTTAAGCTTTGACAGATTTTTGAAACAAGAATTGATGCTGAGAGAGTGAGAGGGATAAAGAGAGAGAGACTAAGAGGGGGAAAGAGAGAGAGAGTAAAGTAGTACTAGGAAAGTGTAGCCAACGTGGCTTGGCTTTGAAGACAGGAACAGGTTCTGTGATAATGTGCCTGCTCGTGACATTTACAAGACTTGTTTTATGTTTATTTTATTATTAAGGGGTTCTGGGATATCACCATACTTCGCGGGTACTGGAAGTTGGGCTGAGACACAGTCACCTTCACATAATAGGGAACTGAACTCTGTTGTGGTGATGGTACTCCGCTCACACAGCGGGGGTTAAAAGGAAATATTCTGGCAACTTAGTATCCAAGGACAGCCAGCCAAGAAGTTGATCAGAAAAATATCCCACACACAATTGCAGTAATCCTCTATGCTCTTTAGTGTGGAGATCTCTCTCTCTCTTTCTCATCCTCTCTCTTTCTCATCCTCTCTCTCTCTCTCTCTCTCTCTCTCTCTCTCTCTCTGTCTTTCTGTCTCTCTCTTTCTCTCTCCCTCCTTTCATCCGATGCTAATCATGAATTATTTTCTGTGTCTATAGTGCAGGTGCCAGGCCGGTGAATCAGGTAGGCAGGCTCCTCTAAGCTGCTTGGAGAGGTGCTCTTATTAAACCCTCGCCAGACGCTGGAATCTGCCTCTCCCCTCTCATTGTTAATTGGGGGAGTCTTGAGTCTTTCCCGGGAGTTGATTTGCAAGAGAAAGAAAAAAAATGGGGGGGAGAGAGAGAGAGAGAAAGAGAGAGATTATTGCACAGGAGGAGAAGAGCTTTGAAGAAGTGTTTTGTGTTCACTTCTCTCCTCCTCTTGCCCCCCCCCCCCCCCCCACCCTCTGTGTGTTTCCCAGCCAAACCCTTTCACACCAACGGTGCTACCTCCGTTAGGTAGTTCACAGGTGGGAGCAAGGTTGGCGTTAGTTCAGCACTGCGAGGCGACCACCCCCTCCTCCATCTCCACTTTCTCCTCCTGGCTCAGACCCTCAGAAAGACGGTGGTGGAGAAACAAGCGCTAGGCAGTGTAACAGTGATAAAACCCCCCCGCCTGGCACTCTCCCTCCAGAACGTGCTCTAGCTGATCAGGGAGAGAGAAGCTCCAGCGCACCACCTGGAGCACCAAGTCAAACGCCTGAGAGGTGGGCAGAGATTATCACACTGTGCGCACCCCCCCCCAACCTCAGAGGAAACTCCAGCCACTCCTTTTTTGTCTTCTCCAAGCCACAGACCGTCCGGGCACCCTTAACACGGGCCCTCTAGTCCCCAGGCCCGGGACCTCGTCTGTTCCTCTTCAGGATCTGGCTCGCAACGTGTCTCATTATCTCTTTCTGTTCTCGTTTTTTTGTCGTTCGATGGTATTCGTCCCCCCCCCACGTTCTCCTTTCCAGGATCTAGTTAAAGGCCTCTCTGCTTTGCTCAAGCATGGGGCCTTCTGTGAAGGTATCCAAACCCGGGTTTTACAATGGAGGCCCAGGACTTTAAAAGGGGAGAAACCGGGGCATTAGGATTTAATGAGCGGCTGGCTGAGCGTGAAAGAGAGATAGAGAGCACGAGAGAGGGAGGGAGGGAGGGAGAGAGAGGGAGAGAGAGAGAGGGAGAGAGGGAGAGAGAGAGAGGGAGGGAGAGAGAGAGGGAGAGAGGGAGAGAGGGAGAGAGAGAGAGAGAGAGGGAGAGAGGGAGAGAGAGAGAGGGAGGGAGAGAGAGAGAGGGAGAGAGGGAGAGAGGGAGAGAGAGAGAGAGAGAGAGAGAGAGAGAGAGAGAGAGAGAGAGAGAGAGAGAGAGAGAGAGAGAGAGAGAGAGAGAGAGAGAGAGAGAGAGAGAGAGAGAGAGAGAGAGAGAGAGAGGGAGAGAGGGAGAGAGGGAGAGAGAGAGGGAAAGAGAGTAAGAGTAAGAGAATGTGGCCCAAAAAATTATGAAGAGCAATTGCAATGTAAAAACTGAGAAAAGGAGACAGAGAGGGAGGAAGGGAGAGAGAGAGTGTTAGAGTCCGAGGGAGGGAGCGCTGGAGCGGTTTGCACTGGTCTCTATTATAGTGGCAGAGAAAGCTCCTGAAATACTAGAGGCCGGGCGTGCGCTCTGATCAGGAAGGCAGTGAGCACAATTACCTTCTTTTCAAATCCTTCAGTGACACTGCGGGAGGAAGGAGGACTTTGAAAGTTGAAAGGCAGTAGCTCGCTTTCAACCTCAAACGCGAGCAGGAAAGGGCTCTGAAATTTGTTCAGTGCTCCCTATCCACCATTAGGTTGTTTCTTCCTCTTGCCTCCAGGCATTTAAGCGCTTTTTTGAAAAGATGTTAAGAAATTCAATCACCATAGAGAGAACGGGGTGCTTCTTTTTTTTAATCTTTCCTTTCGTTGTTCGGTGCAAGGTACGCTTCCCCGCGGTCCACTGAGGGCCGGCCGGTTGCTTTGTGTTGGGGTTGAATAGAACCCACCGGTGGAGTCACGGATGGATGAAGGGAAGGATGGACGGATAGATGGATGGATGGATGGGATAACCATGGGGGAAAAAAGAAAGTGAAATAAAAGAGGAATGAAAAATGAGATAGGGGAGAAAAAGAGCAAAAGGATGGAGAGGTGGTTCTGTGAGAGGTGGTTCTGTGGAGCTTGCTGGTTGGGGCTGGGGGCGCGGGGTGGGGAGGGGCTGGGGGGGGGCACTCCTCTGTTGGCTTGGGGGGTTCAAAGTGTATGCCCACACCTGGATCCTCTCCATTCCAACAAGGGTACTTACACTGCTGGAATGAAAACTCCAACAAGAAGGCCAACATTCCTCTGGCACAATATACACTATGAAACACTTTCAGACAGAAACTATCCCCCATTCAAACTTTTCTATTCAGTTGAATGGGTTCCTGTTCAAAATAGTGGAAGGTGCCTTCCTTCTCCTCTGTCCTTCTCCCTTCCCCCATCGTTCTTCATCTCTCCATCCCTGCTCCCTCCTTTCTCCAACCTCCCCTATGCCCTCCTCCCTTCACCCTCCTTCCTGAGTCACACCATTCAGCTATCCCCTCGGTTGACCCCTCTTCTCCCAAATGTTTGCTCAACCATTTAAGGTGGTATGAATTGATGAGTCATGAAGCCCTTAAGGTGGTATATGGTAGAATGATGAACCCCCGCTGGGCTCACCATGGTGACGGTCGGGGGGCGGGTTGACACTTGTGTGTGATTGAAGTATTAGACGCTTGACCTCACTTGGAGCACAGAGAGTGAGTATGAGAGAGAGAGAGAGAGAGAGAGAGAGAGAGAGAGAGAGAGAGAGAGAGAGAGAGAGAGAGAGAGAGAGAGAGAGAGAGAGAGAGAGAGAGAGAGAGCGAGCGAAGGAGAGCATGTACTGAATAGAGGTCACTGAGAGGGAAATAGAGAGGAAGAGAGTGTGACAGTGTGCACATGAGAGAGGGAAAGAGCAGAGCAGTGTTCTGATAGAGTTGAGATGATAACACTCCATGGAAACGGTGTGTGAACAGTACTACACAGGACTACAGAGACTGGAGCTTTACTGCTATTAGACCACAGCTTATATCCAGGAAGATACACATCTGCTAGCTCTCCAAGTCTCCTCGTTTAAAGTACAGGGTGCCCCTCTTCCTGACCTCTGTCTGTCCTCTATCTGGGCTCAGGCCTCAGACACTACCCTCAGCTCTTTCTCTCTTTCTTTCTTTCTTTCTTCCTTTCTTTCTTTCTTTCTTTTTTTCTTTCTTTCTTTCTTTCTTTCTTTCTTTCTTTCTTCTTTCTCTCTTTCTTTCTCTCTATCCCTCTATCCCTCTCGCTTGTTCTCTCTCTCTCTCTCTCTCTCTCTCTCTCTCTCTCTCTCCCTCTCCCTCTCCCTCTCCCTCTCTCTCTCTCTCTCTCTCTCTCTCTCTGTCTGTCTCTCTCTCTCTCCCTCTCTCCCCCAGCGTAGTTTACCGTACTCCACTTCCTCAAATCCTTGTGAGGAGATGAACCCATTGCAGAAATCCCTTTATGTTAATGTTGCGCTTTGCAAGAGCGGGCCTATTAATCCAGCTTTAACCACATAAGTGCCATTATTCCCTTAATAAGATCACGGGGCTGTGCAGTATGGGATTAAATTCTTATATCACAACTGACAGTGTCATTTCGCGCGGATGAGAGCAGAGCTTCTCGCCCCGGATGTCAGTTCCGCGTTAAGACTCGTGGAATTTGCTGCGAGCACTCCGCTTCTGCTCTGATGGATGTTGGAGAGTGAGGGGAATGAGAGGTGGACCTGCGGGGTCGCACGCAGGCACACACACACACACACACACAGTCACTCACACATTCAGTCTCTCACACGGAGACACACACACATTTTGACACAGACACACACACGTATGTACACACAGTCACACACACACACACGCGATAGCGGTTCTCTCCGGTGTGCTCCTTAATCTGGCCTTCTCCTCTGCTCTTAATTGGCTTTTGGAGGCTGCTGATCTGTTCAGAGGGGTGTGTGTGTGTGTGTGTGTGTTGGGGTCGGGGGGGCTCCTGCGCTAGGCGGCAAACGCTTACAGAACGTCTGGCGCCGGTTACGCGGCACTTTGCCAGGCTCGCAGTGAGACACCGGAGAGGCCGGGTCACTGGGCCGCGCCGATGACCTGCAGCCAATCAGCACGGTGGAAATGTAAGAAGGGGTTGCACCAGGGGACCAATCACGGACGTGGGCTGTCAAGAAGTGGGCCTCAGCCAGGATCCCACTAGTACATGGAGGAGGGTCAGGAGAGGGGAACGTGTATCATTCTCACTGTCTAAAGTGAATATTAGCTGGTACTCTACAGTAGAAGTTCCTTCAGGCGTCTTTAAAAAAATCACACATGTCTATGTTCAAGGGTCACACGCTTTGCTTGTTGGCTACAGAAGATACAGAGGATTCCAGTGGGGGAGTCGTTAGACTGACGAGACTAGTCTGTGTTTTAATTGCACATTATTGGCTCTGGATCCCAAGCTTGGTGTCTCCCAGAGAGCCCCCCCTCCCCGGGGGCTGTTCAGAACGGGGAGGTACAGTATTGCCACGGCAACTCTCACAGTGGGTCAGGAAATCCAGGGACCCCATAAAGATGAGGTCACGGGGGCGGGTCAAAGGTCAAATATTTCCAGTGGAGCTTAAGCCCTTGAACTGTTCCTCACTCACCCTCCTCAGCAGGGAGATGCTCTCTGGGGGCACCGTGGCTCTGCTCTCCCCATCCAACCCTCCACTCCGAGAGTGAGACTTTCAGTCTGACGAAGGAGACAGTTAGGGGGAGAGGGGGGGAGAGAGAGAGGGCAAGAAAGAATTCGTAAAGGGGGAGGAACCGAGAGATACAAGAGAAAGGAAAGGAGAAAAAGAGGAAGGCCGAGAGAGAGACAGGCAGAAAGAAAGAGAGAGAGAAAAAGAGCGGGAGAGCAAAGGAACAAGGAAGGAGAGGAGAAAACTGAGGGGGGGGGGATAGAGTTGATACTACCCATGAGGCCAGTTAATGGGCAGGTTGGAATGCGGTGGGGGCGGGGGGACTGTGGAGTCCTCTCCATGGGAATCCTTCTCTTTATAAAAAGAACAGAGAGAGCTGGCTTTAGGAACAGACATGTGGGAAATGCTGCCCTGACTGAACCATGCAGGGGCTGTGTTGGAGTTTTGTTTGAGAGAGTAGAGATGTCTGCTGTGTTGGGTGGGGGGCAGCGTTGAGGGTTGAAGCAGTGTGTGTGTGTGTGGGTGGGGAGGGTGGGTGGGTGGGAGGGTGGGGGGGAGGGTGGATGGTGGGGGGAGGGCTGTGTTATGGGGGTTGGAGCCATGTGTGTGTGGGTGTGTGCATGAGCTCAAGTCCCTGACATTTAAAGCTGATTAAACACTTGTGATTCCATTCTCCATGACCAGGGTTAATGTTAGGGTCTGGGTTTATTTGGGTTGCTCAGAGTTCAAGTATGTGAATCCTTCTAAAAATGCATTTTGAACAAGTGATTTGTGAAGTTAGAAACTCACCCCCTCTTTCTTCTCGCCCCTCTTTCCTCACCTCCTCCCCCCTCTCTCCTCGCCTCCTCCTCCTCCTCTCCTAACCTCCTGTAGAAGACGAGAGTTCGGGCACACAGTCATACCACAGAGAGAGGCGCAATGCCCTCAGCTCCCAGGGCCCCGCCCCGGGCCGCCCTGCCAGCAAGCTGAGTGAGGAGCCGTCCACCTCCACTGAGGAGCGCCCCCAGCTGGTGAAGAAGGAGCTGCACAACTCGCTGCCCCACCTGACTGATCATGCCTTGCCCTACCGAGGGACTCTGTTCACCATGGACCCCCGCAACGGCTACCTTGACTCTCACTACGGTAAGTGTGTTTGTTGGTGTGTAGGGTGTGTGTGTGTGTGATCCAGATGGTTTGAATAAGACAGTGAGCCCAAGGTCATGCCTGTAGCCACTCAGCGCTGGTTCAGGTTTACAGTCTGTAAGAGGTGAGAGTTAGCTACTCGCTCGGTTAGGTCTGACAGATTAGCTTCTCTCTCCAGTCTCTCTCTCTTTCTCTATCCCATCTATTCCCCTATCCCCCTCATTCTCTACTGATCCTTTAGCTTCCTTCTTTTCTCAACTCTCCCTCACTCTCTCCCCCTCTCTCCCAATCGCTCCCTCTCCTCTGTTTTCCTGCTTGGGAAGTTAGTATGGGCAGCGGGCAGCGCAGCTCCTTAATTCCCTCATTAGGGACCTGTCTGAGCCCAGTCCTCCACTCTCCCTCATCAACACTCACATCAAAGCCCCTCTGTCAAGCTACCACTCACTCCCTGGAATGGGTTGGAGTGTGTGTGTGTGTGTGTGGGGGGGGGGGGAGAGAGAGAGCTGGGTTTCATGTGTAAGGGAAAAAGAGAGAGAGAAACAGAGAGAGAGGGAGGAAAGAAAGAGATGATGAAATTGTGTGAGGGAATTGTTTTTGAGTGGAGGGATATCTGGAGGTTATACAGAGAATGTTGGTGAGACTAAGAGAGAGAGCGAGAGAGAGCGAGAGATAAAGGAGGGCTAAACAGATGAGTGGAGAGTATAGGGGCCATTTAGGAGGTTAATTTGGTCGCCGAGGTAACCACAAACCGGTACCTGATGTGACGGCTTGTTTAGCAACACTAAATTGTCTTGAGTATTGGTCCTAACCGAGTGGCCTTAACCTGGGGGACGCAATGAAACGCCCTCTCGGTCTCTGTCTCGCCTTCTGGCCTTCCACTGTGGCTTTATTCATTTAGCTCGTTCATTAGCCTCCTCTCCTTAGAGGCTGCGGTGTAGCAGGGCCGGGAGAGTGCGTCCTGGTGTGAAGGGTTAGTTAAAGACAGGTCGGCCTGGACGCTGCTGTGAGGGCTGAACCCTGGCAAGCAGAACATTACTGACGATTACACCACGGGCCTAGCTCAGCAACACTGCCACTCATGATTTGGTTTGTGTGTGTGTGTACATGGTCGCTATTGGACAGTGCGGAGTGTGTGTGTGTGTGAGTGCTGGGGGAAGGATTGAGAAGTTCCAGACCAGTGAAGCCGTGGGTGTGTGTGTGGGGGGGTGATGTGAGGGGGCATCGGGGGTCGTAGTGAGGGGTGACAGTGTCAGGGTCATGTGGAAAAGCCCCAGTCTGAAATGGAGAGGTCAGAAGCAGGGGGGGGGAAGGGGTCGAAGGTTCCACATGAGGGCTTTCAGGGCTGCAGGACAGCCATCACACCAGCATGGAGGAGAGAGAGGAGAGAGAGGGAGAGACGGGAGAGAGGGGAGAGAGAGGGAGAGAGGGGAGAGAGAGAGAGATAGAGAGAGAGAGAGAGAGAGAGAGAGAGAGAGAGAGAGAGAGAGAGAGAGAGAGAGAGAGAGAGAGAGAGAGAGAGAGAGAGAAAGAGAGAGAGGGGAGAGAGAGAGGCACGGGAGCATGGCTTTGAATAACCTCTGTGACCTCCTTCTCTGGCTCTCTCCTTCCTCTCTCGTTTTCTCTTCGAAAAAATTCGAAAGAGCAGATTTAATCATATGTAATCACAATAAACCAGATGGTGTTGGTCAGATCCAGCTAGATCCTGGTGGGTTGTGGCTGTTGTGCTGAGCTCTAACCTGGACCAGGCTCAGTGGGAGTTTAGAGACGACAGCCTAGCTGGCTACACCAAACTGGCTGCTTCTGGTCCCAGGTGTTGGGAACATGACGAGTCCCTAAAGACTCTGATCCCATTCTGTCTGCCTGGGTCAGGAATCCCAGCCCCAGCCCCAGCCCCGGCCCGGGCCCCGGCACCGGCCTCATCTCCAGCCTCCGCTCCAGCCTCAGCCCCCCTTTCCCTCTTTGAACATGGAACCCATGACTTCCCCACCCCTAGACCCAGACCTAGGAAGGTGTGAAAAGCTTTGACGTCCCTCCACACAAACACACACACACACACACACACACTTACATACACCACACTGACATGCACACACACACACCCACACCATGGGGTCTCTGTCACCTCCTAAATGTATCCCAGGTGTGTGTGTGTGATGGAGAGGGCTGGGGGGTGTTTGTGCTGTGTCTGCAGTGCGCCCCCCGCCACAGGGTCCACTGCCTGGGGAACCAGATTACTCTTCCTGCTGGTGTGTGTCAGTGCTTAATGTGGCTAAACGCAGCGACACCTGCAGCCTACACACACCTGTACAGGGGGGGAGGGGGGGGGGAAGGCGGGAGGTGGAATAGTGTGGGTGTCGAGAAAGAAAGAAGGAAAGGGGTTGATTTGAATCTCCAATTTAAGATTTTATTCAGTGTTATCTCTCACTTTTCATGGCTCGCTCTCTTCTTCTCTCTTCTCTTTCTTTCTTTCTTTCTTTCTCTCTCTCTCTCTCTCTCTCTCTCTCTCTCTCTCTCTCCCTTAAGTCTGGTCAGTAAGACGATGTTTTCATCATCATCACCACTCCACTCCCACTTTAGCCTGCAGAGGAAGAAGCGTTCAGACAAAGTAGCCCCTCTTGTCAGCATTAACAAAACCACAGCGTCTTAGTCGCTTTTTTCTAGAAAACACTGGATGAGTCCAGATCCTGCTTACCAGCCCCACCACCACCACCACACTAATACACACGGCTTTCTGAGGATCAGAGGGAAGGATTGGGGGGGGGGGGGGATTTTCATAAGAAAGACCCAGCATCCCCCACCATCCCCCTGTCTTTCTTTTTTTAAAGAGTGTAATTGTAAAGGATGTGTGGATGAGCAGCGCGGCGGTGCGGGTCGAACATCTGTTTACATTGTGTACTGATTAGGTCAGCGGTGCCCTGCGACAGTGAGACGCTGGCTGGCGACGTCGTCCTCGCCCCCTCAGAGACCACGTGCCTGCTTCAAGTGTTTGTCTTCTCCTTAAAGAGACGCCCGCAATCTGGCTTCCGCCCGTCTTAACTCCACCGGTGGGGGATTTCAGGCCTTCTCCGCCACAGCGGCAGCTTTCGTACAAACTGCTAACGACACTGTAAAACATCGGAGGAGGTTTTGTTCAAAGGGAAGAACATGCTGGAGGAGAGGAGCAGCTCTAAGCCTTTTCGAAACAATCCTTGGCCATGTAAGTTTCTTAATAGCAGATGTTCTGCTGGTCAAGTCTCTGATACAGAAGAAACATTGTCTGTCCCAGACAGTCTTATCTGAAGAGTGAGTGGAGAGTCTGGTCTAAGTTGGTAATGACACACAGACGGCCAAAGAACAGAGTCTTTTTCCAGAGTGTGTCTAGTCTGACCGACGGCCCCAATTCTGGTCTTTATCTGCAAGGAGGAACAAATTAGTGCTGACTATTTCTAAGACTAAATGTATGGTGTTTAGACCTAGACATATGTTGGTCAGTTAACCCCAACTCATTTTATCACTTGATAGAAAGCGAATACTAATCGTCATTATGTTGGATGTTGTACTGACGAGGATTGAACACATTGATAATATTGTTACCAAAATGGATGAGGAAAACTCACTGTTGTCATGGAGTCAGCTAAAGGGGATCCTAATAAAGAACCCATCTGGATGTTGGATAAGCCCCTTCATGGGGCGGTCGGCGAGGTCGGAAGACCTAACACCTGCCCTGTGTCTGGCTTCTCCAAGGGTATCTCTGAATCCAAAGCCTGGGTGACCAGTGCTCAGCTCCCAGACCCTCCCATACCCAGCCAGGTGGCTCAGCAGGACTTACCTGGGCTGGGGAGCAGATCTCTGGCTGGCTGGAAGGAACCTCCAGAGCTCCCACTGTAAGCCTTAAACCTCCAGACTCAATCCCCCCAACGATGCTCCTCTGTGAGCCCCCACACTGGCCGCCTCCCTGTGGACCCCGGAGAAGGGCCAGGGGAGATCCAGAGCCAGGAGTTAAGGTCAGGGCCAGGGCCTGGGGTTATGGATATGGAGGGAGATGGTTGGTAAATGGCATCTTTAACCCAGGGAGTGAGGGGTTTAAACTCCAAACAGCTTTGCTGAGCAGATCTGAAGTTCACTGGGCTGAATCAATGCAAGGCTAGCTGTCTGCCTGACTGGCTGGCTAGCTGTCTGCATCAATATCAAACTGCAGCTGACCACTGAACTGAACAAGCTGGCCGTTACCAAGTCAAACGTGACCCGCATGCCAATGGACAGGAATGTGGTCCTTTAATGACTTTAACCTCCCTTCACTGTCCCACACACAAACTGGACAGATCTTCACGGTTCCTTGTTATTTACCCCAAAAAAGGACAAAGAAAAAAATAACATAGTGAAAAAAAAAAAAACCTGCGCTATTGGTTTCCTCATTACAAGCGCTCTTACGCCTGCAACACAGGCCCAACCCCCCCTCCCCTCCCCTTCTCTAAATGAGCAGCCAGTACAGAAGGGATTTTAGGGGGGAGGGGGGGGGGTAACACGCGTGCTTGTTTCAAGGGTAAGAGGGGGGCTTGTCTTTTGTGATTGTTTCAATATTGCCGTCTTGAGCGGCGCGTCCCGCTCTGGCCCCTGGTGGGGTGCGCGGGTTCAGGGGGCGGCCGGGGGGCGGCCGGGGGGCGGCCGAGGGGCGGCCGGGGGGAGGCCTGCAGGCTACCGTGTGGGATCGTTCCCCTTCTCTTCTCTTCCTCCTCCTTTCATCAAGAAAGAGAAACATGGCCGCCTGCTCTCGGTGCGCCCCTTGGCCCTGCGCTCCACGGACGGCGGCGTGATCCCCTTTCATTCAGCTTATTAGAGGAATCTGGCAAAGCGAGGTGGGGCCATATTCTCACATGCATGTGTCGTTTGTAGTGTTTGATGATTTAAAGGGGTTAGATAAAGTTTGAAGTAGTGACAGCAAACCCCTTTTTCCTTTTGCTTCAAGTGAAGGTCGGCCTTTATTGTCTGTCTCCCGACAACTGACAGACTATGTGTGAATTGCATTTTTATAACAATTAGGACACTTATTTTCTTTTTTACAATGACCAGATTAATTTTGAGTAGCTCAAAAAAGACTTATAAAACATTTTAAAGATCAACACTCAGCATTTCTTGGTATAATTCGAGCATGTGCGATTAGAGAAGTCACAGAGGCGACTCGAGCGAGAACAATAACAGGGCTTTGAAGTGTTGACGGCTTAAAACCAAGATTTGCGGCATCTTCTCCGTCCACAAGGACAGAGCCCAGCACCACTAACACCACTAGCTAACAACAATAAGAGCTGTGGAGCCACAAATACACAAGTGCAGAACAGCACGAGGAGCTCGTGGGGGAAGCTGGTTTGTTAAAACCATGACATCTTGAGCCCCCCCCCCCTCTCCCCCTCTCCCTCTCTGAAGGAGTGTTGTATCCAGTAGGATAATCGCTCGGTTTGTCGTGGAGGAGACACACTGGTTTCACGCCCGCCTATGTGTTTGTTCCTGTATGCAAATCTGAGCGCACGGCCTTGTAGGGAGTGATTTGTGTCCCTCATCTCATAGCGCTACAAGATTAGCACCCTTATCCCCTCAGCCAAACCCCTCCGCCTTTCCCTCTGTCTCTCTTTCACACTCTTTTTCTCTCCGTCTCAGGGTCAGCCTGCACCTATTGTTCTTTGGGAATCTTGGGGGGAAGAGAGGGAGGGGCTAGGGACTACGCTGTAATTACAATGTTTCCCTCTGAAAGGTTAGTGAGACAGATGAGTAAAGGAGTAGTCGAGAGAGAGAGAGAGAGAGAGAGAGAGAGAGGGAGAGAGAGAGAAAGAGAGAGAGAGGGAGGGAGAGAGAGAGAGAGAGAGGGAGAGAGACCAAGAGAGGCCAGATAGCGCGAGGGAGTGAGACAGCGAGAGTTTGAGGTAGAGAGAGATGCGAGGGCAGCGAAGGGAGAGGAGAGTCCGTGAGGGAGTAGCAGTCCGTGAGAGAGAGAGAGAGCAGAGAAGAAGAGCAGGGGAGATGTAACAAAGCAGAAAATGAAGAGAGACATAAAAGGAGGAGAGCTGAAGGAGGTCAGGCCCATCACAGGCTTAGTGTTGCCTTCAAAGATGGCTGGGACAGGTGGCAGCACCAGACAATCTCACACCACACAGCAGCAGCCTCTGGGGAGCAGATAAGGGCTTCTTCCATGCAGGCCCCATCTCCTGTTCTCTCTCTCTCTCTCTCTCTCTCTCTCTCTCTCTCTCTCTCTCTCTCTCTCTCTGTCTCTCTCTCTCTCTCTCTCTCTCTCGACCCCCCTCCCTCTCCTGCTATCTCTCTACCCCTCTCTCTTCATCATCTCTCTCTTCATCCTCTCTCTCTCTGTTACTGTCTCCCCCCCCCCCCCCCCCTGTCTTCCCTGGTCTCTTGCAGACAGGGCAGCTTTGATGTGAGCGGGCGGCGGGGCCTGCTCGGGGCCTCCCTGGGCCCCGCTGGGGGCCCCTCTCTCTGGCTCAGCTCAATCAGCATGGCTCTCCGGCGCCCGCCACTTCCAGGTCTCATTAAAGCGCTCCGGCAGGGTTAATCCTCTTTATGGTTTACACAGACCCCCGGACCCCAGGACCCCAGACTCCCTGCTCCGCCCGGGCCCCCGGGGCCTCAGGGCGCAACCTGCCTGACAAAGACTCAAATCACTGTGACACTACTTTTCCTCTCCTCCTCTCCTCTACTCCTCCCTCGGGTACGGCGTGCATCATGCTCGCTCTCGGTCCCCGGCCCTCCCTTCTCCTCATCCCCCTCGTGCATTCTCCCACTCTCTCTCTTTCTTCTCTCCTTCCCCCTTGACAGTACCTGACTCTGGGTGTTAAGACTTTTAGGATTATTTGGGCTGAATTTGTTATTGACAGAGGTGGAGTAAACGGATTACAAGTTTGTCCTTGTTTTGGGGAGGCTGTGAGGAAGGGCTGAGGGTTGGGGAGGATCAGGGTTCACTTTGAATAAGAAAGGGAGATGGAGAGGGAGGCGAGGGAGTGGAATTTGGGAGCGAGAGAAATAGAGGGAGAGATTGAGAGTGCGAGAGAGAGGAAGCTAGAGCGTGAGCGACGATACAGAGGTCCAGGGGATGGTCGAGGTTTCTAATTGGTCCAGAGGTGCTGAACTCCCTGCTGCCGTTGTGACCTTGTAGCTATTTGTCTGGACGCCATGACAACACATTTCCTCTCTGGACCTCTGGAAACTGCCATGGGCTGGGACCATTAGCTGCAGAGATAATGACCAGACTTGGGTCCAGATACTCTTTGGAATCATTCCAAAGATTTATCTGTGCTCAGCTGATTTGACTGGCTCGGCTGGTTACATGCATTCCAAGTTCCTATTGAAGTTCCAGAAGATTACAGGTTTTGCTTTAGAACTTCAAACTGTGCTTTTATTCAAGAGGTTTATACAAACTCAGCGTAATCGTGTCATTTGTCCTGTTATCTCTCTTGGAGCAGAAGTGAAAGGAACTCATATAGTGAATGTAATCCAGGGGTCATAGATACTGACGAGCTCCCTGCTCCAGTCTGCTCCAGTCTGGCCCCGCTCACTCCTCTCTCTGCGTGGGTCAGGATTGAGATGAGCTTCTCCTGCAGGGTCTGGCCTATGTCCAGCCACACTTCCAAGGTAGCTGTATTAGCCTCGCAGTCGCTCTCAATCTGACCTGCACTGGGGCCCACGGCGGAGCTGCGCCGTAGGACCACCGATGCTAATGACACACGGAGAGGCAGGGCGAGGCTCTGTTGGGAGGGGTCATCGGGGTGTCTTCTGTTGCCTAGCGCACACAAGCTCTAATGTTCTGTTGATTCACTCCACCGTAATGAAGTCTGAAAGAAAGTCCACGCAAGTTACCTCTTATACTTGAGCAGGGGGACACTGGAAAAAACGTCCAAGCTGTCACAGTAATACGTTTATTGACCGCAGTAAATGACTAAGGAGTACACCCCTATTAAGGCTAGATTAACGAGAGACGGAGAGAGAGAGAGAGAGAGAGAGAGAGAGAGAGAGAGAGAGAGAGAGAGAGGAAAGGGGGCCATGAAGAGAAAGGAGAAGAGTGGCATGGAGAAAGAGAGAGGGGTAGAGAGTAGACAGGAGAGCTTCAGTGCGGTGTTTCTGGCTCTAAACCGCTGTGTAAATCTCTCCCCAGCTGGGAAGTGGAGGGGGGGGGGTGGGAGGAAGAGGTAAGTAGGAGGAGGAGGAAGAGGAGGAGGAGGAGGAGGAGGGAGGCCCAACGCTCACAGCTTTGTTCTGCTCCCCAGCTTAGCTCAATCTGGAGGAATTCACCAAATGCAGCAGATAGATTGGTGCTCCTTAGAGGCCCCGCGAAATAACCTTCACTCTGCACTCCACACGGTGAAACAAGGAGGGGGCTGGTGGAGGGGGTTGTATCTGGGGGAGGTGAGAAGGCGGCGGTGGCGGGGATGGGGGGCGGGGATAAGGAGTTGAGGGAACGTGGTGTATGCAGAGTTCCGCTCTCTTGCAAAGCGAGGGCCCTCGCCCCGGTCTGCAATTTGTTCAGATTCACTCTGCTTGGTAAATGTGTTGCAGATGTACATTGGAGGACTACTCTTATGTTATTAGGGGCAATGTGTGGGGGGGAGGTTTGTGTGTGTGTGTGTGGGGGGGGGGGTCTATGGACATACATTTCACTTTTTACCAAAGACAAAATGTGTGAGCAAGAAAGAGAGAGAGAGAGAGAGAGTAAGTAGGGAAGGGAACGTTGTATTGATTTCCTGGGAAAAGAGGAAAGTGTGCTCTGCCAAGCGGCTCTCGATGATGGATGACAGAGAAATTGGCAAGCCAACACTCCTCTTTTATTTAACCTATTCCCCCCTTCTCTACCCCCTCTTTTTTATTTATCTCTCTCATTCTCTGACATGTAGAAAAGGGGAAAAGGAGAGAAAGAGAGAGATAGAGAGAGAGGGAGATTGATAGAGAGAGAGAGAGAGAGAGAGAGAGGGAGAGTGAGAGAGAGAGAGAGAGAGAGAGAGAGAGAGAGGGAGTAGGAGAGCCCTCAGCCCAGACTGAGCATTAGGCTAATTTATACAGCGCTAATTAGCCCATTAGACCCACACCAATCTGGGACTGTAATTAAGCAAAACGCTCAAAAGTCAACAGCAACTCCCACTGAGCTCTGCCTAACAGTCCCTGCAAGTGTTATTTACATGTCCAAACAGCTTGAGGCCCCTGCGTTAGCAAACACCAGGAGAGGAGGAAGGAGGGGCGGGGGGGGGGGGTTGATCTTTAGGGCACCCCGCCTTCCCACAACAACCTGCAATGTTGTCGTCGTGATATTGACACACTCTCCATGGAGCTCCCTTCAAGTGAAGCGCTGAGGCACACACACACACACACACACACACACACAGGTGTGCTGGCGTGATGGCCGACCCTGCTGGGATGTGAGACGAATGAGAGATGTTGTCACTGAGTTCTTAGCCATAAAGAATGTGTTCGGCCCGGGGCTGGGGCTTGGACTGGGGTCCGGGATTCGTCTGAGGCTGAGGCTGGAGTATAGAAGGCTGAGGAGGCCGAGGAGGCTGGGGCTGGGCAGCGCCCAGACGAGCGTGTCTGAGGAGTGAGCTCATGAGCGAGGAGAGAGGTGGCGTAATGAAATCTGGCAGTGGCGGGCTCTGCGCAGGCTTCATATGTTCCACATTAGCGATTCACAAACCCAGGGAGCGGGCCCCAACTGGCCCAGCCTCACTGGGTGCTAGTGGGCTCTGACAGACTGTCACCAAGTCTTTGTTCTGGTTCTCCCCAACAGTGAGGAAAAGTGCTGTGTTTACATATGACTATTCATCCTCAATGTCAGACGACAGATGATGACACCGTGTCGGAACCAAGCCATTGAGAGGAGGAAGGGAGGCACAGGGCATAGAAGAGGCGGAGGAGAAAAGGGAGTGGTGGAGGGTTAGAGAGAGGAAGAGAGGAGGCAGAGGTGAGGAAAAGGCAGAGGTGGACACATGGAGGAGGGAAAGACATAAGGCAGGGGAGGAGGAGAGGAGGAGAGGAGGATAGGGTAGGAGGAGGGGTCTGCTGCATCTCTGTCGTGACATGCATGTCGACTCTCCTGATTTGACAACAAAGGAGGTGATGTTTGTGTATTGTGGGGATTCAAATGAGAACGTGATTGACGTCTCTAATTTCCCTCAAGTGCGGCAGTGAAAGGTCTAGAATGCAGACATCTTTGTAGGAGAACTTACAAACTGAGAGGAGATGAGCCAACAAAGAATCTCTAAAAGGATAAGCTTTCGACTTGATCCCCGTCCCCTCCTCTTCAATCTCCCTTCGGTCCTCTCCTGTCCTTGCCTCCTTTCCTCTCTCCTCACCTCCCCTCTCCTCCCCTGCTCTCCTCCCCTCCTCTCCTCCAATGCCTCCCTTCTTCATTAAACCATTTAAGTGTTCAATGAAAGACTAGGTAATTACCCTCCTCTCGCTAATAAGGGCTAGCTGGCGTTGGGGCTTGAGCATTGTGTTGAATTACATTTAATGAGCCTGGTCAAAGTTTGCTCCTAATTGGCCTTTCGTTAACATCCATTTGTAATCATGTCTTAATGACCCCCTCCCCCCTCCAGCTCCAGCCTTTAAAAAATTAAAAAGAAAATGAATACCTCTCATGCAACGTTATACACAGTCATTAAAATATTTCAAACGTTCCAACATGGCTGATACATTGGGTGCCGTTTTGAAAAGAGTTGACAGGAATGGACCCCCCCCCCCTCCACCCCAGAAGCTTAAACAAAAGTTGCCAAGTTAGTTGTGTGAGATTCTATCATGTTGGTACAGCGCATGCCTGGGTGCATCGTAATATTATGTCTGGCCATTCTGAAGTTGCCATTGACGACATTTGAGCATGTGCAGCAGGGCACAGCCAGACTGGTTACACTGTGTATTGAGGAATGTAGGAACCACTGTGATGTTTAGGGAGCGCTGGGGAAGATAAACACTGTGACACACACAATAGCTTTCCTACATAACCTCTGGCTGTATATGTGTGTAGTTTTGTGGACGTGTGTGTGTATCCACGAGCGCAGGGGTAATTTACTTCTCAAGTAAACATTTAGGAGTCCCCACAGGAGCGAGATGGGGATAGATGAGATGGAGTTCTCTCTTTCTTTCCCTCTTTCTCTCTCTCTTACTCCCCTCCCCCCTCTCCTCTTTCTTCCCCCCACTCTCTCTCTCTCTTTCTCTCTGTCTCTTTCTGTGTCTGCCTTTCTCTTGCTCTCTGCCTTCCTACTTCCTACTGTGGGGAGTACTGGAGAGAAGTGTCAGAGTCTGTTTAGACAGGAGTTTGATAAAGTAAACCATGGAGGGGAATTCAAATAAACCTTCAGCACAACAGAGTGATGCTATAGGGAGTGTGGGGCTGGGCCTTGAGGGAAGGGAGTGGAGAGGAGAGGAAAGGAGAGGAGAGGGGGAGTAAGGGTAACTGAGTGAGGGAGACGAGGAGACCTGGAGCCAGGGTTGGTGAGCCCGTCCAAGACTGAGTCACGAGGAGGAAGTGAACAGCTATCAAACTGACGGGCTAGTACTGTACTGTGTGTGTGCGTGTGTGTGTGGCGTCAGATGTCGTGCCAGAGATCAGCAGGGAGAGCTTGGACAGGGCATATCTCCTGGGCAGCTCTCTCCTTCTCTCCTATTTTTCTCTCTCTTTCTACAAACCTAACTTAACGTGTGAATGTTTTCAAAAACGGTCTTGTTCCCCAGAATAAGGATAACATCTCCTGTGACTAACCTTTTTGTATCCTCCGTTCACTGAAAAGTAAAAAAAAAACTGCACAGAAGTATTTGAAACAATTTGAAAACATTCAAACTGTATGTGGGTCCAGGGAGTGTGTGGTGTTTGTGGTATGTGCTGAGGGGCAGGAACCCCCCTGGACAGATGTTGACGCAGCAGCGGACACGCAACTGTGTCCTATAACACAGGCCCCCACCCCCACATCCACTCCCCTCTCTCCAACACACTCACACCCCTGCCCATTGATATAGTTGTGCACAGGTGTACGTCGGTCGTAGGGTGAGTGTGTCTGATTGCCTGTAGATTGCCTGTCAGCACACACATACTGTACACGAACGTGTGTCTGTATGTGTGTGTATGTGTGTGTTTGCATGTTTCAGCCTATTCCAGTTGCACAAGCATGTGGTTCCCCTTAGCCCCTCAGGTAGTCAGCCGGATGTCGGGACTCCTTCTCCCAGAGTTCCCTGTGTCTGGACTTGTCCAACAATGGCAGCACCTCCAATACAACGTTATAGTCGTGTTTGAGAGGAATGTTGTACAGGCTGTAGGGATCAGACTAGGTGAGAAGGCGTGAACTTGCTCTGTTCCATGGGATTCCTGCCCCTAAGGCAACACTGCACCCTCGCTTTCACAAAAGAGGTTTTGTATGTGTGTGTCTGTGTCTGTGTGTGTGTGTGTATGGGAGATGGAGGAAAGGGGTGGGGGAGTGGTTGTTAAAAATAGCAAAGCTTTGGAGCTGCTATTATGCAAATATTTTACTGTTTTATCTGAGGACTTTAAGACGCCTCTCCACTTTTTTTGACAGTTGTGACGAATCACTTCTGTGCCTGTAACGATTTAAAGATCTCACATTATTTTCCCGATTCCTGCTTGTTACCCTTTTTATAAATAGTGTGCATTATGCTTCGATTAGCCTCGCAGAGAGAAAAATAGTTTTAGTTAAATGTTCTCCCTTTTTTCCCTACACAACTAGTTTTTATCTGTGGTTTATTTGCAGTCGTCACAGCCTTGAGCTGGGGGCTTGCTTCCCAGTGAGCTGATGAGGCTGTTTGGTTGAGTTGGTTTAACGAGGCCTCATTTCAGTGGATATTCTTTAAGATAGCAACCACAGTCTCTCATTCCCTCAGCCAGAACTGAAGACCTGAAGACGGCTTCAGCAACACAACGCTCACAGAATACATGTCAGGCAGTGGTTAGGACGAGGTTATTCTTACACAACGGGAGATCATTTAAGCATTATCTCTAACATTGATTCCTCTCTCTCTCCCTCTCTCTCTCTCTCTCTCTCTCTCTCTCTCTCTCTCTCTCTCTCTCTCTCTCTCTCCCTCTCTCTCTCTCCCTCTCCCTGTCTCTCTCTCTCTCTCTGTCTCTCTCCCCCTCTCTCTCTTTCCCTCTCTCTCTGTACAGCTCCTCCTCCGTTCTTCCCAGCCTTCCATCCTCCGGTGCCCATTGATGACAGGCACGCCCAGGGACGCTACATCTACGAACCCTCGCCTGTTCCCCCGCTACACGTGTGAGTGTCTCAGACTACATACACACACTACCTCCAGACACACACACACACAATACCTCCACACACACTCTATACCTCCACACACACACACACACACACACACCGGCACACACCCTTCACCCATGTGCTTATCTGCAATAAGGCCTGATTAGATTCAGATATCAGCAGTCTTCTTGGTATCAGTGGGATCTCTCCGGTGTGGGTATGGGCCCGCTGCCGGGTCCTCCCTCCCCTTGCCCCCCTGGGGGGGAGCAGCATCCTCTTCAGAGACGCATGGTGCCTCCCTGCCTCCTGGATCAAAGGGCCACGGCCCTGTCTGCGTGGAACATGATCCACGCGTCAGAGACACGCAAATGAACACGTGTCAGAGCCGTGGTAACGAGAGCCTGGGAGCACGGCCTGGGATTCTCCTAAGAGCACTGATCAAGCCTTGTCAGGGGAGACAAACTCTCTAGCACCCCCCCCCCCCCCTCACCCCCATCCTGACATATACATACACCTCTCTGACACGCTCTCATCTCCCCTGACACACACACACTCTACATGTATGCAGCCCCTCACCCCAAACCCTCCTTCACAACACTCCCCATAGTCACATGAATGCTAACAAAAGCAGTAGGTGAAGAGTGGGTGTCTTGTCTCGTTAGTGAGTGGTGAGTATGTTAAGTATATTAAGCAGGGTTGCAGGGTTGAGTCTCTGGCTACAGTCTTGTTCCTTCTGCTCCTCTGACAAGGCTGACCCGGTCAGAACTTCAAAGCTCTCAGCTGGGGGATTCCCTCAGCTCCTGTCCTGTCCTGTCTCTCTCTCTCTCTCTCTCTCTCTCTCTCTCTCTCTCTCTCTCTCTCTCTCTCTCTCTCTCTCTCTCTCTCTCTCTCTCTCTCTCACGCACACACTCATACTCATAATAATTCACACACACAAAGGCTTGCGGAAAAAAAGTCTCTCATTTTTTCAATGTCATTTACTCTCTCTCTCCCTCCTTCCGACTCCTTTTCTCCCCTCTCTCATTCTCTCTCTCTCCCTTTCTCTCTCCATCTATCACCTTCCCCGGTCTTGAGCAGGCAGTAGTTGTGGCTGCTCCATTGCCCTTGCAGCTCTAGTTTCTAACCCGGAGACAGGAAGGAAGCGATCAGAGCACGACGGGGACAAATTGGTTGGGGCAGCTACTTGGGCCATATTATGTTTGATATTCTTCATCATTATCAACTCTCCCTTTGCCTCCTCCCCCCCCCCCTTTCCCCTCCACCCTTCCTTCCTTCGTTCTCAGGACTCATATCTCTCCCTCTCCCGATGTGCCACTAAATGTAATGAATTTTTTATGTCCCGGCCCACCCCCCACCCCCACACACCCCTGGCCACCCCCCGCCTCCCCCTCCCCTGTCTGCTACCATGGAGGGGGCAGGGAGGGAGGGAGGCGAAGGAGCGAGTGGGTGATTGATGCCCCGTGTCACCGCAAACAAAATGGCAAATATAATTTAGCATTTAGCTTATGCGGAGATAATGGGGCGAACAGGCGGCGTCTACACAGCTCAAACAAACAAGTGGGCCTGGCTTGTTATCAGTCAAGAGCGCTTTGGAGAGATTTGGTACACAGGTTATGAGGGGGCTGGGCGGGGGGAGGGGGAGGGGTGTGTGGGGCGCTATGGGGTGGGAGGACAGGGGGAGCAGGATGGGGAGGGGGAGGGGTGTGTGGGGCGCTATGGGGTGGGAGGACAGGGGGAGGAGGATGGGGGGGGCAATATATTGAATTAGGTAGGAAGGCGAATGAGAAGGGAGAGGATGCGGAGCTCAAAACGTGCACTGTCACTCTCTCCTTCCCTCTCCTCTCCTCTCCCTGTCCGGAGTTACTATCAGTGCACTTGTTTTGCGCAGGCTGTCAGTGCTGACAGGACCCAGTTCTACCTTCAGTACTTAAGGCCTGTTTATCCACTCATGTGCGTGCTTAATACAACACAGGGCAGTGATATAAACCCATTTGTCATGATTACAAGTCAGGTGTTTAGTGGCTTCAGTCAAGTGGCTCCAGTTTCGTGGCTTCAGTGATGTCGCATCACACATATTATCTAGTCAGGCCGTTCACCGACATGACGCCATGCAGCTTCTATACCAGATAATAAATGTGTATGAGCATCTAAATGATCTCTGAAATCATCTTTCTATACTTTCACCCTTTCTATCCACGTCAGTGGTGGATGGTGATGGTTATGCCTATGCCTATAGACAGAGAGCTCTTGCCCAGGTTAGTCCATGCAGTAGTGCCTGGGGAAGGGGGGGGGGGCAGCTTAGGGAGAATTATTGAATTGTTTTAAGACAAGTTCTCCTCAGTGAGCAGAATGAATCGTTATTAGGGCTCTTAAGGACATGCCTAAGCACACAGGCCGTATTATTGCGGCAGTTCCCCATCCAGGCCCTCATTACGCCTCGTAATTACAGTTGGTCGAAGCCCGCGGCGCTCACATCAATCCCGCCCCCGCCCCCGCCCCCGCCCCCACCCCCACCCCCACCCGCCACACGACGACACAGCACCGGGTTTGTGTGTCCGGTGAAACAGAACTGCACACCTCGTTCTTTCCTTCCTTCTTGCCCCCCCCTCTCTCTCTCACTCTCTCTCTCTCTCTCTCTCTCTCTCTCTCTCTCTCTCTCTCTCTCTCTCTGTCTGTCTGTCTGTCTGTCTGTCTGTCTCTCTCTCTCTCTCTCTCTCTGTCTCTCTCTCTCTCTCCTTCTCCCTCTCCCTCTCCCTCTCCCTCTCCCTCTCCCTCTCCCTCTCCCTCTCCCTCTCCCTCTCCCTCTCCCTCTCCCTCTCCCTCTCCCTCTCCCTCTCCCTCTCCCTCTCCCTCTCCCTCTCCCTCTCCCTCTCCCTCCCTCCCTCCCCTCATCCCCCTTCCCTATAGTGAAACTTCTGTCGTCCATAGCCTGCCAATGAGCAGTTGTATCCTATTACTACGACGGGTCTAATTGAAACATGTTTATTTATGGTCCCGTTCTGCAGATGAGAAAAGCGGCCTTGCGCCTTCGCTAACGGGGTCCTTCTATATGAGGCGCACGGAATTAAATTAAAAGCTCATAAAATGAAATATGCTCCGTATTAGCTGTTTGACACTTAATTTGCCTTCAAATGAGCAAAGGAAATCACAAATTAACTGTCCTTTGTTTTTTTGGTTCCCAGCACACCCTGCTCTTATTAGGTGAGGGTGAGGCTAATCGTTTCGTTTATGGCATCTTGTGGGGAGGGCACTGAGGTGCCATGCAATATTAAAGAGAGGGTCGGGGGGTGCCTGTTGTAGTTGCTATGGTTTCTGACAAGCCCTTGAAGGAAGTCACTGATCTGTGAAACAGGATATAGAAATTATAAAGTTTCCAGTATCAGCAACTCCCCCCTGGTCAGTGGACACCAGCAGAACCTCAACAGAACCCAACAGACCTCTTCGTTATCAGGTTTAACATAGGATAACCTCTTTAAAATGGAGAAAGGATCAAACAAAATGAAATAGAACCTCCTCTGGAGGTCCCAGTATCATAAAGGTAGAGAGTGTGCTTCCTGTGTCAGTGATATACTTCCAGCTGAAACGGCACACTGACCAGTAAGCAGGACACTCAGGCCGACTCCTCAACCCACTGTCAGTGTGTCTGGCCAGGTCAACAGTCAGGAAGGCTGGGACGAGGCTGAGGGAAGGCTCAGATGAGACTGGGGGTGGGGGTGGAGGGCGGCGAGGACAAGGCTGGGGCCCGCAGAAGAGGCGGCTCTTTTCATGGGTGCGTTCCGTCCCGCCGCGGCCCACGCCACAACAAAGAGCCTCTCTCATGTGGCTCAGCGCCGACGCGGGGTCTCCCGGCGACCGTCTGAGACAAACACAGCTATTCCTCACGAGTCAATTACCAGCAGGGGAGTTTACCCAGGAGTTAGGGGATCTGGTGCTTGAGTGCACTCGCTAACACAAAAACACTCTGAGGGGATAAGTAATTGACTCAGCACTGTTTGCTCAGAGCTGGTGGACGCAATGTGGATTTAGTTAAGTCGGATCTGTTGGGTAAACAATGGAGGGTGTTGGGATCATCTCTGCAGGTTTCCCAGATCCGTGGGCAGGTCTCTATGACAGGTCTATATCAGAGTTCCACTACATCAACACGCCTTATAAACACCAGCTGTCATCGACTGTGTCTGTAAAACATTAGTAGTTAATACTGATTTGTTTGAACTGGGGAATGTTTCATTGGAATTCAACCAATATGTAGCACAGTTTAGAAAATGTAACCCGTTCATTCAACGCAGGAGACTTTTTTTCATTTGTGTATTCTGTTTTGCTAGAACAGGAAGTCTCTTTTTTTTATAATAACGGTTGAGGAAATAGACATATTAGCATTTCTGTGTGGATCAGTCATGAATATAGATGTGGGGATTGTATGTGGACTTATGGGGTGGGGGGGCTAGGTTTCGTGAGGGCATGTTTCCTGTCTGTGTGGTTATTGCATTCAGAAGTGTGTTATTACAGCTGTTGCAGTGGCCCTAACCGGCTGGAAGGTAGTGTGTGTGTAGGCATAGGGGAGGCCAGCGTACTTAAGTTCTCTCAGAACTCTGGAGGCTACCATGAAATGGTAGTTAGGAGTTTGTCATTGATGTTCATGCCATTCTGAGAAAAGATCACTTGGAAATGCACAACAACATTCAGAGATTTCATAAAACAATAAAGTGAAATGAGATCTTAGTGTGTGAAGGCACTTCACATCTATCCAAAATCAGAGCAGACCATGATGTTTCTGCTCATGTGAATCATAGAAACTCTGCATAAGAATTTCCCAGCTCTCAGCTATAATTTCGCCCCCTACTGTATGCCTCCCTTCCTCCCTCCTCCCTCTCTCCTTCCTAGTTTCTCTTCTTTTTTTTTCTTTTTTTTTTTTTTCTTCTTTTTTTTTTTTGCTCGTTCCCCCCCGTCTTTAGCTTTTCCCTCCAGTTGGCTGAGAGAGTGTTTTTTAGGTGTATGCCATGTTGTTGAGTTATTTACATAAACTGTTGTCAGGGAGCCCAATCTGTACTGTTAGGAGCGGCACACTGCTTAGCATAAAGACCACAGTCTTATCTTAACACCTCCCCTCCAGATTGCTCCTCCACAGATGGGGAGAGGCCGGGCATCGCAACACACACACTCCACCGCACAAGCAAGACAAAAGGCGTAGTGGAACGGATTTTTAGAGCACCCAGCGGAAGAGATGAACTGTAAATATGTATACATAGGTACAAGTCAGGCCTTTTCCTGTGGGTTTTCCTTTCTTCTCTGTGTGATTATGTTCAGCCTTTATGTTCCATCGCTTTACCTGCAGTATTTAACTACCTCAGCATGAAAGAGTAGGACCACGTTTCATAAATTCCCTCTCTAAATTCTACACAAATCGTCCTAGAGCATTTGAATATGTTGTAGACTTTAGAGACCAAGTGATCTATATTTGTTTCCGGTCACTAAAAAACAGAAGAGGAAGGAGAGGGAGAAATGTATTTTCTGTTTGTCTGCTTTCTTTCTCCTCTTTCTCCTCTAAACCCACTTCCTCTTCTGCTTACAGGTCACCCTCCTTTAGCAGAGTCACCAGACTCCCCTCCCTCCCTCCCTCCCTCCCTCCCTCCCTCCCTCCCTCCCTCCCTCCCTCCCTCCCTCCCTCCCTCCCTCCCTCCCTCCCTCCCTCCCTCCCTCCCTCCCTCCCTCCCTCCCTCCCTCCCTCCCTCCCTCTCTTTTTAATACTTTCTTTTCGGCGGCAGGCAGTAGACAGGCGGTCAGGCGGTAGCTGGCTCTGTGATTAATGGTGTTTATTCTTGACAGAAGCCTCCTTTATTTATCTGCATTGCAGTTTCACCGATACTATCAGTCACCTGAATGAAAAATATTCAGTCATACCAATTTTGCAGTATAATTGAGTAGAGTCACTTCTATTCATCCCCCAACCCCCCTTCATCTCCTCCCCCCCCCCCCTCCATTCCCCTCTCGTTCTCTGGCTCTCTCTCTGACTCTCTCTCTGGCTCTCTCTGGCTCTCTCTCTGGCTCTCTCTCTCTCTGGCTCTCTCTCGCTCTCCTCTCCCGTCCTATCTGGCAGTCTTATCATCTTCACAGTAATTTTCGGGCTGCGTTGTTTGATATCGAGAGGCTGGCTTTAGCCGTATTTGACATAAAGCCTCTTCAATTTTCACTGGAGAAAAAAAAGCGGGAAAAAGGAAAGTTGCGCTCCGCTGTGAAAACGGACGAGGGGGGCAGGGAAGTTTCCCTCTCTTTTTTTCTCAAGCAATTTCAGGATTTAGAGAGAAAAGAGATAAATGCCTAAGTAGAAATGTGGGCAGATTGAAGTCAAATCTTTTTTTTTTTTGTAATACACCAGTTTCAAAAGTCTAAATGGATGGTGTCCTCTTTTTTGGTGTTTTGAGGCAGTGCAATGAAGCGTGGTTTTTCTGGAGACACAGGTGCATTTTGAGTATGATGAATGCAGCAGGTTTAGAGAAGACAAAACTCTAGAACAAGACCTGCAGTCTGACCAAACACTGCAATATACTAGGATGTTTTTTACATTATTGCATATAATTTAGGTGTATGATTGAATTGGCACTGATATATAGATATATAGATATTGATATATTTATGTTTTACTGGTTAGAAATGTTCATTCATATTTAGGAAATCTTTTTTTTTCACATTGGAATAAACCATTTTTATGAGGTAAATCTACCATAGTCTATAATGGATTCGTTTTTACACAATGGATTTTTAAAATATATTTTAAAAGGAATTCCCTTTAATGTAATTCAAATAAAACATTATAAGGCACTTAGTGCATGTTTTACATGACATTTAAAACCAGTGAATAATACCTTAGAATTATAATACATTTTGATAAAAGGAAAATAAATATTTATCTTTGATATTATCCTTTTGAATTTCTGCATGTAACACAGCAGTGTATTTTCTTCTCTATACATAAATCAATTGGCCTTCCCGTTTGTGTGTGAGATCTCAATTTGTAGCTCATCCACACAGAGCACAATAGAACTCAGTCTGAGAAGAGGAGATAACAGACAGGTGCTCTGTGTGTGTGTGTGTGTGCGCTGAGTGTTTTCATACATGTGTGTGTGTGTGTGTGTGTTGAGTGTTTTGTGTGTGTTTGTGTGTGTGTGCTGAGTGTTTTCAAATGTGTGTTTGTGTGTGTTGAGTGTTTTGTGTGTGTTTGTGTGTGTGTGTTGAGTGTTTTCATGTTTGTGTATGCGCATGTGTGTGTATATGCGTGTGTAAGAAACAGTTAAAACTCCCCACGGTTCACTAAGCAATTAAGCAGTTGTGTTAGATACATAATCTGTAAATGATGTTAGAAATGTAGAGTAATCATCTTTTGATTTCTGTAATAATAGGACATTAAAAGAAAATGTGTAACAAGTATCAAACCCTTTTCACTGCATTTATAGTATAACTAATACAAATAATATAATCAATATAAATCAAAACAAACATTCACTCAGTTACATTTGAATTACAATCGAAGATATTGCCATTTTCATCAAATACTGTTTTGAAACGAAGCATCTTTGTGATCAATAATAATGACATAGGTTAAGAAGACATAAATGTAGGTTATATCCCAGAATTCCACGTGTCTTATTCTTGCTCTGCTGGGTGACCGTCCATGGGGGCAGGTCCTGCTGTGACATCTCAGGGCACTTCCTGTTGTTAATTGACCGTGTTGTTTATTGGCTGTGTAGTTCATTGGCTCAGATGTTAATTGGTTGTGTGAAGCCCAACCCCATCCTCGTTAGGAGCTGTTAAATGCTGGCAGCACGGATTAGCCAGGGCCGGGACAATCCAGGATGTGATTAGAAGGCTAGCCTCATCTACTAATCCCACAGTGTAAAACAGAGCTGTGTTGTTGGCCTTGGTATAATAAATAGTTTTTCTTTACTCAATGTTATTCCATTTCATGAAGTCTTCTTCTCAGTATTTGGATTTATTTGCCTGTGTAGAGAGGTGCAGAGCTAGATAGAGGTGAAACAGGGAAAGAGAAAGAAAACGATATAGAGAGAATAGAAAAAGAAAGGAAGAGATAGAGAAAAGGAAGAGATAGAGAAAAGGGAAAAGAGGGAAAAGAGATAGGGAAACAGAGAGAGAGGGGGAGAGAAAGACAGAGAGAGTGAGAGGGGAGAGAGAGACATAAAGAGTGAAAGGGGGAGAGAGAGATAGAGAGAGAAACAGAGAGAGAGTAAAGACTCCAGGCTTCATGCCTTCAGATCCTCCTCTGGGGGCCAGTTACAACCAGTAACAACACCAGGGGAACAGGCCCATAAATCCTGCCCGCTTTCCTCCAGAAAAACCGCTCTCCTCCGCTCCCTCTCTCCCTTCATCCCACCCTCCCTCTGGTCTTCCTACAGCCTCGTGTAAATGTGGGGGAAACATGAGCATAACATAGTCTAAAACAACCACATGTTGCTGTTTTGTGAACCGGCTGGTGTGAGGGTTCCTGACGGCCAGTGACATCTCTTACATTACAGGAAATGAGGTCATGACCTTTCTCTTTGTTCCTCGCACTTCACCTCTGCACCTTGTCACAAAGGGCCCCCCCCCCCCCCCCCCCTTCTTGTAATATCTGATCAGGTCTGAGTGTGAGGTTTTTATTGAATAGGCTAGTTTGGGAGCTCGACTGCCAGCGAATGACCAAGGAACACTAAATACCCCCCTAAGATGTGTCTACATATCCCAGGATGCTTAGCACTCTCCCTGAGAGGTCAGCCTGTGAAGTCCTGTTTGCGAGCAGCCAGAAGGAGACACACAAATATGCGCAGTCATGCCCACAGCGGCGGGCCGTCCTCGCTGCTAGAAGGAATGCGGCAGGCTTTTGTGTGTGTGTATGTGTGTGTTTCTTTGTGTGCACCGAGGCCTTTGTGTGTTGAAAGTGGAGCTCTTTTAATAAATTAGAGATGAAAGCTCCTGTAAATTGTGGAGTTCAGATGCAGTTCGCTGGGGGTGAGTTAAACTTCAGACGCCCACACAAGGCAGCTTTTTGTTTAGATCTTTAAACTACAATATCATAGAAAAGTACGAGAACAATTTTAACAGTTCACCGCGGTCAAGGGAATCTGTTAATCATGTCTTTCAGAACCGTCTTACAAACAAGAAGCTCAATTTAAATCTATTCAACATTATTTTAACAACGTTATTGATAAATCCATATTTACATTTCTGCTCTATATTTGAGGTGTTATAATGAAGGTGCAGACATTAATGCACGTGTGGTGGTAAGAGGCTGGTGGTGTGTCCTGGCTCTTCAAAGCCCAGCCAGACCCAGAACTTGGCATCACTTCCTGATTAAATATCTGGGAACTCCATTTGACATTTTATTAGTCCAACAAGATGGATGAAATGGGTAGAAATAAAGTAGGCTGTGCCTGTGTCTGTTCACTCTCCGACCAGCAGCTAACTCCCCCACTGTCCAGCCCGCTTCAGTCTTCCCTCCTCCCCCTCTCCTCCTCCCCCTCCTCTCCACCCCCTCTCCCCCTCTCTTTCCCCTCCTCTCTTCCCCCTACTCTCCTCTTCCCCTCCTCTCCCCCCCTCTCCTCCCCCTCCTTTCCCCTTCTCTCCCCCTCCTCTCCTCCTCTCCTCTCCCACCTCCCTTTTACCTGATACTTCTCTTTCTCTCTTCGTGTTTTCTCTCCGTCCTAACTGCTTCCCTCCTTCCCTCTGTCTCTCTCACTCCTCATGCTGAAGGATTAGTGTGTTCCAGAAGTGTGGCTCTGCTCCTGGCTGGAGAGAGAGGAAGAGGGGAGAGAAAGAGAGAGAGAGTTGTTTTTGGGGCATGCTCAGGTGCGACCATGCGGGTTGCCCATCTGTCAGTCCTGCTGGTTCGAGGTAGATTGATGTGTACCCTGTGGTCAGCCCACGGACACGGGGCTGGCCTTTTACAGCCGTTGGGCATGCTCTTCCTCACCTCTCTCCCTGGGAGGACACACTCACAGTCACTCCTTGTTGTGCACTGTGCAGTGTCACACCTGCGTGCACGTGCACACACACAAACACACACACACACACACACAGGCGCACACACGCCCATTCTCATTCATATTCACACAAACACGTTGCACACTTACGCCAACACAATTGATTTGAGCACAAACACATCCGCACACGCACAAACACGCACTCGATTTGAGCCGTGTTGGGCTGGAGAGCAGTGGGGTGTGGAACAGGATGCTGTTTTGCTGCAGGCGTGCAGCGCTCTGTTGCCGTGAGAGACCCTGGGCCACTGAGACGCTCCTGAAGAGGAAGACGAAAGATAGATGCACTTCCTCTTCTCTGTTCTCACCCCCCCCCCCTCCCTCCTTCTCCTCTCCATAGCCTAGGGCACGCTAGAAGAGCTGAAACTCTGGCTGAGAACAAGGTTAACCCCACCTGTATTTACTATTGCCTCCGTCTTTGAACATGAGCAATCAGCCGTGACTTTGTAGAGAGTGAGATGGAGGAGGATGGTTAGTGCGGATTGCTCTGTGTTATTTCTAACCATGTTCAGCGTGCGAGTACAAAGTATGGACAAAGAAGTCAACAGGGGAACAAAAAGGACCGCGACAGGAAAAGAGGAAAAACTCCTTTGGTCGACCGTGTTTTTCCCTCACTTCCAACCCCCTTGAAATAACAGGGAAAAAAGCCGACTCATTTTGTATAATTTCACTTTCATGTTTTGATTCTTTTTTTTTGTGGTGGCAATACACTTTGTTGATTCGTTTTGGTAGACGTCCTTATCTTGATGGCTGGTAGTACGTTTAATTACGGTGAGGAAATGATTTTCCTGTGAGAGTGCCTGTTGAGATGCAAGGCAGAACGTAAACGCTCTCGTTTCGGAAGCCTCAGAAGTGACTCCTATTCTCACAGCTCTGCGTTCGCTCGTGACTCGGAAAAGACTGAAACACTTTTGAAACCCAGAACCGAGAGAGAGAACGTGTGTTCAGTGTCAGTTGAACTTGGCAGTCGTTCTTGTTTGACATGTACAGATAGTCCCATCCCGGGCTCTGACCTGACTGTGCCAGCGCGAGGGCTTAGTGTGTGTCTCTATGGTTCCAGTGGGCTGTCTCCCCACCTGGCCCGCCTGTTATGTCACCCTCTGAGACTCGTGTTGATAAACACGCTCTCACAGGCGTGGCGAAGAGGGAGGCGTACGTGCCTGCAGGGTTGTTCAGCCAGCACTAGCGTGTGAACCTGATGTATGTGTGTGTGTGTGTGTGTCAACCAGTGTGTGAGAATCTGTGTGGATGTATGTAGGTATGTGTGAGTGTGTGAGCGAGTGGGGATGTGTGGGGATGTGTACATATGTGTCTGTGCAGCTGAGCGTGGTAGCTCTATATGGATGGATGTGAAGGGGGGGGGTCTCTGCTTGTCTTTGTTCATGTTGTACATAGCTATGTGTGTTGGAGCATACAGGTATCTGAGGAATAGAGAAGGGGAGGGAACGAGGGAGGTAAAGAGAGAGAGAGTTGGGGAGAGAGGTGTGAGAGAAATAGAGACACCGAAAGAGAGCCAGGGGCAGAGGGAGAGAGAGACAGAATGAGCTAGAGAGAAAGAGAGAGGTAGTTCGAGGGAGAGAAGAGAGAGAGATCAGATCTATGGAAGGAGTTGGCAGATCTCCAGAGGCATCCCACAGAGAGGGAGTCCTCGTTGGCGTGACGATGAATGGAACATCCCCTCCCCTTCCCGCCCCCTGATCCCTCCCTGCCCTTTGATGTCAAGGGTCGCACCCTGCCCTCCCAACGCTGGGGCCTCGCATCATTTATACTGAGGTAGTGAGTCGCTGATTTATACTGAAGTAGTGAGTCGCTGATTTATACTGAAGTAGTGAGTCACTGATTTATACTGAGGTAGTGAGTCACTGATTTCATGTGACTTGACTTATAAACTATCAAATATGCCAAGTTTTATTTGAGTGGCTGTTTGTCCCAGCCTATCTGTCTGCCTGACTTATTAACTAGCAGCCTGTTTTTGTCTGTCTTGACTTGTTTTTCTGCCTGCCTGCTTTTAACTACTATACCCGGTTGATTTATTTGAATTTTACTATGAAATAAATAAAGTTGAAACACTGGCTATGTAGCAGTCGTCTCCAATATAGAAAAAGCTATTCAGTTCATACTTGCAAAGCCAACTAAAATGTAAAAAAATATAGAAAATGTTTCCTGATGATTAAACGTAAAGTTGAAGGCTAGTAAACACATATCAACATACTGCACTCCATATATATTCCTGTTTCACTCCAGTTCTTTTACTTTCTCTCCTTCCCTTGTGTATTCAAAACAAACAGACTCTACGGCTGGCAAAAGCACTTGCACACATGCTCTCTCGCTGACTCCCTCTTTACCTCACTCCCTCACTCACTTCTCTCTCTCTTTCTCCTTCTCTTTCTTTCTTTTTCTCTCTCCCTCTCTTCCTATCACTCTCTCCCCTTCTCTCTCTTCCTCTCTCCCTCTGTCTCTTCCTCTTGCTCTCCCCCCTCTCTCTTCCTTCCATTCTTGTACCCTCCTTGCTTCTCTCTCTCTCCTGTTCTGTCTCGGCGGGCTGTGTTGCTGGGACCCTTTGATCTCAGTGAAAGAGGGGAGGCTTTAAAGCGCCGATGTTTCCGCTGTCAGGAGCCCTTCTCTTCCTCCCCTCTCTTCCTCCCCTCTCTTCCTCCCCTCTCTTCCTCTCTCTGGTTCAGTCTTTCAGAGTGGTGGCAGCCTGCACTTCTTTGCTGCTGGGTAGCAGATGGGGGGGGGGGGGGGGGGGGTTGGGGAGGGGGTGGTGAGAGTGGAGGCTGTGCTGTCAGCCCTGGCCAGGAGAGGCCCTGACACCCCACTGATCAGAGTCCCCTCTGCCCCCCATCTCACCCTCCCCCTGACCCGCCCTTCTCTTCTCTTCTCCTCTCCTCAACCCTACCCTCCACCTTCCCCAAACCTGATCTGGGAACAGGAGACAACCTTCCTTCTTTCCACACACAAGAGCACTCTCTCACACACACACTCAAACACACACACTCACACAAAGACATACACTCACAGCTCCTCTGGTGGCTGAATGGAGGAGGGAGATTCACTGACCGGTTTCTGAAACAGCTCTGACTGGTGGACTTATGACAGGAATGACCATATGACAGGAAATGTCTTCCATATGTGAGGAGAGGAGAGCAGAACAGCGGAGGGGAGGGGAGGGGAGGGGAGGGGAGAGGAGAGAGGGGAGAGGGGAGAGGGGAGAGGGGAGGAGAGGAGAGGAGAGGAGAGAGGGGATTGGGGGAGAGGGGAGGAGGAAAGAGAGGAGAGGGAAGGAGAGGAGAGGAGAGGAGAGGAGAGGGGAGGGGACAGGAGGAGAGGAGAGGAGAGGAGAGGAGAGGAGAGGGGAGGGGAGGGGACAGGAGGAGAGGAGAGGAGAGGAGAGGAGAGGAGAGGAGAGGAGAGGAGAGGAGAGGAGAGGAGAGGAGAGGAGAGGAGAGGAGAGGGGAGGGAGGGAGGGGAGGGGAGGTGTGTCTGGGTACTCTGACCTCAGTAAGACAGGGCAGTCTGTGTTCTGGGGGGCAGCTTTGATGTCAATCTTAAATCAGGTGTAACTAAGATCCTACCTCACACTAAGCATTAGACGCACACACACATACACACACACATACACACACCATACAAACACGCACACCTTCTGTCAGATTCAATCCTGTCAGGCATTGCTCCATCATGGTGATTAATGCATAAAGGCAGATGCTAAGATGATCAAGGCACTGGAGAGAGAGACTGATCCACCAAGGCCTGGTCTCTCTGTTTTCTCTGTCTTCTCATACCTCTTCTTCTCTCCCTCTCAATCTTTCGTTCCTTCCATCCCTCTCTCTCCCTCCTCCCCTCACACACACGCTTACAGCTATTCACTCCTCTCTACCATCTATCTCTGTCCTGTCCTCCCTCACACCTGCCCATGAACCCCTGGATACTTTCCCCTCTTCCTCCTCCTCCTCCTCCTCCTCCTCCTCCTCCTCCTCCTCCTCCTCCTCCTCCTCCTCCTCCTCCTCCTCCTCCTCTTCTCCTTTTCCACCCATTTCCCCCCCTCCTCCTTTCCCCTTCCCTCTCCTCTTTCTCATTGCAATCACTCCCCCTCTACTTCTCCCTTTATTTTCCAACCTCCTCTCTCTCTCCTGACCTCTCCATGGCCATGAAACCTCACCCTGAACATTTACCTCCCTGCACTTCACACCCCCATGAGCCTATTTCTCTCTTTTTCTCTGACTGCCTCTCTTTTTCTCTGCTTGTCTCTCTATCTCTCTCACTGGCTCTCTTGCTTGAGAATGAGTGCTCATTCTTTGCCCCCTCCCCCCTCCTTCATGCTCAGTTCTGTGGCTCCCAACACAGTTTTGCAGGAATGTTCTTATGCACTACAGTAATTGTCAGGAGAAGGGCAGATGTGTGTTTGTTTGTGTGTGTGAAGTGGAGTGGAGGGGGTGGGGCCGGGGGACAAAGGAGGAGAGGTGGGGCAGGGCTGTTTAGCAAGGGTCAGCACGCATGGACCAGTAACCAGTCCCTGACAAGGTTCATCATCGTCACGACGACAGGAGCGGGCACCTGGTTGGGTTACTTTAGAGCCGTGCAGGGTCGAGTGAAACAGCCAAGCCATCCTGTCTACCTCTTCTTCCTTGTAATCTCTCTGTCTCTATCTCTCTCCTGCTCTCCTGCCTTATCTGTGTGTGGGTGTGTTACATCAACGTTGTGGCAGGGCATCAAAGGCAGCATCACCTGCAGCTCTGCTGAGGTGTCTTAATGAGGCGTGCCGTGAGGGCCTGTGGGGCAAACTGATATTACCTGCTTATCTTCTACCCTCTCAGAGCTCTCACACAGAAACACACGCATTCAAACATATACAGTCCCACGCACGCCCGCACTTCACACGCACACACACACGAGAACACACACACAAGAACACACACATACACACTCACACAGTGTGCCCATGGAGTGGTACTGTAAGGAAGCTAGGTCTTGGTATTGGCAGGAGTGGAGGAGACGTGCAGTCAGGGTGTATGAGGGACGTATGAGGGCTCTGTCTCTCCTGTCCTCGCTATGACCTCAGTGTAGCTAGTGCTACTGCAACATGAGGTCATCTGTATAGTCATGGCTTAAAACTCAACTTACACCTACCAACGGAAAAATGTATGGAAAAATAAACCTTTGTTATTTTCCCAGACTTGTTTTATCCTAAACTGTCAATGCTTGCTCTCAGGAATCCTTTGATTTGTTTCTATGCCGGAATTTTTTCCCCTTGAGAGGAAAAGGGCTGCTCCCAGAGAGAGAGAGAAAGAGAGAGAGAGACCTACGCGTTGGACAGTCCAACGCGTAGGTCTTTTGGGTTGCTACGTGAAGTGTTATCGAAAATGAAGAGTTGCTGGATCTTTGTGTGTGTGTTGCCGCTCCTCAGGCCTCATTATGGCCCTGGTTTGAGTTCCTTCATTACTGGCTGAGCAGTGGAAGACTGTGGAGGGAGGGGAGGGGGGGGGGGGGGGTAGAGGGGGGTAGAGGGGGTGACCACAGGGACAGGGCGGAGGTTGTAATTGGACTGTTCCGGTCCCCTGGCCTTGGTCAAGGTCACCCCCTCACAAACTCTGGGCATGGACTCTCTTTCTCCCTCTCTCCCTATCCCTCTTTGTTTTTCGCCCTCTCTTCCCCCCCCCCCCTTCTCTCTCTCGCTCTCCCTCTTTATCTCCATATTACCCCTTTGCTCTCCCTCTTACCCTACCTCTTCATCCCTCTCTCTTTACTCTCCACCCCCCCCCCCACCCTCTCTCTCTCTCTCTCTCTCTCTCCCTCTCTCTCTGTCCCTCCCTCTCTCCTGAGGTCGTTCAGTCACAGTCCAGACCAGTCCAGACCGGTTCTGACCAGTCCATCAGGGAGTCCTGGAGAAGCGCTGGGGCTAATTCCCTCCAATCTTCAAGCCTCCAAACGTGATATGTGGATTTATGCTCATCCACAAGGGAAGACCTTTGTCTTGGAAGCCATCATTATGAAGTTCTCAAACCGTCTTAGACTCTTAATTATATAAAGGAAGTGATTTTGGTAGGAGCTGATCTCAGACTTTCTCCTCACTTCTCTCTTTGGCCCAGATACAGAGAGTGGTTAAAAATGAGGACATGTAAAAGTGTTCAGGTTTAGGAGGTTATTGTCATGTAGTGCTTGACCAGTACTTCAGAAGGGTACACTCACAGTTAAGCATATCGGTAAACACTTGAGCACGGCTACCCTGGCAAAGCATCATGGGTAGTGGTGGTGGTTGTATTTATCTTAGAACTCAGTCTTTTTGACTCAGATCAAGCAGGAGTACACATACAATCATGTACAGTATATCCACAGAATAGTTTCTGATATCTAAATGGATCAATTTTAATCTGTCTAATCACATTGTCTCGCCCCTTCTCTCTGTCTATGTCTCTCTCTCTCCCTCTTTCTTCCTATCTCTCTCTCTCGGCAGGCCCCCTGGGTTGGCTGGTAGTCCGGCCTTCTCCGACATCTCCCTCATCCGAATCTCCCCACACCGGAACCCTTCCATGGGGGCGGAGTCCCCCTTCAACCCGCCCCACCCCTACATCAACCCTTACATGGACTACATCCGCTCCCTGCACAGCAGCCCCTCCCTCTCTGTGATCTCAGCCGCCCGTGGTCTCAGCCCTGCGGATGGTGAGTGTACACACACACACACACACATTCATATACAGTCACACACAGACAAGGGCCCCCAACGGGCCCCTAGGGGCCTCTGAAGGAGGAGGCGTGGACTTGGTTGTTGGTGAGTGGGATCTATGTCTCCTCTGCTCAGAGTGCTGTGAGTCCATCTCAGATGGACTTCTGCTTCCTGTCCGGAGGTTCAACTCATAGGTCACTTGATCTTCTCCGGGGGTTACAGAGATGTTACCTGAGATTTGTCATGATTACGATAGTGTGTGTAGGAAAGAAAGAGGAGGAGAGAAAGATAAAGAGTTGAAGAGAGTGTGTGTGTGTGTGTGTGTGTGTGAGAGAGGTTTTTCTCTTTGATCTGTGAGTCACTTCACAGACCTCTGGAGAAGGCATCAGCATCACATACAGAATGAGGGAGGCTAGGGTTCAAGGCCAGCACCGAGGGTTAGAGAGAAAGGGATAAAGAGATAGCGAGGGGAGGGGGGGGGGGTTGGGAAGAGAGATAGAGAGAGAACAGAAAGTAGACAGAGAGGAGAGAGAGAGACGTGAGAAAGAGAGATAAGGGAGAAAAGAAGGAGTTAATGGTATACTGTGGTGGATGCAGACTGGGAAATCAATTACAGCAGTTAGGAGGAGTATGTTCTTAAAGAGCCCCTGCAGCCCTCCAGCCCCGGCCTCCTGGCCTCCGGTGTCCTGGAGCTTTGATTGAAGCCTGGGGCTCAATTACTGTAATGAACTAGGCCAGCCTACCCCTTCCCTGCCTGGGGTCAGGGATAATGGTCCAGGGATGCTCTCAGCTCTTGTTCAGTTTGGTTCAGAGAGTTGGTTTTTAACTTATTCTACAGATTCAAGATAAAGATAACAATCCCAATGATGATGATAAGTTACTGTATTGAATTAATTTTGTCAATGATGCTACACCCAGCTGTAAGTAAAGGGTGACCTAAACTGTCCCCAACCTTGACATTCGAAACTGTCACTAATGATTGATCTGGGAACACTTAAAACCACACTCTAAAGTATGCTGTGAAATGATGTGACACAGGAAGAGAGACAAATTATTTCTAAACCAAATGATTCACTAACCTATGGGCTTCTAGGCTGTTAGTACTGTATATCATCATGCTTCTAGTTGTTTCTGCATGGGGTGGTGTGGTGGGGGCTGGGGGAAGGACTTTTTCAATAAGCACTGAATAGGATACTGATGACTTAATGACCAGACTCTGTAGGAAGTGGGTTGGCTTTAGTGCCACCTTCTCTCCAACACACACTTTCTCTCTCACTGTCTACCCCTCTCTCACAGTCCTTCTGTGTCATCCCCCTCCTCATGATGTTAGTGAGATGGGATTCATATGCCCCCCCCCCCCTCTTCCTATTGTCACCCTCCTGGAACTCTCATCTTCCCTGTGGCTCACCATGTCCTCAGGCAGATTCTTCTCCACTCCTTTCCTCTCCTTTCGTCTCCTCCTTTCCCCTCTTCTTCCCCTCTCCCCCTCTCCTCTCTCCTCCTTCACGTCAAGTGCCACAGTGACAGTCTCTGCCCTCAGGACTATGTTCCCATGCCAGGTTTTCTGATTTAGAAATATTCTGCAAAGCCCTTTCTGCGCACGAATAGAGAATAAGTCACATTATGGCTGAATGCAGAAGCACAGCTAAAGCGAAACAATGAAGACAATTAAGAAACTCCCCCTTCCACTTAAGACATAATACCCAAATCGAATTAATTTGGAATTTCTCCTTACGTTCAGTGAACCAATCAGAGAGCGAAATAGCAGGCATACAGGCTGGTCCTCCCGAGTAGATCTTTTCATCCTTTTTGTTTATTTATTTATTTTCCTCTTCTTTCTTAAATCAAAGAAGGAGAAAAAAAAGACTAGAATTAGCTGCAGCACTCTGTGAGGCTCAACTGATTCCAGATTTGCATCCAAAACCACAGTGTCAGGCTTTATCTTCCACACCCTCTCTCACTCCCTTTCTCTCCTTCTCTTTCTTGCCTTGTCTTGGTAGCAGTATTTGCATATGGAAGCTTTCAGCCAAATGTTTATATTTAGGCTTCAGTTCAAGGACTTACAGCTCTCGATAACCAAAGGAAGGTCCTCGAAGAAGACACATTTTAGAATGATTGGAAATGGGGGGAGTGAAAGGGATGGAGAGGAGGAAGAGGGACAGAGAGAAATGGGGAGATGGGGGAGGCACACTGTGCTGCAGAGTTTTTCTGCAGATTTGTTTGGGAAGATTTGGACTTTTAGTTTTAAGAGTTCAAACTCAGTTTTAAGGAGTAGATGGGAGGGGCGTGCTGAGTGTCTTCATGCTGAACACACAGACAGACAGACAGACAGACACACACACACACACACAGACAGACAGACAGACAGACAGACAGACAGACAGACAGACAGACAGACACACACACACACACACACACAAAATCTTCCCTACTTGGACCACAATGTAAATCTTCGTCTCCTCTCTCCAGCCCCCCACACAGGTCTGACCACAGCAGAGTACTACCACCAGATGGCGCTGCTGGCGGGTCACAGGAGCCCGTACTCTGACCTCCTGCCCTCTGTGGCGTCTACAGCCGGAGCTGGGAGCACTGCTCTTCACATGGAGTACCTGCAGGCCATGGAGAGTGAGTCTGCTCTGAGAGCACACACACCAGCTCTCTCTCTCTCTCTCTCTCTCTCTCTCTCTCTCTCTCTCTCTCTCTCTCTCTCTCTCTCTCTCTCTCTCTCTCACACACTCTCCCTCTCTCTCTCTCTCTCTCTCTCACACACACACTCTCTCTCTCTCTCTCTCTCTCTCTCACACACACACTCTCTCTCTCTCTCTCTCTCTCTCTCTCTCTCTCTCTCTCTCTCACACTCTCCCTCTCTCTCTCTCTCTCTCTCTCTCTCTCTCACACACACACTCTCTCTCTCTCTCTCTCTCTCTCTCTCTCACACACTCTCCCTCTCTCTCTCTCTCTCTCTCTCTCACACACACACTCTCTCTCTCTCTCTCTCTCTCTCTCTCTCTCTCTCTCACACACACACACACACTCTATCTCTCTCTCTCTCTCTCTCTCTCTCTCTCTCACACACACTCTCCCTCTCTCTCTCTCTCTCTCTCTCTCTCTCTCTCTCTCTCTCTCTCTCTCTCTCTCTCTCTCTCTCTCTCGGTAGGCAGGCAGGCCCCCTGGGTTGGCTGGTAGCCACTCACACTCACACTCACCTTTTAGATCAGTGTGTGTTGTAAGTAGAGCAGGGAAGTGTGGGGATCAGAGTGTGTGGGGGAGGTGGGGCAGGTGTGTGTGTGTGTTGAGGGGGGGGGGATGCAGCTTGCTGGCGACTGTATAAACTGACATGATTTAAATGCCATTGTTTTCAAATAGCCGGCTCAGTCCTGCGTTCACAGGACTTATGCTAATGAGTTATTTTAAAGTGTAAATAGGAAATTAAACGCACACTGAATCTTCGGAAGGTCGGACAGACTCACCCGCTTTCCTTTGATGAGAATGTATTTAGTCAGGCAGACGAGGCTTTCATGGAAATCTCCACGCAAACTAATTAAAAGTAGCCAAACTTGTGCGCGTATCAGAAAATTAATTGCTATTAAGTGGGAATTGGAATGTCCCGCCATTCATCACTGGAGAAATCCCTTTCTTCTGTGTCACTTTTTAAGATTAATAGACTGTTACAAAACAATTAGGGCCACATTTCAAATGGAGACGCTGGACCCCTCACTCTTCAACCCGTCTGTGATCATTGTCAGTAATAACTCTTTAACAATGTGTGTTCCAGGCAGAGGAGGAATTAACACTTTAAAGCTCTCTTTTGTGTCATTTATAGAGACTTTATAAAAGAATACAAAAAAAAAGATAGAAAACCCCAGCCTTATCAAGCAGCATTGGCTAACGGTGTGTTAGTGTGTTAGTGTGACCGTGGTTACGTCCACATACTCATCAGTGTCATTAGAGCGAGGCAGGCTGGGTAGTAAAACAGTCCCTCCATCCTGCCTTGTATGGCTTTAATGGGGCTCTGACTGCTTAGTCTCTCATTAGTGAGCTCCAATGAATCTGCTCCAACATCTCTGGATTAGCTGCTTCTTATAATTCTGACTTTTTTTCACACGTGAAAGCAAATACATTATTGTAAATATCTGTTTAAATAAATGTTTTAGTAGAATATCAACTAAAATGGAAACATTAGAAGCCATTGCTTACTGTGATTGCTGTCACTTCCGTCAGACTCTTATTGGTGATCTTTCATTGGTGAGCCATACCTGACCTTACCTACCCTATCGAACTGTACCCTAAGCTACCCTACCCTACCTATCCTACCGTACCTGAAATACAGTATCTCCTGCCTTACCCTACCAGACCCTAATCTACCTGACCCTATCCTATTGTACACTACCATACCAAACCCTACCCTACCATACCCTACTGTACACTACCTCCTACCCTACCAGACCCAAACTTCCTGTACCCTACCTTATCAGACCCTACCTTACCCTACACTATGCAACCCTATCCTACCGTAGGTGTGAATTAATGGCGTGGGCCCTAACCATCCGTCTCGTCCATAAATCAAGAGGAAATGAGAGGGAGGATCAGGCAGCGGGGCCACGCTCCTCTCCTCTCCTCCTGTTGGACCATTTATCATTTGGATGCACATTAATAAACACAACTCCCAGGAGATGTAATAGTGATGGGACGCACCCCCTCCCTCCCTCCCTCCCTCCCTCCCTCCCTCCCTCCCTCCCTCCCTCCCTCCCTCCCTCCCTCCCTCCCTCCCTCCCTCCCTCCCTCCCTCCCTCCCTCCCTCCCTCCCTCCCTCCCTCCCTCCCTCCCTCCCTCCCTCCCTCCCTCCCTCACTTCTCCTCTCTTCTCTTCTCCTCTCCTCTCACCCTCTCCTTCCAGCCATTGCTGTAATAGGACATCCCCTCCACCTTCTTTTCCTCCTCTCTTCTCCCCTCCTCCCTCATCCATCCTATCTTGATTCTACCTCAAGTGTAGGTAGTCCTTCACCCAGGCCCCAGGGGGTGTGTCTTCAGACAATTAGGTGCAAGAAAGGGGCTGGGCGTCGGTGTGTGGGGCGTGTCACAGGTCATTAGGGAGGTGAGGCTATAGGATGTGATCTGCTGCAGGAGGATTATGTGTACTGTTGCGGCGTTAGCAGAACGGATGTGATGAGTAGAATGGATGTATCCAGGACGCGCATTGAGATTTAACAAGCAGAAATGTATTGTGTGCGAAACATATTGTTCTTGAGGATTTGTTTGGGCATGTACATGTACAGTACGTGTGCATGTGTGTATTTGTGTGCCTATGATTGAGAGTGTGTGTGGTGTATGTGTGGTGTGAGGTTGCTGGTGACGGTGTGTGTGTGTGTGTGTTTCCCCTCCCTTTGGGGTTTGAGAGGGAGACACAGGGGCCAGCGGAGCAGTGACAATGAGGAGGGGTGTTCACACGCACACTCTGATTTCCATGTGAATGCAACTCTGTAATCGTTGGATGTGTCAAACGAGAGAAGGAGCATTTAGATTTGGGAGATGGATGGGGCGGGGGCAAGGGGGGGTAGTGAGGGGGGTGGAGATAGGGGTTGGGTGGGGGTGGGGGGGGAGGGCTTCGGGACTCCATAAGCTGGTTTTGTTTGCATGGGAAGAAAAAAAAGAGAATACAAAAATCTGAAATGTTTTTATTTCCAAGTCTGAGTCACAAAGTCATTGTGTGAGTTCACGCACAAAGAGCAACATGTTCCCCTCAGTATCTCTCCTTCTCCCTCCTCCCTCCATCTCTCCTCCCTCCATCTCTCCTCCCTCCATCTCTCCTCCCTCCATCTCTCCTCCCTCCATCTCTCCTCCCTCCATCTCTCCTCCCTCCATCTCTCCTCCCTCCATCTCTCCTCCCTCCATCTCTCCTCCCTCCATCTCTCCTCCCTCAGTTTCATCCCTCTCCCTTGTTTGTGACATCTCTGAGTGAAAAGACAACAAAAGTCATTTCTTCATCCGTTGGTGCATCTCATTGTGAGCGAGGGAGAGAATGACTGTGCGTCTGTGCCTCTTTACCTTCTTTCCTCCTTCACTCAACACTGATTGAATATGAATGGGGAGGGAAATGACACTTGATTGAATATCGCCCTAACCCAGGCAGCAGTGTCCTGACACAAAAGCCATCCCTGTTCTGTGTCGTGTTTGACAGTTGTACACAAGTGGCCCTTTGTCTGATGATTGACTCCCAGCTCAGATTTGAAGATGACACATTTGCAGTACAAACTGAACAAGCAAACAAATAGAAACCAGTAAACACTAGGGGTGCAACAATTCAACAAGCCCACGGTTCGGTGTGTATTGCGGTTTATGGGTCACGGTGTTTAGCATATTAGGGGAAAGAAAAAACCATGACCATTTCAGTGTGTATTTGGTACATCCTGCTAACCTTTGGCTTTCTACATTCTCCACACATTGTTATCTTGCCTAGCTTCGTATGATTTGCCTCTCTCTAGTTCCTTCCAGTACGTGACTCGTCATTGATATACTGACAGTTCACTGGACAGGTAATCTTCAGGAAAGATTACGGGAAATGGGAAGGGTGGACAAAGGGTGTTAGGTTGTGTTTACTCGTAGATCCGAAAAAAAATGCGGCTTACATGTAAAAACCGGGCTGTGGTTTGTGTGTTAAACAATACGTTTTTTTCAATTTCGGTTTTGCACCCTTAGTAAACGCCCATTTTTATTCTCTTTCTAATCTGAATCAAAATACGCATCCGTGTAACCTCCTTTTCTTTTCCTCTGCTCTCCTCCAGACTCTCGTTTCCCCAGCCCCAGGCTGGTCTCGAGGCCCAGTAGGAAGCGGCCCCTGCCCATCTCTCCCCTCTCGGAGCACAGCTTTGACCTGCAGACCATGATCAGGAACTCCCCCAACTCCCTGGTCATCCTCAACAACTCACGCTCCAGCTCCTCCACCAGCGGATCCTACGGCCACCTCTCTGCCGGAGCCATCAGGTGTGTGTGTGTGTGTGTGTGTGTGTGGTGTGTGGGTGGGAGTTGTCTCATGTTAATCCATCCAGCCTTTTAGCACATTCTAATCACCACAGCATCGCAGGTGGTCAGTGGGGTGTAAATGAGAGATTACATCACTTCCTGTCAGGTCTGGCTGTCAGCAGGAAGTAAGATTGAGCTCTCTGAGCTCACTGTGTTATAATCAGAGCAGCCAATCAGGGATTAGGAAGGCTTATTGCTCCTGGCGGGAACCAGGCAACACAAACTGAGTAAGCAGGTAGTTAGGCTGAAACAATACTACTGCACTTCACAACATTACTACTCTGGTGTGTGTGTGGGTGTGTGTCATCTCACTGGTGGGTGATGGTCCCATGTCCAGCGTCCCTGGAGGTGTGTCACTCATCAAACTGCCCTCCCAGTGACACATCACACCCACAAGCACACACAAAGACAGGACGAACAAGAGAAAGCAGAAGAGAGCAAAACAGCGAGAGAGAGAGAGAGAGAGAGAGAGAGAGAGAGAGAGAGAGAGAGCGAGAGAGAGAGAGCGAGAGAGAGAGAGAGAAAGAGAGAGAGAGAGAGAAAGATCCATGAAGCTCACCCACGGCCATTGATCAGCTATCCTCCAGGATGACCTGATCAATCACGTGGCAAGAGTGGCCCCTGTGTTTGGTGACAGGGCCCAGATAGGCTGGGTCCCAGACAGATGACTGATATGACAGGGCGATGGGCCCCCAAATGGGTCATGGGCCATTGATTTCCACTCGGCCCGGTAATAAGCTCAACTGAAGTATGGTCCAGGAGGAGCAGGGAGGGTCAGAGGCTGGGAGGCAGGGAGGGTCAGAGGCTAGGGGGCTGGGAGGCTGGTACACAAGGATCTAGACCGAGGCAGAGAGGCAGTGAGGCAGGGAAAACGATCCAGGTACCCAGGAAGGCATCCTGCCCACGAGCCCTGCAGTTCCTCTGTTAGCTCTGCCTCCCCTGTCAGATTGTCCTTAGGGACCAAGAACTATCCAGAACAATCCATTAATTCCCTCTGTATCTCTGCACTCTCCCTCGCTATCCTCTCGATCTGCTGCGATGCTAAGATGTGATCTATTGTTCAAACACACACCGGGACCTGTCAATTCAGACTCGAAACATTCCGGACTGTTTGCCATTGGTCTCCTCTGTCGCCTCCCTCCAGCCCGGCCCTGAGCTTCGCCTACCCCCCCACCCCGGTGGCGCTCCAGATGCACCAGCAGCTGATTGGACGACAGACGGGGATGGTGGGCTCTGCGTTCGGCCACAGCCCGCCCCTCATCCACCCCACCCCGGCCTTCGCCACCCAGCGCCCCGTCCCGGGCATCCCACCCTCCGGTCTGGCGGCCGCGGAGCGTTCCGCAGCCTCCAACAACGACTCCTCGCAGGTGAGCTCCCCGCCACGCGGCTGCCTCCATCCATCACCACGGTAATAGATGGTCCCGTCCCAGGTGATAGATGGAGCCGCCAATACCAGCCGCCAGCGACCGCTAGCATAGTCCCGTAGCGTACGTCCACATGGTAGACGGGCCCCCCTCCGTGCAGGGGGCCTCTGGGGAGTGTTTCTCCCCTGGAACGGTGTGTCTTGTCCTGGGTTTGGGAGCTGGGAGAGGAGCCTGTCTTTGGGTAACAATAACAAGGGGCTTGTTAGTATAATATCCCACTACTGACACCATTCATCACTGTAGGAAGCAGGGGGATCTGCATAAGGATCCAGACACAGGCTAGATGGACCCACACCGCGGCCCCTCTCCCCACTGCTCTTGGGGGGTGTGTTTTCCTGTTCACTCGTCTGTTATGTATTCTGTAGTGTTTAATGGGGCACCTCTGTGCTCGACCCATTTTTGCTGTGATTGTTGTTGTTGTATTGTGGGCCAGGGTCTGGGTCTGGGTCTGGGTCTGGGTCTGGGTCTGGGTCTGGGCTCTGAATAGCACACCAATATAATACATATGAGATTGCACCTGAATGTGGGTACCGTGTGGTGGTGGTTGCTGTGCTATGATGTGACTGTGTCTGTTTCTCCAGACCAAGCCCACCAGTGAGTCAGCTGTCAGCAGCACAGGAGACCCCATGCACCACAAACGCTCCAAACTCAAACCTGACGAGGATCTGCCCAGCCCAGGGGGCATTAGTGTCCAGGTGACAACAAACACACACACACACTCACACACTCGCTGACATGCACGCACACATACGCACAGCCATACAGACACACATTCACTCACGCTAATGGAAAGCACACACACATTAACAGCACGCACGCACAAAATTCACGCATGCAGATGGAGAGAGAGAGAGGGAGAGAGAGAGAATGGGAGCGAGAGAGAGGGAGAGAGAGAGAGCTTCAGGGACCAATTATGAGATGTTTTGTAGAGTTATTCATTTATTTGTTTCATTCTGCTGCTTGTTGTGGTGTGCTGTGCCTCTGTGGTGATAAGCTGCATTGATCTTTGGGGCTCTGGAAGGAAATTGTTTCCCCTTTAATCAGATGCTTATTTGAATGGAAAAATGAAAGAGGGATTAGGCAGCCGTCCTTCCAGAGGGCTATCGAGAGAGAGAGAGAGAGAGAGAGAGAGAGAGAGAGAGAGAGAGAGAGAGAGAGAGAGAGAGAGAGAGAGAGAGAGAGAGAGAGAGAGAGAGAGAGAAAGAAAGAAAGAAAGAAAGAAAGAAAGAAAGAAAGAAAGAAAGAAAGAAAGAAAGAAAGAAAGAAAGAAAGAAAAAGAAAGAAAGAAAGAAAGAAATAAAGAGGGAGAAAGAAAGATAGTTGTAATGGACTAACCCAGTGGAGGAAGAGAGTATCGGATTCCTGGACCTGTTGTATATCAACCCGTCTATACACACACACGCACACACACATACACACAGCATTTTGATTTTATGGCAGACTGTAGAATCCTAACTTCTGTGTGTGTGTGTGTGTGTGTCAGGACCATCCGGATGGCATGACCATGGTGAAGGAGGAAGGGGACAAGGACGAGAGCAAGCAGGAGCCTGAGGTTGTGTACGAGACCAACTGTCACTGGGAGAGCTGCTGTCGGGAGTTCGACACCCAGGAGCAGCTGGTGCATGTGAGTACACTCAGGGGTTAAGCCAAGCGCTTGAACAGGCTTCCAGCTCTCTGGCTTGAAACTTAAAGCCATTATATCATTTATCAGAGAGGAACTTTAATATGTCGAAAGAAGTTTGAGATGTCGTCAAACAAAAGTCTAGTAAATCTACTCCCCTCCACTTCTCATGACGAGAATGAATAACAAGCCTTGACAATGCTGCTGTCGGATTTCTGTTGTGTGGAGGCGGGAAGGGATGAACGTCTGTCAGGACTCTGGACTTCCTGATTGGCTGACGGTAGAATGGTTAACTGGTTGGATTCCTGATATCGGTCACACAACCCCTCACAGTCCTCCAGAGATGGATGGCTCTCATCCTATTGAGCCTGAGGGAATGTTCTGGAACTGAATATTAATGACATTACAGTCCCACTGCCCCCTCCTGGACCCCCACTACCCTGATGTTATTATCCTGCTTCGGCCCCCCCAGTGGCCTGTGGGCTACTTAGCTGTGAGCCAGCCTATCACAGAGGGGCCAGAGAGGGCCAGGCAGGGCCGGCTTGCCCTTGCCAGATACGCTGCATGAGAGCTCGCTGGGAAGGAAGCATACAACTACTGTGTCCTTGTAAACTGCACAGACCTCATTATTAACCTTTGACACACACACCCACACATCAATCCTCCTCCGTGCTTTTACACACGTACACACTGCCTCACCTCTTCCATGCATACACACACACACACACACAGCGCCCCCATCACCACACATCTGATAGAAAGATCCTCAGCTCTTCACGGCTGTCTATCTGTCGTCTGACATTGCAGTCCACAGCGTCGGCGGTAACCCCTATCTATAATTGATATCCTCAGCCTGGAATGGGCTGCCTCCCTGTTTGAAGGGCTCCGCTCAAAGGTTGAGGATCTTGACAACTTCCTGCCTCTGTTTCCGGGGGGCAGGGTAAGTTTGGCTGGGGGAGAGGGGAGGGAAAAGGATGGGTGTGGGGGGGGGGGGCACGTCATACAGTGAGAGAGCTTGTTTAGCTCCCCCCACCCTTTACACCCCCCCTTCCCACAGCACCTACCTCGTCGACACAGCAGGTGTCCCCTCTGACCCTTCATGTGTGCACAAACACATGCGCACACACACACACACACACACACTCACATGTGGCCTAGCCTTTCAACAGGCAGGCGTGAGAGCGGGTAGATACAGCAGGACTGCAGTGATACCATCAACACAGCCTCATCGTCCTCTCTCCTTTAATTCACTCATTCCGTCTCTGAATTGTTTTTCTGTCATTGGATGTTGTGATATTGTATTTCCATTCCTCATGTGCTCATGCAGATGGGGAATGTGGAGGACATGCCAATAAAACTATTTGCCTACCGAATCCCTCCCCCTAATTCAACTGAGCAGTGGAGAAAATGCTCTTATCTCTCCCTCCCACTGCCCCTCACCCCCCAGTAATAGGATAAGTACAGTATTTGGACCACAGTGGATCCGCTCAAACACTGTGTGTGTGTGTGTGTGTGTGTGTGTGTGTAAGGGGGAGGTTCATATAGGCAAACAATGTCTGCCCCCTCCCCCAATCATCCAACTTGCCTCGTGAAAAATTGTGCATTCAAAAATGAAATGAAAAATCTCCCTCAGTTAGCTCAATCAATTATGAAGCGAACGTCCAAATCAGAACTAGTTTCCAGCGCTTGTACATTTGTGGGTTGATCATAATTATCGTCTTTGATTTCAGTTAAGGTGTGTTTTCTATAATTAAGCTGCCGCTTTTAACTGTGAGTGTTGTGAATTCAACTGCTTTTCTCAACTGTTCAAAGTGGCAGCTATGCCAATCAATATCCCTGCTTTGTTTTGGTTGTTTCATTTTTTTTCCCTGTGTTCTTTTTTTTTGAGGGGGGGGGGGGGGGCTTGGCCTCATTTTAGAACGAAAGCTCTCTCACCAACCTCATGGTTTTGCACCTTGTTCAGCAGCCGCCCAGCTGAGCTCCTGATGCCTGTTTCCTCCCTCTCAAACACCCTCACCATGACGCTCCTTGCCGTTTCTTTATCTTCTGCGTTTAAGCGCTTTCGGTGGTGCCGATAAGATAACCATCGGATCTACGCAATTTAGCTCCAGTTATCTGGCCTACCCAGTCAGCAGAAGCAAGGCGGGTGTCGCTTTTTGGCCCACTGTATTTATTTCATGTATTATTCCCCATTTTCTGTTCCTTTCGCTCTTTCTCTTCCTCCTCTCCTTTCTCCGTTTAAGTCCTCTCCCTCTTTTTCTCCCCATTTCCCTCTTTTTCTCTCTCTCGCCCTATTTCTCTCTCTCTTCATACATGATCTATATATTGTCTGTTTGTCTCTCACTCTCCTTGTCCTTTACCCTCTAGTTTTCTATTCCTCCTTGAGTAGGGGATGTTGCCCGTGTGTGTATGTGTGTTTGTGTGTGTCTGTTTGTGAGAGTGTTTGTTTGGTTACTGCCACTTCCTCTCCCACCATTGTAGTTGTGTTCTAACCCTAACCCATCCCTCTAGGTGGCGCTGTGGGCTCCTTTTACCAGTGTGTTAGTAGAGGCTCCCCCCGTAGCTCCTTTGTGTGTGTGTGTCAGTGGGGATATGTGCATATGTGTGTGTGTGTGCTGCTATGTATGTGTGTGTGTGTGTGTGTGTGTGTGCGAGCCTCCCCAGTGCTGAGGAGAGATAAACGTGGGCTCCGTCTACAGGCGGGCTCTCTCTCGCTGCTGGCACAGCCCTTTAATTGGTAAAATGCAGATTTTTTTTGATCAGGAGAAGGATTAGGCTTCTTATCTGTCTGGAATATCTTACTCCAAGATGAAAAGACTGTGCTGAATTACACATGCCAATTCCAGGCCCCCACCCCCTTCTCCCTCACTCTCTGACTCCCTCCCTCCCTCCCTCCCTCCCTCCCTCCCTCCCTCCCTCCCTCCCTCCCTCCCTCCCTCCCTCCCTCCCTCCCTCCCTCCCTCCCTCCCTCCCTCCCTCCCTCCCTCCCTCCCTCCCTCCCTCCCTTGACTCTCTCCTCTTCTTCTTCTCTTCCTCACACAAAGCACTTACAGCGACTGACATCACAAAAGAGCGTATGATTTATTAGGCGGCGTTTGATAAAGCTAAGTGGTGTTGCGGGTCCCGCAGCTTAGTGGAATTGCCTTGTAAACAGGCCTTCTTTTTATGCACGTCTGCATGGGAACACAGCCTCACTGCGTCCCAGAGAGAGCTTGATAAGGGGAGCTGGGAGATGAGTCTGGCGAGGGGGAATGGAGTAGAAAATAGCTAAGTAATGATGGGAGTCTGTGTATCTGGCATGGGTTTGTTCTGGGCGTAGAGCACATGAAAGTGTGTCAAAGTCTGATCTTTCAAGTGAGGGGCAATACATTAAAAACCAATGCTTCTGTTCTGAGCGTAATGACACGGACGAGCTCAGGAAAATCACAGCATCTGTAGAAGTGCTTGTTCCTTTCTGTTTGTGTAACAGTATTTACCTGTATTGACTGTGTGTGTGTGTGAGCGTGTGTATGTGAGTGAGTGTGTGTCAATGGCAGTCTCCATGCCGCTGCCCCCTGGCCCCTGCCGGTGTGCTTGTGCGCACGTCTCCCTCCTAAATCCATCTCGGTGGCGTTTTTACAGTTGTTGGCCGATAAGCTGGCAGGCCGAAGATGAATAACCGGCCTCTACTCTGCTATCAGCACCTGTTTGTCGATTTAGCCGCCCGACGGCTCCTGTCCTCTCAGCATGGAGATTATTGATCCAATAAGAATTGCCATTAGATCCCACCATTAGGTCCTGGCCGTCCTCCCTCCTCTCTCTGTCACGCCAGGGGCTCATGCATCACGCCCGCAAACGGCCCCCACCATTTGTACAGCCTCAGAGTGTGAGTGTGTGTGCGAGTGTGTGTGTGTGTGTGTGGCGTTCCACGACCTGCTCAGCATCGCTCTCTGCCCGGGGATATCGAACAGCACTCGCTGTAGACTGATGGCTCGTCACAGGGATTCCCTCACCCAGAGAGAGGAACACACAGGAGAGGAGAGGAGAGGACAGGGGAGAGGAAAGGAGAGGCGGGGGTAGAGCGGAGAGGATGTTTCCGTGTTGTGACGGAGGTGAAGAGAGGATCAATCTTCAGGAACTTCATCTCCGCCTGTCTGTGACCCCATTCTATATTTTTCTCGTCATTTTGAAATTAAACTAGTCAGACGAGAGGAATGGAGGGGCCAGGCTGATACATGAGGTCTGTTCCAGCCAGGCTGGGATGATGGAATGGACCCATTCACTGATTCAGCTGGCTTTTGAGATCAGGGAATGAATAGGGCTAGAGGGGGGGGGGGTGCAGAACTCATGTCTAGGGTTAGGGTTGGTGTCAAAGCTAGGTCACGGTTCAGGGTCAAATGTAATGGGCTAAATTCATAGTTAGGGTTGGGGCCTAAAGCTAAGATGAAGGCAAGAACCAGGGCCCAAGATAGCCAGGGTTTGGGACAAGGGTGAGGGTGAGGGTGGAGGTCAGACTTCATATAGTCTGTTGTTGGGTGATTCCCCTGCAGAGATGAGACTGTATGGCAGGGAGGGCTCTGGTGGGGGCTCTGAGAGCGGCTGCAGGGTCACTGACTGGCCTCTGTGGGGGAGGGGGGAGGGGGGACGGGGGGGGGGCTCCCTCAGGGACAATGCTGCCTTTTGTCTGTGGACTGTCACGCCTGAAGGTACACACCCCAGACACACACCACTAGGTTATTATCGTCCACACACACACACACACACACACACACACACACACACACACTCTCATACATTCACACACGTAAGGATGCGCACACACACACACAGCAGAAGAGAGAGTGAGAGTAGACATATGTGTTGGAGGGTCTTGTACTTCTTAAGTACGGTCCTCATCATAAAGAAGCCACAGTCACTTCAACTGTTGGATGATGAAATTAAATAAAGGATTAAGATGAGGTTTAGTTCTCTCCTCATTCCTCTGTCCTATTGTATTCCTTTCCCTCCTTTTTTTCACCCACCTCATGTTAGTGGTAACGTGTTATGAGAGACTCTAATGCTTTACATCCCCCCCAGACATTTAAAACCACTCAAACTCAAGTCTCTATTTATCCCCGTCCCTCTTTGTCCCCTCTTCCCTCCCTCTCCCTTGCTCTCTCCTATCACTGTCTCTCTGTTTTTTCCTCTTTTTCTCTCTCTTTGTCTCTCTCCCACCCTCCCTCCCTCTCCCACCCTCCCTCCCTCACCCACCCTCCTTCCCTCTCCCACCCTCCCTCTCCCACTCTCTCTCTCTCTCTCTCTCTCTCTCTCTCTCTCTCTCTCTCTCTCTCTCTCTCTCTCTCTCTCTCTCTCTCTCTCTCTCTCTCTCTCCCTCTCTCCCTCTCCCTCTCCCTCTATCTCTCTCTCTCTCTCTCTCTCTCTCTCTCTCTCTCTCTCTCTCTCTCTCTCTCTTCTCTGTCTCTCCCTCTCTCTGTCTGTCTGTCTCTCACTCTCACTCTTTCTCTCTCTCTTGGTCTCTCTCTCCCTGTCACTCTCAGGTTGCCCCCTGGGTGTATGTCTCTCCCCTGCTCAGGAATGTAATAATCTGGGTTCCTGAGGGCCAGGATATTGAGTGTGTGTCCCTGGGTTTAGGGGGGCTCTGAGCGAGGCCTTCCGGAGGACACCACACCACACGCTTGTCTTTGTGCGAGAGCCAGATGTTGTCTTGATCGCTGGGGGATTCAGTGTCTGTGTGCCTTCTCCCCCCCTCTTTCTCCCCCCCTCTTTCTCTGTCCCTCTCTCTCTCTCTCTCTCTCTCTCTCCCTCTCTCTCCCTCTCTCTCTCCCTCTCTCTCTCTCTCTCTCTCTCTCTCTCTCCCTCTCTCTCTCTCTCTCTCTCTCTCTCTCTCTCTCTCTCCCTCTCCCTCTCTCTCTCTCTCTCTCTCCCTCTCCCTCTCTCTCTCTCTCTCTCTCTCTCTCCTTATACTGTATTTTTCTTTATTTTGCCCTCTCTCTTTCCTTTTACTTGCTCTCTTTCTTTCACTGTGTTTCTTTTCTCCCTCCCTTCACCTCACCCATTCGGCAGTCTTACACCACTTACCCCCTGGACTGGTCAGTGTTTGAGACTGCTGTGGGTGGGGGTGAGCTACGGCATGAAAGAGATCAAAAGAGAGGTAGGAGAGAAAGTGAGAGCGGGAAGAGAGACCAAAAGAGAGAGATTGAATGAGTGAGTGACAGTGAGAGAGTGAATGAGGGACAGAGAGAGGGACAGAAGAAAGAGAAAGGGAGAGAGAGAAAGAACCAAAGATAGAGAGCAGAGGAGACTCACAGATAAAATGCTTGGCTGAAGTTGCAAAGCCCTGGCATTTGAGACGCTTTGAGTGAACTTCTGATTCTTCGCCCCTTTCCCTCACCTCCCCCCCTCCCCTCCCCTCCCCATGCCCCCACCACCCGCCTAAGCCTCAGATTTCCAGTTGCCACAGCAGCATAAATGTCAGCCCTTGTCGTGGAGGCGGCCAGGCCCTGTGTGATGGGAGTGACAGGGTTTGATTTGAAAACCCTGTTCAGATCGGACACTGAGACTCACGAGCCTGCCTCAGCCCTGGGAGAAGGAGAGCGAGAGGGAAATAAAGAACAAATGAAGCAATAAAGGATGGAGACATTGTAAGGAGAGAGAGACAGACACTGAGAGAGAGGGGAAGAACAAAAAACTGAGAACAAATTTGAAATAAACCAATGGAGAGAAATGCAAGAGCCAATCGTGTGGTAATGCACCTATGGCTCATGCATCAACCTCCTATTTGTACCAAATCTGGTCCTGTGCCCCCTAGTGGTGAAAACAGAGAATACCTCCTGTATGCTGACATGGTCTTCCTTGTGTTCCGCTTCTCAGCACATAAACAACGACCACATCCATGGAGAGAAGAAGGAGTTTGTGTGTCGCTGGGATGATTGTTCCCGGGAGCAGAAGCCCTTCAAGGCCCAGTACATGCTGGTGGTCCACATGCGCAGGCACACCGGGGAGAAGCCCCACAAATGCACGGTAAGACCCTCCCCCTTCCTGGGTCCTTACGTAACACAGTGAAGATACTAGGGGGTGCTTTATTTGACTTTTACCGTCTTGAAGCCAGTGTTTTATCCCACAATGAGAACTAGCTGATCAAAGGCAAATCAAACACACCTCTGTTACTTTCATATTCAAAGAGCTTGATATAATTGGTCTGTGATTATCCTTTGATGCATTCTTTGTCATTGGAGATATTTTAGCTAAGTATGTCTATATGTGTGGTATCTCTGTGTGTGTGTGTGTGTGTGTGTGGTGCAGTTTGAGGGATGTGCGAAGGCCTATTCCAGGTTGGAGAATCTGAAGACCCACCTGCGCTCCCACACTGGAGAGAAGCCCTACGTGTGTGAACATGAGGGATGCAACAAGGCCTTCTCCAACGCCTCGGACCGCGCCAAGCACCAGAACCGAACACACTCCAACGAGGTCAACACACACACACACACACACACACACACTGTGTGTATGTGTATTGACATACTGTACAAACTGACTACCACATAAATATACTAATACACATAACCTTTCTGTTATTTCACACTCACAAACACCCCTGACTGTCTCTCCTCTGTCCCTATAGAAACCGTACGTGTGTAAGATCCCAGGCTGCACCAAGCGCTACACCGACCCCAGCTCCCTGCGGAAGCACGTGAAGACTGTGCACGGTCCTGAGGCACATGTCACCAAGAAGCAGCGCGGCGACGCCTACCCACGACCCCCGCCCCGGGAACCAGGGGGCAATGGTCAGGGCAGGTCACCAGGGCAACTGCCCCTGGGCGGTTACGGGGACCAAAGAGAGTACAACCATGCTACCTCGAAACAGGACGAATGTCTGCAGGTCAAATCCATCAAGACTGAGAAGCCCATGGTAAGCCCGTCGCCATGGTTTCGGTTGCCGCGTGATGGGATGGCGGCACAGCCTTCCTGGAAACGCTTGAACGGCCCACCGTCCACTTTGAGCTAACCCTGTTACTAATATCACATCCAGGATGTGCGTGTGTGTGTGCATGCTTGCTAACCCTAACCCCTCTCTCTAACGAAGCCATCTTTTCTTCTACCCAACGCTTCGTGCACTAACTGCTCCCTGTCTCTGTCTGCGCTGGGACAGTGGGTGATCAGGTGAGCGTCCCTTCTCTCTCTGTCTCTCTCTCTCTCTCTCTCTCTCTCTCTCTGTCTCTCTCTCTCTCTCTCTCTCTCTCTCTCTCTCTCTCTCTCTCTCTCTCTCTCTCTCTCTCTCTCTCTCTCTCTCTCTCTCTCTCTCTCTCTCTCTCTCTCTGTCTCTCTCTCTCTCTCTCTCTCTCTCTCTCTCTCTCTCTCTATCTCTCTATCTCTCTCTCTCTCTCTCTCTCTCTCTCTCTCTCTCTCTCTCTCTGTCTCTGTCTCTGTCTCTGTCTCTGTCTCTCTCTCTCCAGCCCGCCGTGTTTCACCCATCTACAGTCTGTCCATGCAGGAGCCTGTCCTCATCTCATCTCATCAGCCATTCGTTCCAAGCCTGCTGCAGTTCACCAATGCTTCTCTTTGTTTTCCTGCCCCTCACCTTTGAACTGTCTCTCTTTAGTTTCTTAACTGTTATTGCGGAGGCGCCAAAAGAGGGCTCCATGCCTGTGGGCGGAGTGCCTCCTACCGCAGCAGGGCATCAGTGTGTTTAGATTACACGGCCAGCCCTGCCCAGGGCTCCATCAGACAGAGGAGCCAAGCTCATTCTTCTGGCTCTGAGGGAGACAGCTGAGGGAGACAGTGGGCCCTTTCACAACACGATGAACTCCCCTCGCGTTTCACCTCCATGCCAAGAAACAGATTTCCTCACTGATCTTCCCTTCATTAGAACTGAATAAACAACCCAATTAGGCCCTAAACAGTCTGAAGAGAAGCCCTTGTCAACCCTCGTTCCTGCTTTTGTTAATCACTTTTAGTGTAGATTCCTCCTCTGTGGTGTTTGTGATGGCGTCTGGACTGGACCATTTGAGAGAAAGGGGGAGATGTTACTGCAAATTCTGTAAAACCTTCAACAGCTTACACTCATTTCATGTTTTTGCTATGCATATGTTTCACAACTTTCGTAAGAGAACAGTTGAGTCCCCTGCCCTTGGTTCTAGAGGTTCAATGTTCCTGTTGTCTCATTTATGGAAGCATGCCTCACCTGTCGTTACCCTGAAAACCACGCACACCCTAAGACTGATGTCACCTGGTAACGGGTTGATTCATATTCATGACTTCTCCTGTTTCCCCATCCTCTTCCTCCTACTATTACTCATCTATTTTCCTCTCATTTTCTCCTCTCCCCTCTCCTGCCACCCCTCCACCCTTCTCTGCCTCTCTCCCCCCTCTCCCTCCACCCTCCCTCCATCCATCCTCCAGACGTCTCAGCCAAGCCCTGGCGGTCAGTCTTCATGCAGCAGTGACCAGTCCCCCCTCAGCGCCTATCTCAGCCGTGGAGTCCAGCTTGCGGTGAGCGCGGGACGCTCACCGGGGGAGGGGCTGGACGAGGACGAGGAGGTGGACGAGGAGGGGGAGGAGGAGGAGTGCGACGGCGGGGGCATGAGCGCCCCCATAATGGACTCCACGGTGTCCACGGCGACGGCAGCCCTGCAGGCACGGCGTGGCGTGGGGCGACCTCTGAGATGGATGGAGCACCTGAAGATGGAGAGGTTGAAGCAGGTTAACGGAGTTCTGCCCAGGCTAGGGACCCTGTCCCCCACACTGCCCCCTAGAGGCTCCACGCTGCCTGCCATCCTCACCAAGGGTAACTACAGCTTCCTTTAAACCCCTCAGAGCAAACACAACAGGCACAAATGTTCCAGACCAAACAATCACAGCGATACACACATTACAGTCCAAGCTTCTTAAGCAGCTGGTCTAATGTCTGCGATGTAACGGAGGGGGGGGGGGGGTGGATTGATAGGCATTCTCTGCAACAGTATAGGGAGGATCAAGTTGTGTGAAAGTGACTATAAACATCTCTGCAAGGTCTGATCACTGGGAATGCGTGCTTGCTGGCCGCCCTGAATCGTTAGAGCGTAACCAATGGCCCAGATTGTCTGTTCCGCAGGGACATGTGTATCAACCCCGTATCGTATCACTGCTACATCACATCAGTGATTAGAGCATGTAATGACGTTACATGGCCCGACTGTGCCAGTTGTGTTTGCGAGGAGGTAGCATCTGTCTGAGGCATCTCTCCTCACGTCCGCTGGTCTCATCATGTGGCTCTTCCTCTCCTCTTTCTCACTCCCACCCACCCTCCCTCTCTCTTTTGCCCCGCGACTCTGCCCTCCTTTATCTCCTTCCCTCTCTCTCTCTCTCTCTCTCTCTCTCTCTCTCTCTCTCTCTCTCTCTGTCTCTCTCTCTCTCTCTCTCTCTCTCTCTCTCTCTCTGTCTAGGCCGACCAGGTGTTGGGGGACTACCCGCTCCTCCTCCTCCTCTTCTTCGCCCGGAGCTGAGCAACACAGAGCTGACGGTGCTGAGCATGCTGGGAAGGGACCGGCGCGACAGCAGCGGCAGCGCCACCAGCTCCGCCTACCTGAGCAGCAGCCGGCGCTCGTCGGGCATCTCGCCGTGCTTCTCCAGCCGGCGCTCCAGCCAGGCGTCCCAGAGCGAGACAGCGGCCAGCCACCACCGACGCCTCCACAACCTCAGCTCCACCGACTCCTACGACCCCATCTCCACCGACGCCTCGCGGCGCTCCAGCGAGGCCAGCCAGTGTGGAGGCGGCGGGGGAGGCGGGGGGGGAGGCGGTGGGGGAGGAGGCGGAGGAGGCGTCTACCTGGGCGCGGGCTGGGCAGGGTTCGGCGGGGTCGGAGGAGGCGGGTCCAGGGGGTGTCTCAACCTCACCCCTGCCCAGCACTACCACCTGAAGGCCAGGTATGCAGCCGCCACGGGGGGGCCCCCGCCCACGCCGCTGCCCAACATGGAGAGGATGAACCCGAAGGCCCGCATGGCCACGATGGGGGAGGGGCAGGATGGGGGCAGCCAGACGCTGCCCCCGCTGGTCAGACCGCGCCGCTGCAGCGACAACAGCTCCAACGGGTACGGGGGCGGACACGCGGCTTATCGGCGAAGGGCGGTCTTCTACCCGGGCGAGGGCCCGGGAAACGGCGAGCGCAGGGCCAGCGACCCGGTGAGGACGCACGCCCCGGACATGTCAGGCATCCCCCAGGTGCAGCGCTTCAACAGCCTCAACAGCATCCACCCTCTGCCCCTGGCGGCGTCTCTGGCCCCCGCCGAGCTCCGCAGCTTCAGCCTCCAGAACTACACGCGCTCCGAGGGGAACCTGCAGAGGGGCCCGCAGCACTCTCCCTGCCCCCCCAGCATCATGGAGCACTCCGCCCTGGAAGCACTGGCCATGGAGGGGGACGGTCTGCTGGGGGATGAGGACATGCTGCCTGATGACCTGGTGCAGTACCTCCACTCCCAGGCCCAGGGGAGCCCCTACGGCCAGCCCGAGGACCTCTCCTCTGGGCACCTCTATGGGGACGTGGTCCTCCTGCCTGGGGGGGAGATGGAGCAGCTCCAGGGGCTGAACCTCAGCTTCCCCAGCCTCCAGCAGCACCAGCAGGTCGGGGAGAGAGAGAGAGCCAACAAGGAAGGCATGCCCATCCAGTGGAATGAGGTGAGCTCTGGGAGTTCAGAGAGGTCCCCTCACAAGCAGGTCCAGACCCAGGCTCAGACCCAGGCCCAGAGCCAGAGGTGTGCTAGGTGGGTCAGCTCAGAGCAGCAAGGCCCAGCAAGCTCTCCATTCGGGAGGTTTGGGAACATGATGGTACAGCAGCCGAATCAGTTCCCCAGGGACTTTCAGAACCACTGTACCCAGGGAAGCCAGCTCCAGCCCCAGCTCCAGCCTCAACTCCAGCCCCAGGTCCAAACCCAGGCCCAGGCCCAAACCCAAACCCAGGCCTCATGTAGAGTCAATGGAGGAGTGAAGATTGAGTCCTCACTCAGCTCCTGCATGGAGCTGAGAGGAAGCGTCTCCAACTCCACTCACACCTTCGGCCGGCCCGACTTCTCCCACATCATGGAGGGCCCCCTCCCCCAGGGCTACCGACAGCAGGCCGTCCCCACCCCCGCCCAGAACCACTCGCACTTCCAGCAGAACCACAGCACCTCCAGGCAGATCGGAGACAACCTTCTCCTGAGCAGGGCCTCCATGGAGAGCCTTCCCCAGGCCCCCGTCCTCCACCACCTCCCCCAGGCTCCAGCACCCCCACGCCAACCAGCCAGCAGCAGCTACAGGCACCCTGCCAGGCCCCAGCACTACCTGGCTCCCCACAGCCAGGTCCACAACCAGGCCAGCCCAGGCCTCAGCCAGCCAGGCCAGAGGAATGGGGGTCCTCCCTGCTCCCTGGCCCACCAGGTGTCTGGCTTGAAGCTGGAGGCCCCAGACCAGGGGTACCTGGACCAGCCGGGCTATAGTGATCCAGCTCTCTGCTTGGACCCTGTGGAAAACAAGAACTCCTCTTCCTCCTCGTCCTTCAACTCCTCCTCCTCGTCCTCCTCCTCTGCTCTGGAGGAGCAGTGTCTGCTGGAGACCATGACGGAATCTGTGGGGTGTCTGGGTTCTGAGGGCCCTGCTGCCCTCCTATCCCCTGGGGCAGACCAGGTGACCAGTACAGTGGACAGCTCCGAGGCCCTGGAGGAGGTGGTGGGCCTGGACTTTGGCTCCATGCTGGAGGAGGCCTACGACCAGGGCAGTCTGGTGTCCGGGCCAATGAGCCCCTCCATATTCCAGGGCTTGTCCAGGACCTCATCCCGACTCACCACCCCCAGAGCCTCCGCCTCCTACCACAGCACCATGCCCACGCCCAGCCTCAGCACCATGCCCACACCCAGCCTCAGCAACATGGCCCTTGGAGACATGAGCTCCCTCCTCACCTCCCTTGCCGAAGAAAGCAAGTTTTTGGCTATTATGCAGTAGCATAATACTCTCACTCTCCCTCTCTATCTGTAGCTCTTTCTTTCTTTCTCTCTCTCTCTCTCTCTCTCTCTCTTTCTCTCCCTCTCTATTTCTCCCTCTTTCTCTCTCTCTCTCTCCCTCTTTCTCTCCCTCTCTATTTCTCCCTCTTTCTCTCTCTCTCTCTCTCTCTCTCTCTCTCTCTCTCTCTCTCTCTCTCTCTCTCTCTCTCTCTCTCAGAAGATAGAACCGTACAGAAAAAGAAAGAATAAAAAAAGAGTAATGACATGGTCAAACTTTTGAGAAAGCAACAAATTATGAAGAGAAGAGGTTTATGAGGTTTGTTCCCAATACAGATTGGTTGCCAAACAGATTTATTTTGTAAAAGTGTAATCCCTTTCCTCGGACCAGGGATGTGTCAAAAATATGTATAGATAAATATATATATATATATTCCTTTTCTGGAATGAAGGCTATTTTTGGAAGCCCTTCAGTTTGTACGACTAGAAGTACCTGGGGCCAGAGATCCCCACTCACCTCTCCCAAAAAGTATTCTGAGTATCGTAGCTGTTTTCTCACTGTACACTGTCGGTATAAATGCATGTTGTATTCAAGGTGGAGCATACACACTGTCTTTATGAACACTAGCGAGGGGCTGGGTACCTAGCAATAAGGTTAGCCCCTAACTCCATCACTCCACTGTTACTAGGTCAGAATGGGCTCCTCTATTGACTTTAAAGACCCTGATGGTATCTTTATATAAACATTGTTTTTTTTAAACAAAATTTACACTTTTACTATTGTTGTTTTGTTCGTATGTTACTTTTGAGAATACGTAAATCTTAATGTTTCAGTGCTTCTACCAAGTCTTACCAAGTGGTGTGTTTTCTGTCAGAGTATTCCAATATGGTATTGAGTCCAACATTACAAGGACCACGCTTCAAAGTCTTTACAAACGCCATGATAAGTAGTAATTTAGTCTCAATGGCTTGACTTAAAGTGCATCATCTGTTAAGGTACTGTACTCACAAATGTATATAACTATGTGTTTTTTTTATATTTCCTTTGTGAAAATCGGATTGTTGGTGTTGGGTTGCAAAGTGTTGTCTCTGTGAAAATTGACTTGTGAGAGCTTTGGAAAGTGATTATCATACAGTTAATGTGTTTTTTTGTGTTTTTAAGATATAGCAGATAATCCAGCACATGATTCATCAAGAGAAAAAGGGTCCTATTTTGGTGCTTTACCATATGCTAAAGATTTCCAATTCATGTTTTTTTTTGTCTTATGAAGCCCTTAAAATGACTAGGATGAAATATTCACCTCATCAAGGTGTTTGTGTTTATTTTTGTTTGTTTGTATCGGGACTTTATAGGAAATTATCCATATCTTATTCTCTACATGAGTTTAATACAGTTTATGTGTCCTGCCACCAAGTATTGCAGTGAAGTCCACAGTGTTAGTGTTGCCTTGCAATCCCAAATGAGAGCGCACAGTATACAATATTCAGTATGTATTGAATAGTTTATCTAGTCTGCAGTGGCTAAGCAATGAGGTACAGATTGTATTTTGTTTTGGTACTTTTGTCATTTTGTAGCTGTGCATCCATGTTTTCTTTGAGAGAGGTGAGACTCATTCCCTCGTCAAAGACCCGAGGGGATAGCCATGAGGTATGTGCCTTATATTTGCCTGTCAAAAAAATAAAAATAAAAAAGATCACTGCCAATCTTCCATTGTTAATTATGAACAAAATAAACATGTTAAAATGTATTGTGAGACCTGTATAATTCACATTTATATAAGAAATGTCTGAATATCTCAAAAGTTGAAATGTGTGAAATGCATAAGCTTTTATCTTTTTTTTTATTTTTTATTTTTTATTTCACCTTCCTCGTCATTTTTCTTTTTTTAAACATGTAAATACTGTACTCAGTCTGTAGGTTTAGCTGAGATATGAGGGGAGACCTCGGGCCAATTAAGAAGACTTTGAGCGCAGGGATTGCCAGGGCCTGGTTGAGGGTCCAGACAAACCACACTTTGTGTGTGGGGGAGACAGTGCCCAGCAGTGCTCCTCTGGCAGAACAATCTCTCTGCTCTTTTATAACTGACCACAAATGTTTGTATGGTTTTAATAAAAAAAAAAGGAAATCATATATTTGCGTCTCCTGTCTTTCTATTTTTGATAAGAAATAATGCAACAATGGCATTGGTCTGCATTTTTGTTGTAGAAGTCACACAAAACCTCACATTTAAGGATAAAGAGAAAGAAAAGAGTCATTGACTGGTAACATGATTACTGTTTCTGCATGACACTTAAATGTCAGCGTAGTTTGAAACCATTCACTTTGAGTTGATCTGACCCAGGGAAGCCCTGGCCAGGTTCTCTTAAATCAAGTTTGTTTCTGAACAGTAAAGAAGTTTATCAGACATTCGATTAATGTGGTATGAACCGTGGGGTTATTACTTCCTACACGCAGTTATCGCAGTGCACCACACCACCGGGAAAACTCCAAGTAACCTGGCTTGACGATAATGGAGTTATAGAGAATCAAATAATGGGCTTGTGTTGCCCTCTACAGGCGATTGATAAAAACTGCATGTAAATTTGCTTCAGGAGCTGGATAATGGCAATAAGACACACATGTATAGACAGATACTGTCTAAATCCTCCAGCATGCATCCTCCATTTCCCTTTATTTAGGTTATCTGTAAAATCTCTCTGCATAGCTGAAAATGCTGGTCCTGGCATTTGAAATCTTTTGCGTTCTCTCAAGACGGGAGGATGTGGACAGGCGTATTTGTGGAATAAATAAGAGCCCATCTTCCTCTCGTATGTTTTCCTTTTAATGGCTTACATCTGTACATGTCTGTGCCTGCTGGCAGGAGATAGCTTCATTCTGGTTCTGAAGAGTCTATGGCATACATACAAGATCAAAGCTGAGAGACCATTAGTTTTTCTCAGGGGCCCTCTCAGTGACTTTACCATCCCCATGTCACGATGGAACAAGTATTCACACATTCTTTAAACTGACAACACTCTTCATTTCACTCAGACGGCCTTTACATCCTTAGGCCTTTTCCCCTCCGGACATTGTAGAAGGCAAGACATTTTCTAAGCGCTGACATTTTCTAAGTGCCAACAGCAAACATAACTGCAATCATACACAGGGACTGGAGCTCTGGAGGATTTCACAGAGGAGTTTTAAATCGCTAAGAGTGGATGGAGTAGCGATGAGCCTTTTACCTTTGAAGCTCTGAGGCAGTGGTAGATAGTCTCACATGGTTTCTTTTCAAAGAAGCTCTCTCCTTCACCCTGAAGAACCCTCCCCACCTCTCTGCCTCACCCCCACCTCTCCCTACCTTCTCCCATTAGGCTTGGGGTGGAGCGGGCTTGTCTGGGTTTCTCCAGGCTGAGGTTCAGAGATGGAGAGACCTGGCAGCCTGTCACTCAGCTGCCTCACATGTCTGCCTCACGTCTGCCTCTGACTGCTGGCAGGGCCTGGGAGCCTCTAACACTGACTCCTCGAAGAGGGGAAAGCACCTTAAGCACCTAATCAAGATTGGTTGTTGCTGTGTGAATAAATGACAGTTTTTCCTCTTTGTTGTACTGTGCATAAATATAAAACTTATTTTGGCGATATCACTGTGGATTTTGATCCAACTAGAAAGGCCCTCAATTGATAGGCCCTCTTTGACCCTAGGATATGGAACGCTATTGTCTCGAGGTGAATGCAAATATGATGGAACAAATCTAAAGTGACAACAAAAGAGAACACAACATTCACAGCCTGGTATAGAATATGAAATATTTTATTACTAAAAGTGGTGATACACGGTAGGTGCTTATTCATAAGCTTCGTTTCACAATTCTATTCTTTAATGAAATCACAAGATTTTTTTTTCTGTCACTGAATGAAAAAAAAAAAACTAACAATCAAACACAAGAACCGATGATAACAATGAGATATATACAACATGAGCGGAGAGGAGGAGGACAGGAAGGGCTCACCTGGGGCGTGGCTTCAAGAGGCTGACGTCATTCTGTGTTTAACAGACAGGGCTCATGCAGGAGGCACTTATATCTGAGAGCCTATTGAGCCAGGGGTCAAGCCAGGGGGCCAGGCCAGGGGGCCAGGCCAGGGGGGTCAAGCCAGGGGGGCCAGGAAAGGGGGGCCAGGAAAGGGGGGCCAAGCCAGGGGGGCCAGGCTAGGGGGGCCAGGCCAGGGGGGTCAAGCCAGGGGGGTCAAGCCAGGGGGGTGCAGGACAGGGGGGCCAGGGGGGTGCAGGACAGGGGGGCCAGGACAGGGGGGCCAGGACAGGGGGGCCAGGACAGGGGGGCCAGGACAGGGGGGCCAGGACAGGGGACCAGGGGGTGCAGGACAGGGGGGCCAGGACAGGGGGGCCAGGCCAGGGGGGTCAGGCCAGGGGGGTCAGGACAGGGGGGCCAGGCCAGGGAGGGAAGGAGGGAGGGAGGACAGAAGCAGTGTGAAACCACAGAGCTGTTTAGTCAAAGAAAACAAAAACAACCACCAGTCCTGTGGTTTGGGGAGTCCAGTACTAGAGGTGAAGCTATTCCTTCAGTACGAGCCAGGAGAGGAAGAGGAGGAGGGGTCCTGTGAGACGGTAGTGGCACCATCACATGTGGGACGACATCTAATCACACAGACTTTTTACACTGGGCTGCACCGGAGGAGTGGAGAGCACTAAGGTCCAGCACATTCAGAAGCATGCATCGCCCCACAGCGAGCTAGGTGATCTTTAAAAAGTCCAAATAAAGAAGATTAACATGTGCCATCATCATTGGATTTTTATCATCTATTTGAAAGCAAGTACAACACAAAACTAAACTGACTGACAAGAGATTCTTTAACAATTCAATAGACATATTTACAGGAATTATAAGCTTTTTTTCCAGTCAGTCACTTCAATGCCAGTTAAATATAAAAAAAAGTTGATAACTGCATCGCCGGGCGAAGAAGGGAAGTTTACAATGATGATCCACAAGATGTTTGTTATTTTTTGTTATTTTATCACTCATGAATGCCTAGTTATTCAATGACCTATTTACAATAAAAACAATATATTGTATCCATCAAAATCAGGGTGGAGGAAACAAAAATAAATCCTTAACATTCTCACAGCGAATCTGGGCCTGTCTCAACGCAGTGTTCCTGGCTGCTTTAGTCTGGTACGGTGCTGTACAGCCCTGTCAGGATTGTCCACATATGCAACCTTCACTCCTCCACATCCTCCTTTCCTTCCTTCCTCCTTTACTTTCTCAAAATCCTTCAAATATCTAAATCAGACATGACAGGATGAATTACAGCTGTGAGGACCAATCATGTTCTCACTGATATCTTCAAGGAGCGGAGGAAGGAAGGAAGGAAGGCATGTAGGAAGGATGCACGTTGGATAATCGAAACTCGGCCTCGGTCTGAGTGATGTTGGTCAGGCGTTCTCCTTGGTAAAGGGTGGGGGGGGGGGGGGGTGGAGTCTGGTCTGGTGAGACCCAGCCGGGGGCTGCCTGCCCCAGGCTGTGTGACCCCAGCCAGGCATGGCCCTCAGATCTTCTCCTGGATGAAGGGGTGCTGCAGGGCCTGGTTGATGCTGATGCGCTTGGCTGGGTCCAGCATCAGGGTGCTGTCCAGCAGGTCCTTCAGCTGCATCACCTTCTTCCTCTGCTCCTCCGGCAGACGCTGACCCCCCACCATGTCTGACAGCAGGTCCTTGGTGGGGTTGATGGTGCTCATCACGGTCACCTTCTCCTGGATGGGGGAGACCAGGGAGGACAGGTGGAGAGAGTAGGGAGGGGGGGAGACCAGAGAGGACAGGTGAGGAGAGTAGGGAGGGGGGGGGGGGGGAGACCAGAGAGGACAGGTGAGGAGAGTAGGGAGGGACGGAGAGACCAGAGAGGACAGGTGGAGAGTAGGGAGGGGGGGAGACCAGGGAGGACAGGTGAGGAGAGTAGGGAGGGGGGAGACCAGAGAGGACAGGTGGAGAGAGTAGGGAGGGGGGAGACCAGGGAGGACAGGTGAGGAGAGTAGGGAGGGGGGGAGACCAGAGAGGACAGGTGGAGAGTAGGGAGGGGGGAGACCAGGGAGGACAGGTGAGGAGAGTAGGGAGGGGGGGAGACCAGAGAGGACAGGTGGAGAGTAGGGAGGGGGGGGAGACCGATGGCAATAGAAAGGATAGAAGAGGTGAAAGAGAGTTTCAGTGTGATTTCTTTCTTCTTCACAAGCAAGATATTAATTCAGTAATGTCACCCATCATACCTAACAACTAAAAACACTACAACACTGTTTACTCAGTTCTAAACAATAAGAGGCTCGGGTCAAAGTGAGAGTGACTCAGAGTGAGTGAGTGAAGAAGGAGCTACCGACCCTTTCAGTCACTTTGTCGACTTCGATGTACAGGAAGTTGAGGTTCTGATCAAAGTGCTGGTCTTTGAACAGACCTTTCCGGATCATCTGAGGACACACAGAGAAACGGTTGCATCATCTACATGAGGCGGACAGCCCTCCTCCAGCCACGAGACAGGACACAACCCCCCCCCCCCGCCACACGCTACAGGATCACATGGCCAGACAGACTGCCTGTGTGACGGCTGAAGAGCCAAAGCCTGAGGCTGGACGGGGGGGCAGAGGAGGTGGGAAGCCGTACCTTGTTGGGCATCTTGCCCTTGAGGTCCATGGCCAGCTTGATCATGTGGTTGTTGGAGGAGCCGGGGAAGAGGATCTTGCCGGTGTAGAGCTCGTACAGCGTGCAGCCCACGGACCACATGTCGATGCCGTAGTCGTACGGCTTCCCTATAACTGAGACACACACACACACACAGTGTCAGACGATGATATCAGCAGACAAGGTCATTTCTTAGCTCCCCCTCACCACCTGGTGGCAGGCGTCAGAACTGTCTTCAAACCCCTCTGCAATCCTAGCACAGCTTTCAACAATGCATGGAAAGAGAGAGAGAGAGGAACTTGTCCCAGTGATAGACACATGGCCACAGGCTCCATCAACAACGTTTTCCCCGGCTGCTTACTGATTTCCGGCGCCCTGTAGAACCTGCTGACCAGGTAGGGCGTGATGTCGTTGTCCGCCACGTGGGAGGCGGAGCCAAAGTCACACAGCTTCAGGATGGTCTTGGACTCGTTCACCTGGGGAGGAACGGAGGAGGAGACGTTAGAACATAGTGGGGTGGCCCCTGAGGGGTGGGTGTTGCATGGGTGCTGCGTACCAGGATGTTGTCAGGCTTGATGTCGGCGTGGAGGATGTTGCAGCGCTTGAGCAGCTTCAGAGCCAGGAAGAGTTGCTGGATGTAGGAACGGACTGCCTTGATGTGGATACCCACATCCTTACCATACTTCTTCAACACCTCCCTCAGGTTCATACTGGGAAGGACAGAAGGAAGGAAGATATATTATAGCGCTGTGTTATTAAGAGTGTTAGTTGTAGAAACGGAAGCTGTATCTATGTCTGTATAAAAGTTTCAGGTTCAGACAGTAAGGAGCAGCTTGATAGGCCAGTACCTGAGAGGTTCAGACAGTAAGGAGCACCCTGATAGGCCAGTACCTGAGGGGTTCAGACAGTAAGGAGCACCCTGATAGGCCAGTACCTGAGGGTTCAGACAGTAAGGAGCACCCTGATAGGCCAGTACCTGAGGGGTTCAGACAGTAAAGAGCACCCTGATAGGCCAGTACCTGAGGGGTTCAAACACCAAGCAGAGATGCTGCTTGTGGTAGAAGTGTCTGAAGAGACGCAGGCAGTGGAACTTGTCATCTGGATCTGCATCATTCAGCTTCTTGAGGAACTCCAGCTCCTTCAGTCCGGTCTTTTGCCTGGGGGAGTCAAACACAAACACCTGTCAAGCCAGCCCTGAAGCTTATAGAATAATACAGAGAGGTGCCCCTATAGGCTATTTAATTCAATTCCACACGCCTGGTAGAATTCTCTGATCTGAGTGATGAACGAGAGGGAATTGTTGAAGGAAAAAAAGACTCAACAGGTGTTTCTCTAGTTTAAATAGCTTTTTAAATAAAAATAAAAATATTTCATTTCCAAACTGACATGAGCTCGTTGTTGCGGATGATCTTGACCGCCACCTCCTGGCCAGCACGGGCAGTGTCTCTGGCCCGGATCACGTTGCTGAACACGCCCTGGCCCGTATAGCCGTACACGTCATAGCGCTTATCCAGGGTCTCCCCGATGTTCACCCCTGTGAGAGGAATGCCAGGCTCAAGGTTAGTCTGCTGTGTGTGTACTCATGATGGGAGCTAGGCTGACACAACAGTTGCTTCTGTGTGTGTGTGTGTGTGCGCAGGTGTGTGTACATGAGTGTCAGGGTTACATACGGTAGTAGCCCTCGGCGTCGGTCCAGTTGTCCCTGAGGTTGGGGTTCTCCTTGAAGTCCTTGCCCACGCCTGCCGCCCTCATTCTGGCACTCTGGAGGTACACAGCAACAAGGTCACATACACACAACTAGGCCGCTACAAAATGGCTTTAAACAGGTTTATGCATGCAGCTTTATAATTAAAAAAAATATTTTTATAGTACAGTAAATTTCTGGAAATTTTTAAAATATATATATATTATTTATTTTTTTACTATTATCCAACTATGATGGAATTGGCATTTAAATATGGAATAGTTATGAACATGTAGGTTCCTCCATGACTTACATCAAAGTCTGCAGCGAACATGTCGTCTGACTCGGTGAACATGTCCGGGGCTGAGGGCTTCTTTGGGTTAGCTCCTGGTGAACACACGGGGGACAGGAAGGTTAGCAGGAGAGGGAACCATTTTGTTGTCTCTTGCAGAAACAGGAAATGTGGAGCGTTTTGTTGAGTCACATACTGTGCAGAGATCAAAACATGCTTCAGCTGGCTGATATCAGGTTCTGGGCTTAGAACCAGCGACTGAATAGACACACGACAAGAGAGAGACACAATCAACAACGCCACCCTGGGGGATTCAAACACCCTGCATTTCCTGTTTGTGTCAAGTCACTTTAGCACTGTCAGCTAGCTCCCAGGCCCCGAAGGGGACAATGGTGAGTAGGGGAGGTAGAGAGAGGTAGAGAGAGGTAGAGAGAGAGAAAGAGAGGAAGAAAGAGAGAAAGAGAGATGGAGAAGTAGAGAGAGAGAGAGAAAGAGGTGGAAAAGTAGAGAGAAAGGTGGAGAAGTAGAGAGACAGAGAAGTAGATATGGAGAAGTGGAGAGAGAGACAGAGAGAGAGACAGAGAGAGACTACTATAAATCAACAGCCAACGCAGACTCCGCTTACACGACACCTTAAAATGAAGGCCAAGTTGATGTGGGTGAAATTCTCTGCTAAACCTTATGCTGCTGCTCTCCAGGGGTTTTAATACTGAAAATGAACAGCTTGGAAAGCAAAGTATCTCACTCAAGATCAATGTAGAGCGTGTAGGAGAGGGGTGCCCTCACCGTCCTTCTCCTGGGCGATGAGGTTGTGCTTGGCTTTGATGTTGTCCTCAAACGTGTTGAGATTCTCGCGCTCGTACTCCTTGACGTCGGCCGCCACGCGCTCCAGGATGTCGTCGGGCGAGGGCGAGCGGCTGCGCGTGCTGCTCTGGGGGCTGCTGGGCTCCGACGCCATGTTGCTGTCCTCATTACCCGCCCGGTATTTCTGAACGGGGGGAGAGACAGAGGACGAGAGAGGCAGGTGGGAGGAGGGGAGAGAGAGGACGAGAGAGGCAGGTGGGAGGAGGGGAGAGAGAGAGGACAAGAGAGGCAGGTGGGAGGAAGGGAGAGAGAGGACGAGAGAGGCAGGTGGGAGGAGGGAAGAGAGAGGACGAGAGAGGCAGGTGGGAGGAGGGGAGAGAGGTAGGTGGGAGGAGGGGAGAGAGAGGCAGGTGGGAGGAGGGGAGAGAGAGGCAGGTGGGAGGAAGGGAGAGAGAGGCAGGTGGGAGGAGGGGAGAGAGAGGCAGGTGGGAGGAGGGGAGAGAGAGGCAGGTGGGAGGAGGGGAGAGAGAGAGAATGAGAGAGGCAGGTGGGAGGAGGGGAGAGAGAGGACGAGAGAGGCAGGTGGGAGGAGGGGAGAGAGGTAGGTGGGAGGAGGGGAGAGGCGAGAGAGGCAGGTGGGAGGAGGGGAGAGAGAGAGGACGAGAGAGGCAGGTGGGAGGAGGAGAGAGAGAGAGAGGACGAGAGAGGCAGGTGGGAGGAGGGGAGAGAGAGGAGGAAGGATTAGGAGACAAGACGGTGTGATGAAGCATGACAGCATGTGAGAGGAGCGTGTGCACGATCGTGGAGCAGGAGAACCAACCTGGACGATGGCCAGCCTCTGCTGACGCCGCTGTTCAATTAGGGCCTCCTCATCCACCTCCTCACCGTCAAAGTCCTCCAGCCTGCACACACACACACCTCAGACAAATGGCGTCTCAAGGAGAAATCTCTGATCGAACATGACAGGAAGTCTACAGTTAACAACCTCTCTATCCACACTGCAGTCACCCACCCAGTCCCCTCAGATCAGTGATATCTCCACCGACTGCTCTAAGGGAGCACAAGGACATGTATTTAATGCATCACTTCCTGTCACAGGAAGTAGTTCCCTCTCCACTCACACTTCCTCCCCAGAGGACTCCTTGTCAGCCTTCATGCCCTCTGACAGGCTTCCCTTGAACTTGTCCTCGTCCCGGCTCCGCCTCCTCCTCCGGCCCCGGTCCCGGGACATGGAGCGCCGGTACTGCCGGATCCTCCCGTAGCGGTCCCTCTCCCCGGACCTACCGAGCACACGAGCCACAGGTGACACCGTGACTACCCCAGTCTGAGCCACCAGGTAGATCACGACCAGCACCACGGAAACATTGCAAGGTTTCAACCCAGTCCATGTTAAATTTGTGCCGCCCACAGTATAATCACATGAGGTCACAAGAGTGCAGGGCAGAGTGTTCTGGAACAGAGCGCTGAGGCACCGTGGGATGTTCCTCTCACCTGTGTCTCAGTGGGGACCTGCTGAAGCGTCGGCGTGGCGAGAGGCGAGCGGGTCGCCGTGGAGACTGAGACCGTCGCCTGAGGGGGGAGCGGCTGACTCTGCGGCGAGGGGCGGCCCTGGGGCTGGTCTCCCTTGACCGGTCTCTCCCTGGTCCTAGGTCTGGCCTGGGGCGCTTCCTGAGGGGAGGCAGAGGGTGGGGGAGAGCAGAGAAAAGAGTGAGCTGAGAGAGAAGTAGAGATACAAACAGGCTGAGACATTCTGCAACCCTGTTCTAAAATTTACAATATGCAGAGTAATCAATCATAACTACTGTTAGTTAGGATGGGCATTGATATGAACCAAGTAGACTCACTCAAGTAGGCCCATATGATTCCAAAACACATAACTCAGTTGCCAAAACAACACAAAGTTGGGAACCTTCTATCGGTTTAAAGAGGGCTGTTTCTCATGGAGCCACGAACATTTTCCCACTCAGCTTGAACAGTTCCCCTCTCAGTCTTACCTCAGTGGCGAATCCTGTCTGTCAGACTCCCTGCGACGGGCTTCTGGTGAGCGGCTACGCCCCCTCCTCGCCGGAGACCTGGCCCTGGAGGGAGGGGAGTGGCTCTGCTTGGACGCCTTATCAGAGACAGAGGTTGAGGCCTGGTGGGAGGAGTCTCGGGTGCGAGGGGAGGGGCTGCGCCTCCTTGGGGGACTTTGTCCTACTGCTCGCCGGTGTGGGGAGCGGTTCTCCTTCCCTGAGGACGCGTCCTTGGACGGGGACTTGGTGGGCCTCTTGTCCCTCTCCGCCTCCGCCCGGGCCGTACGCTCCCTCCCTGCGGGGGATCTGGACCTGCGACCGCCACTGCGCTCCGCGTTTGGTCTCTCGTCCGCCTGCGGCGAGGAGCGCTTGTCTGGGCGACCTCCTCTCTGCTCCGCTCTCCTGCTGGGGGGTGAAGGGGACTTCCTGGACCTCTCCTTGGACCTGTCCGTGCTCCGCGAGCCCTTCCTGTCTCGGGAACTTCCGCGCCCACCACCACGCTCCTTTGGATCTTTGCCGCTTTTGGCCGTCTTGTCAGTTTTGGCCTCCTTGCCTGCCCTGTCCCTTGACCTGCTCCTCTTGGAGGTGGATTTGCTGGCCTCAGTGGAGTCCCGCCGGCCTTTGGCGCTCTTCACGCCCCTGGGGGAGATGGGCTTCCCTGTGGCGGCTCTCTGGCGCTGCTCCCCATTCCTGACCCGGCCCTGGCCATCCCCGTCCTCCTCCGACCCGGAGTTGTAGCCCTGCAGGATCAGGCCCATGCCCGACTGCACCTTGCCCTCCATCAGCTGGCTGTCCAGCTCAGCTTTGATCATGGCCCTCTGCTTCTCCAGGTCCTCCAGCAGCGCCCTGTCGTCCAGGCTGGGGTTGCCCGAGGAAGGAGAGGACTCAGTCTTTCTGTGGCTGGATGCGCCCGGGACCCCAGCGCCGGAAGGAGAGGAGCCCTCCTTGCGCCTGTGTTTCTTGTGTTTGTGTCGGTGCTTGCGCTTGCGCTCCTTGTCCTCCTCGGATGCGTGCTTATGTTTTTTGTGCTTGCTTCGATGCTTATGTTTCTTCCTCTTGTGTTTGCCACCGCCGCCACCGCTGCTGTGATGCTTGGACCCTTCTTCAGCCTTCTCCCCGTTTGTCTCTGCTTTCTCCTCTCCAGCTTCTCCAGCCTCTGCAGCCTCTTCATCCTCCTCTTCCTCAGACATGTCACCGCTGTCTTCCTCGTTGCCACTCTTTTCATATCCCTCCAGTTCCTGTTTCCTGAAAAAGAAAAAAAAAAGTCCTTGATGTGTTAGTCTCGAGTCTTAGGCAAGAACTAAGCAAATGATGTATCATAGTCAAAAGTAATATTCCTTTCTCTTCAGATTTGTTTATTTGGCTGCACGGTCAATCTGAATAAGGCGGCAGACGAGATAAGTTGGGGTTCAATGCGACATGTAGCGTTATGTTCCTAGCGAAAATGCAAAAGCTACTAAACTTGAGAAATTGGTGTGCACCTGACGTTGTTGGCCTACATGTATCGCTTTCGAACTTGATTGCGAACTTGTGGATGTAACAAATAAGTAGTGCTATAGCTTCTAACTAGCTAGCCGGCTAACGTTAGCAGCTAGCTAACAAACACAAAGCTAGCTAGCTAGCATTGCAAGCTAAGTCAAGGCTATTTAGCCAGAACGCTAAAAACACTTGACCTGTGATGAGTGTAGGGTTATTATATGCTTTACGTTTTGGTATGGCAAAACACTACTCACTAGGCACACAAATAGCTGGCGGGATAGAAACCTAGCTAGCTGGAACACGCTGTTCTTGAGATGGAAACCAAGCAAAGCATACGTAACTAAGCTGGCTAATACGGTGAGATGTTAGCTAGATAGCTAGCCAGTTAGCTAATGTCCTATTAGCCTAAGTTAAATATAACGGTGACTTAATTGAGACGATTACGCGTCTTTTTGGAAATGGAAAACAATGGAACTAATACTTTGCTTAAGTGTATAATCTTCCAAAATGCCTTACACGTGTTCGTTTCCATTATTCATTCTTCTAGACGCGATTTCCATCTCTACGTCGGCCATTTTCCTCAACTGGAGGCCACTTCCTCGATATTTTTCTTTGTACGCTCGTAACACTAAATCTGTGGCTAATCTGCCGCCTACCGTACTGGCGTGGGAATATGCTCTTTCTAGCAAAATCATGTACGTTTTCTTTCATTTTGAGCACCAGGGGGTGGTAGGCTATTGTATTGGTTAAAAAACATTTGACTGCACGGACTACATTTAGGGAAGTCTCAACAAGCTACCTGGAGTTGCACATAATGCTGTATAAACTTGTGGATATTCCCAGAGAGTTAGTCAGAAAAGAAACCCAAGATCTGGGAATTATAAAGCACCCTTGTTACCTCCCACAGTCACTTTGGGAAGTCTCCCTTAGTCCTGGTCTGTAAAATCTAATAATAGGCCCATCTGGGGTTTGGAGTGATAGTGTGATCAGAGTGATGATGAGGCAGCAATCGATTCCTTTACTTGCACAAACTGCGTGGCACAGCGTTGTGTGTGGTACAGCCTATATTGCCTTGTGTGTGGCACAGCCTGTATTGCCTTGCACTGCTGCCTCTTGCAAGAAGATCCTGGGTTTGATTCCCGCTTGGGGCCCCCCTGGCTTTCTGTGTGGAGCATGTTTTCCATGTGCTCTCACGGCTTTCCTCCGCAAAGAACCCAACATAAAAACATGCTGAACAAATCACTCTCCTTCCCATGTTCCTGGCCAGGATATGGGTGACAAGGATAGACATTAAGGCTTGTCCAATTGGACAGGACAAGTGAATTATTATTATTATTATTTTTTAAACTTTTTTAAACCTTTCGAAATATGTTTTCCTAAACTTTCTTCAAACCCGTAGAAACTTGTTTTTCAAAACATTATGAAATGTATGTCAACCCCTCGGTGAACTCTTGGACTGGGCCCATGGGCCTTGCTAATGTGGCTGCCCACTGTTCCTACAGCTGCCCTGGGAGGAGGGACATTGGGACAGGAGAAATGCAGAGGTCAGGTTCTCCAGTTGACACCTGGCACATGTGTGTGATCTACTAATTGTGTGAAATTATTAAAAGGATTGTTCTTCTTCAAACTCACGACAGTTTTGAGACAAATGTTTTTAACTTTGTTTTTTACTGAAGGCCTAAAATATCATGCAAGAATATAGCTCAGAACTGGCCCAGTTTCCCTGGTGTCTCCTCAAAGCCTTGTCAGAGGGTTTCTCTTTTCTTTGGTGAGGGGGTCGTAACTTACCCGCCCGTACGTGGCTGTAGCAGTCCTCTGAGCGTCATGTCTCTGATTTACACAGCGAGATGGTGTGTTTGTGAGTGTTTGTGGGGAAGGGTCTCGATGGAGAGGGAAGCATCAGGCATGCAGACATTAGATATTCTATTAGTAGAGGCCCTGTCCCACAGCATCCAGTAAATCACAGACCGTAGCTATATACCTGCCTGTGTACGCCGTGTGCTGCATGCTGCATGCTGGACCCTGACTCAGCTCTCTCTCTCTTTTTTGCTTCTTTATCTTTCTTTCTCTGACTGAATTTTTCCTGAAGCACAAAAGCGTGTTATAAAGAAGGTACCCTAAAACTATACCAATCTATTCCCTTTTTTACACTTTCAACCTTTCGAGAGACAATGGCTGACTTTGAACGACTAAGTGCCACTTTGAAAGACTTTCAATGTTGTTTGGAGTGGGCCTTTAAAGGTGGTGTGTCATTATAGATGAGATAAAGGCGGCCGCTGTCAGACCTCCCCCAATAAGATGGGCCCTCACTCTCTGGACTTCAGCCGAGACACAATAAGGACAAGGCCATAAAACATGGACTCCAGCAGATGCTTCTTGATAGCCACCGCAGTCCATTATGAAGTCCGTTAAAAACACTCAGGCCCTGGCTGGGGGTGGCGTCTCCCAGAGCCCTCTGCTCCTCCTGGCCATTGTTTGTGTTGGTGGACGCATCCAGAGTTATGGCTGCAGATGACTTGTTCCTTGAGCGGAGTCTGGGAAGGAGATGGCCCCAGGCCACTACGCCTGTCTCCATCCACACTGAAGGTCTTTGACCCCTGACAGATGCTGCGCGCCTACACCCTCCATCCTTTTGTTTTTGCCCTCCTTGCTCTTCGTTTTTTGTTGTTGTTGCCTATTCTCTCCTTTCTAGTCTAGTTTTATGAGCCTCTGCTGTTTGGTTTTCTGCGAGAGGATTTGCAAGGGTAAGGGGACGTGCTTTTGGAAGCACGCCCCCGGGCATATGGCCTTGTCAGGTGCTGGGATTTATGTTTGTGCTGGCTCCGGGAAGAAAGATCAGATTCATGTGCCATCTCAATGTGCTCTGGAGCGTGTGAGGGCACACTGAAGGGGAAGAGGATGTATATGGACCACGAGGTTGTTCTTGTGTCGTGTAGTTCAAATACTGTAGTGCAGAAATTCCATGTGTAGGATACCAGTATATCTAATCCCTCAGCACAGTTTCACCATGCTGACACACACACACACACACACACACTCACACACACACACACACACACACACACACACACACACACACACACACACACACACACACACACACACACACACACACACTCACACAGCTGTTTCCTTGTTGAAGAATTACAACATGCTCACAGGAACTGTCGGGCCTGATACAAAGTGAAATACAGTTTGATTAAAGGGAGGAAGAGCAGCAAATCCCTGTCACATTTAACATTTTACCCTTTTCACTGACACATCCTTATCCTCAACAATTCATATCCATCGGTCTGACTCAGAGATCCCTAGAAAAGGACTGTAAAACTGAAATCAGATGAAATAAAAGAGAAAATCAATAGAGCCTCAGACTGACCAAACAGACTAACCGACCGACAGACAGACGGATGGATGGATGGAGGAACAGACAGGTTTCTCTGCTGCTGGGTGTGGGATTAGAGAACAGGAGCTGCAGACGTCTTTAATTCCCTCTCATTTTAACAGCATGATGGATGCTTCTGGAGTTTATAGGTGTCGTAAACAAGGCCTAAACCGTGCTGAAGCCCCATCCTGCTGACTGCAGGTGACAGCTGACAGACCCACAGACTTATCCACAGCATTCTGGTCACAATGCCAGTCCATGGGAAATGCCACAACAGATCTGACTCACATTACACTTGCAAAATGGAAGTCCAGTGTTCTGTGTTGCAGTATACGGTAGATACTGCCTTATGTTTTGCTAAGACTACGCCTATAGTGTGACCTCAGAGAACAGGCATGCGATTAGCAGAACTCTGCGGTCCTGCCGGAGGCTCAGATGTTGTTATCCAGCGCTTTGGCTCCTGATCAGAAAAGCGGGAACCCCCCCCCCTTCTCAGTGGCTAGGAACCCAACCTCCAAGTCTCTCACACCAAGACTCAACTGACAAAGGTCCACTCGCTCACATACTTTACCCAGTAGGGGTTTGGCCTTGCCTCTGTTGTAATGAGAATCAAATGTGCTCAAACATTTGATGCGGTCGATGATTGGCAGAGCGTGATTTTTTCCATGCAATGTTTTCTATTTCCTTATCAAAAGAATAAGCCCAAAATGAGGTAGTGAGAGACAGAATTTGCTGACACAGTCTGTGTGTCTCAACCACAGAGCCAAGCTTCAAACTGAGTGATCCTAATTACAGGGTTGGAGGTGTGTGTGTGTGAGTGTGTGTGTGTGTGTGTGTGTGTGTGTGTGGGTGTCTGAGGACAGGACTGCAGTTTGTGAACATCTAATACAGTGTATCAATCACTGAACCATATTTTTTATGGAAGGGATAATTCATCCATGAAGCTCCACAAAATCTCAGTTCCTGAAAAAAACAATTCAAATGAAGCATTGAAAAAAGTCTGACAATCAGAAGAACAGAGAAAACCTCTGGTTGTTGAGGCTACTGTTTTACAGTAACTCGATCCGTTTTGAATTCCAGTAAAACAAATGAATATCTCTCCAGGCTAGGAGAAGAGAAAGGAGAGCGGCCAAGAATAAAGAAACCATATGCTCGAGAGGCCTCTTTAGTTAGTTTGAAAGATAGTCTTTTGCATGGCAGATTTGATGTCACATTTCGTTCACCCGAGTGGACACATTTCCTGGTTCCCGGATACTTCTGTGATGTAGGAAAGACCCTCAAAGGTGCAGTTGAGCATAATCAGATGGAAGATGTGAGTTGGTGAAAGCAGACATATTTTACATCCCACATCTGTTCTGTTCATGAAATTCAAGGGGTGCACATTACAGGGGGATTGCTTTCTTCAATCTCATTGGTCTCATCTCTTTTCCTGTGAAATTGCGTCTGGGCTGCTTCTACAGTCTAAGTCATACATTTTCAGTCACACTGACATATTCTGTTCTCTACCCCCCCCCCCCCTCCTCCTTTCTCGCTCTTGTTCTCTACATCCATAACTGTAAAACATGTTGTTTTTTTGTTTTTGTTTTTTACGACTTGTGCATACACAATTATCCGGCAATTTCCTGCGTAGCCGGCTGTAAAGAAGAGTCTTCCCATTCCTGGGGATCTCAGGTCATTAATTACAGCTGAGTCCTCATGATGCCAGCTGGTTATATGTTTCCTGTAAAGCTCTTTGACTGGGCGTCCTATAGACCTTAGAGCACTCAGTGGAACATTAACGTGCAGTAATGGCTGATAAAGCAGTGGAGGCGATAACTCCACTGCTCTCTCTTTCTCCCATCACAGAAACAGTATCACTATGCAAACCGACATAGAACCTTAAAATACGCAACCAAATGAAGTGTTGGGAAGAGGCCAAAGAAAGTGTAAACCCAGCTGCAAGATGGACAGTCTAGTCTCTCTAGAGGCAGTTGCATTCTTTGCATAGCATCCACGGTGTTGACAAGAAGTGAGGAAAAGGAAGAGGAAGAGGGGAGGAGGGGGAGGAGGACTTCAACTTCTGCGAGACAGAGAAGCAACGGGATATTTCTCTCCGGAGCAACCAACTCTGGATTATGTTTCCTGAGAGCTGGAGAGCACAGAGGATCTGACCAGACTGTGCATTCCACTGGCTTTACTACGTCCGATCGTTTGCCTACTGATGGCATAAAAAGAGTCCTCATAGCAGAGCAATCCAAAATGTCTGTGGACTCTTCTTAAGGTATGAGAAGGTAATAAATTTTTTCTTAAAGGTCTTAGGGAGTAAGTTGTTATGTCATTGTACTGACCAGTTAACAGGTATTAATCAGAACGAATTATAGGGAATGCTGACAGATTCCAGCAGCGTAATTTTCTTCTTCGGGGTTGACAGTGCCACGTTAGAGATTGCGTCTGCGATGGGCTGTACAAACACTGACATCCTCATACCGATACATTATTGCCAAATCGGCAATTCGGAGTTAGGTGCCAAAGTTTCAGAAGTGCGTAGCGTCACATCATGTGGACACAAATATTTTAGAGCCAACAAGTTAATCGTAGCCTTTTTGTCATCTTGAATTGGCATGCCCTTAAGTGTCTCATATCATCCCCGCGCCTCTTTCCCAGAGCTCTGTCCCAGAATGTTGGACTGACGGCGGAAGAATGGCATCAGCTGTATTCGAAGGAACTTCTCTGGTCAACATGTTTGTAAAGGATTGCTGGGTTAACGGTATCCGGAGGCTTATCATAAGTCAAAGAGGAGAAGAGGAGGAATTCTTCGAGATCAGAACCGAATGGTCGGACAGAAATATTTTATACTTGCACAGGAGTTATTCGGATTTTGGGAGGTTATTTAAAAGATTGGTCGAATCATTTCCTGAGGACAGAAGAGATCTCTCCAAGTCTCCACTTATAGAAGGTTGGTTCAGTGTTTATAGTAAATATTATGAGGAATGAGTACAATTAAAACACAGTACATGAAAGTGCATTAACGTATAGCGCGACTACCAATTGCTCTGATTTGGGAACATTCGACAGCATTCAACAATTGCATTTGTTATGCTCTTTTGATGTTAATATTAACATATTTTCAAATGTGTTCATATATATATATATATATATATATACCCTGCCTAAGTTATTTAGGGTCCTAACAAACACCTCTGTACTCTGATTTGTTCTATGATGTGAAGGCTGCTGTCAGAAACCTCCTGCAATATATGAGCAATTGTTTGCTTTTTGAACTTACACATCTATTTTACATTTCTAAGTTCACAGGTCAAAGTACATTAAACTTGCATTGAACTCTCTATCCTGCTGGATTCTGCAAAACAGACTCTAAACTCTAAAGACTTTTCTCAATCGATGTCTGAATCAGTCCAGTAAGTTCACATTCTGTGCCACATAGCAGCAGCTGGTCCTTCACTGTTGGACAAGGTCATGCCATGCAGTTATATTTCACTGGCCCCTGGGGTCTGGGCCCCTGGCCTCAGTCACATTGGTGCCCTGCTGTTGGCAGTGCCCGGCTTCTGGCAGGACTCCCAGAGACTGTAACATCTACGATCACCCTGTACAGTGTCTCTGACACCCCTCCGTGTCTGCCCACTGAGTCTAGGACTGTTTTGGAATCTTTTTTTGCCAACAGGGAGGCCGTGCTTCCTTCCCATTCTCTGAAATAGCCGTCATGTACCATGTTTATGAGAGCTAGTATTAGTCCCACTGCCTCCACCATGTGCATGATGCGAAAGTATACCAGACTTAATGACTCATTTTGGACTTTCTCTCTGTGGTGTGTTCCTCAGAATACACAGACTTGTAATACTGAAAACCAATTATTGAGACTTCATCTCGGTATTGGTGTTGGATGGATTCTATGGCTAGCAGATTAATCAATTTTCCACTTAAATGGCCCTTCTCTTTAATTCCCACCTCTGCTTAATATTTAATTTGCCTTCCTCCAATTGTCACTCAGATGTGAAGTCACACCGAAGTAGAGGTAGCTAGCTCTGCTGTGTTCTAACCCTTCTGGTTTTCTAGGTCCCTGCTGGTGTTGTGCTGTTGCTGGGCTGTACCTAGGCAACCGGAGCGGTGTTCAGACCTTCCAGGCTGATGTCATAGTGTGAGAGAGGGTGATAGAGGGTGGTACACTAGACTAGGGAGGAGAGTGGCCTCCTACTGTATATTTACTCTTGTGGTTTGTCTGTGTTCATAACAGCTGACTTCACATATGACCCCTCAGCTGGTCACCAACAAGGAACGTATAAAGTAAGGGAGTGTGACAAAACTTCTTTGTTTCTACTGGGAACCTGTTTCACAGGAAGTCAGAGTGGAACCTTAGTTATTTCGAAGTACAGCACTGTCAGTGACCACAGGTCAAAATAGTCAGCTCTGAGGTTTCCACACAGGCTTCCAGACCGGACTTACACCATGAGAGAGCAGTAACCAGAGCTGTGTTTAAATAGAGCTATGAAGAACACAGCTTTTTCTAACTGTAAAGCAAGGTTCAGGTACTATGATTGAAATGAAAAATAAGTGGAAACAAAATAGTTTTAGGCCTTCCATAATGTTTTCATTGAATGTTGAACAAATTCAAGAACTATCTTTCCACATTAAACTTGCTTTCCCACAGTTACCTCCAAGCACATTCTTCATAGTACACATAAGACCTGGGGTCAGGTTTGAGAAGAGGACAAATTGACCAATTAGGGGCCCTCCAAATAATGACCTCATACTGAGACATAACACATAGCTTTCTGGGCATCATGGCAACTCACTCAGACCCCCCAGCCTCCAGGAAGTACAGACAGGATATGTACTCTTCCACAGGAAGTGTACCAAAATTCTAGGAGGGATAAACACGGCTGATTTGAGTCTCTTTTCTTACAGGTTCAGCTTTAAATCCTAAATATAGACAGTATGGATAGAAAATAAGTCCCAGCATGGTATTAGTTTGTGTTTTGGTGTGTTTGAAAATGTTGTTTTGGCATTCCAGAATTAGCGTTCGTCTTCAGTGAAGTGTATACAGGTCATACAACAGGTGATCTTAGGACAGTTCATCGTTTTCCTTTGTAATGTTTCACCACCTTCTGTAGCATTATTCAAAACGTTTTTTCTCATAGACACGTTTCTTATTATTTCTAAAACTGAGGCGTCACCATAATAACACTGTGTGCTACGTGACAAAACTGTTGAATCATGATGAATTTGGAGAATGGAGGTCTATTTCTGTCAGGAGGAAGAGCATTCTGAGGTAGCATGATCAGAGGGCTTGGTGGTGGAAGTGGGAGAGTGGGGGTAGTCCTCGGCGGTCTGACTGGTGATAATAAGGCCCAGTGTCTCATCACCCACCACCGGGGGCATGATGTCATCACTGTGGGACATTATTAATGAATGAGGTCATTATATCAGCTGTGCCGAGTGCCGCCTGTTGCAAAGTGCCTCTGACCCCTTACGCAGCTCTGTGGTCGCTGTGTGCGTAGTAGGAGCTGATCAGGCACTAAGAGCTAGTTACTATGACGCTCAGAACTTGTCATCAGCATGACACAGACATTGCGGAACCTTCTGTCAACACTTCATTTTCCACTGTGGATCCAATGTTTGTTGACTGGTCATTCTCACTCCTCCTGATGTCCTAGTCATCATGACCCACATCATATTTTGGGGAAGATTTGTTTGGGAGATTTCTGATTGGTGACAATCCCTGTGTTTGTCATTTGGGCCTCTGTCTTGTGTTGATGATTGGTTGCAGTGACTGACTCCCACTATGAGGCTATAGGTCACACAAACTGTATCTGCTAATATTCGTTTCAGATTTTTTTTTGGCCGTACTGAAACTGTATTTTATGTATTGCTACCAAATATTTCCTTCCAAGTTTTTTTTTTTTTTTTTTTTTTTTATCATTGTGAGACAACTGTTATAATGTATGCCAGCATTCTTATTGTTTGCTGAATACTTAATAGTAAAACAATTGAATCTATTTTTACGTCTTGTTACTGCAGGGTTAAGATCACAGGCAGTATTGTGATTAAAAAGGTTATTTCATAAAATCACCAGACACCTTTTCACTAACATTTATGGCAACCTTTTACCAGGGTCTGCCTCTAGTTCATGGCTGTCCAGCCTTTGTGCACTCATGCCCTGGGGGTCGATCTGTCGTGTGCGGAGACAAAGGTCAGAGTGACTGCTCTTTGTCATGGTCGATGCACAGATAGGGTTTACCTGGAGCTCACCCAGTAGGGAGGTAGTTTAGTTTTTTTTAAACAAGACTCTCTTGACAAGAAGCTTACGTTTTCATCAATCAAGACCTATTGAGTTTTCTATTTCAATAACCTCAATCAATTTTGTGAAGCTATATATAAGAATTCCCCCAGTTGAACATGGTGTTGTGGTGTTTTTTGTTGTTTCATTCATTTCAGGGTTGCTGAAGATTAAAGAGGCGAACGACATCGAGGTGAAACTCAATGAGGTGGAGAGGCTGTTGAAGAATGCCATCAACCTGCCCTGGAAGGTACAGTCATGACTCTCTGAGCTCTCCGCTCGCCCACTGAACACTTATGAAGGCTATATATGCCAATACATCCAAATATGCCCATGCGTTAAGCCATGACAACTGCTCTATAGCATGTTTGTATGCTTCAACAAGGGTTCATAGTGACACATTATAAAACCGGCATTCATTAATGTCAATGTTCCAGTATGCCAGGTCAGAGGTCATGTTGACATTCTTTGAGAGGTCACCGCTGGACCAGGTCCTGAGGAATGACAACGTTCACAGGATCCAGCCATGCTTTCAGAGCCCCATCAAGATATCAGGTAGAGAGCAACCCTGGTACATTACTTATGGGGATTGAATGGGCTGATATATTTTACAAATAGCAAGAGATGTTCCTAATCTCCACCATGAACTTCAATGCATGCCTTGGTAGTTTGAAGTGCCATACCGTAGGTCGCCATGCATTTCAAAGCCACATTCTGTGTTCCGTCTTGCAGAGATCATGCGGTCTAATGGCTTCTGCCTGGCCAACACGGAGACCATCGTGTTTGATGACGGTCTCCCTCAGGACAAAGAGAGACCCTCCTCTACCGACTCTGCAGAACAACAGTAAGAGAACAACCGTTTCAGTTTGAATGCATTAACTCCTTCCTGTTCAACAACATGTTTGAAGAGAGTCAGGAAGTTCCACCTCATCCTCAATCAGTCATGTTTTCAACACTCCCCTGTTAGATACATTCAGTCATCCTTACTTGTAAATTGTAAGTGGTTGTGTGTGGCCTTTAGCATAGATGTCTGTGTATGTGTGTGTAAATTCCTTGAATGCGAGGAGTTCCCCCCTCCCCAGGAAGTGTACTCTGTACCTCTCCCTTCCCTGGGTGTGTGTAGGAAGCCAAGAGGGGAGGACATGGAAGGCACATATTCTCCACCTAAACACAAAAACAAAAGATCTCTATCTAACTTTCCCTTACACGGGATTACACAGACCCATGAAGTACAATTTTACAAGCTGATTTGAGAAAATCGAAGTGTTGGCGTATGTGGCTGTGCATTACGGACTCCTAATCCCATGAACTGGAAGACACAACAGACAATACAGTAGCTATGCAGTTTGATCACATGTAGTCTATTGTAGTTGTCTTAAGTTCAGTGAGTAATTTGGTCTGACTTTGCTGTCCCCAGGTATGAAGACGGCACAGACTTCCTCCCCTTGGAGCCAGACATCGATGCAGACGAAGACACAGAGGCCTATGTCACCAACTTATCCTACTACCATCTGGTGCCCTTTGAGACAGACATCCTGGAGTGAGGCCTCCCTGCGGGAGCCCGGGGGGTCTGGGGAGGGGTGCCTGCTCCTTGCTGCCTGGAGGTCAGAGAAGAGCTCATACTACCACCCTGTGTCACCCAGCTTGGCAAACGCCTGTCCAGGTGCTTGAGGACCTTGCTCACTGCTCGAAGGCAGTTATGTACTCTGCCATCTGCAGTTGGCACGATGCATGTATTCAACATGGCTGCTTGGTCTGAGGTCAGGCAGCAGGCCTGGTGAAGCTCAGCAGCTGTGAGACCAGACGTGGTGGACCAGACTGGAGAATGTTAAAGGGATATTATGTAGGTTTGTAAGTTTTGGTCAAATGTTCTAAACGTGAACTTATGTGATGACACCAGAGTGCCTCGTAATGACAGTAGATGAATGAGACGGTTTGTTTACTTCTCTGTAAAATGCTGGGTTGTGTCCTTTCCCCTATCACCTTGATGAAGTGTTTTTGAAAAGCAAAAGTCACAAGATCATGAGATGCATATTTTCTACAGGATGAGAACTTTAGTCTACCCTTATTGTGAATTAATAGGAAAATCAGACCTTTTTTTTGATTGGATGAAACTTAATACTCCCTAATTGTAATTGGATGGGAAATATATATTTTTTATCTCTAATGGAAATTAGGTTTTGATGCTTTGTCAGGACAACGGATAAGGCTATGGATACATTTTATATTCAAAAAGTAAAATTTACAAGAATGTGTAACTGGTTGAATCATCTCAGCATTGGACATCTCTGAGGACCTCTACAGGAAGGTTGAGTAATGGAGGTCAAGCCTGGCCCTCTCTGACCCCTGGTGATGTAACAGCTCATGTGAGCTGACCAGGCCACTCCAGACAGCTGACTACAGTGTGGGAGTCGTCAGCCCTGCCTCTCCGCAGTAGCAAACAAGTACTCTCTTTATCGAAAGAAAACAAATGGAGCAAGCAGGATGAACACAGGGAAATTGTTAAAACCTGAAAGTAACATTGAAGTGTTTTGTCTTGGTGCAGTAACATACAAACATTCAGTCATGCAACTTCAGCTAAGAACAGCCCCCAGGCCTTATCTATGTCATCATCAATAATCCATCTTTCGAATCAGTGGGACATGGCATGTGTTATCTCTCTCTCTCTCTCTCTCTCTCTCTCTCTCTCTCTCTCTCTCTCTCTCTCTCTCTCTCTCTGTCTCTGTCTCTCTCTCTCTCCCGTCTCTCTCTCTCTCTCTGTCTCTCTCTCTGTCTCTCTCTCTGTCTCTCTCTCTCTCCCGTCTCTCTCCCGTCTCTCTCTCTCTCTCTCTCTCTCCCTCTCTCTCTCTCTCTCTCTCTCTCTCTCTCCCGTCTCTCTCTCTCTCTCTCCCTTGTTCTCCGTATTCACAAGTCTAACAAAAGTAAATGAACAATGAATTGACCATGTGTGTAGTCAGAAGGATGTCCAGCACACGGTTCTCTGGGCAGTGTTGGCTGCCGTGTTGTGTTTGCAGGAGTGACTAGTGAATCTATTATGTGAATCACTGTAGCAGAAGCTTTTTGTCCCCCGGCTGGAACAGAGCAGTCTTCCTCTACACTGTTCTGCAGCCACAGGAGTCAACCCCCTCCTGAATAGCTGGACCCTGAAACACCCCAAGACTTGGCACAGGGGAATCCACCAAGACTTGCCTTTCGTTCAAGTCTATTTAGCAACACAGTCATGCCCACACTTCAACCCGTGAGAAAGTACAGCTCTTTCTCAGCATGTGAAACTATTCCTCTCCTTTGTGGCTCACAGGTTCTCTGTTCTCTGTTCTAAAGCAGTAGGCCAGCAGTAGGCACAAGCTATAGAGGAGATGCTTTTGGGGACATTAAGGTAATATTAAAAAAATAGCATAATCAGTCACTGCTGCCTCTGTGAAACCCAACATAAATAACTGTTCTCGTCTTAGTCAGCCTCATTCTAAAAATGGACTGGATAGACATTCCGGAACTTATGGACTCATGAAAGACCCTGTGCTTGTCAGCATGGTACTCAACCAAATCTGTGTGGCCTACCCAATCAAATACCAGTCACAGGAACATACTAGTTTGTGTGACCACAATGTCAAACATGGGCGTGATCATTTGAAAGAGGGTGTGTTTTTTACAATGTGAGTATAATTTAATATGAAGTTAAAGAGGTTATTTATTTTTCTAGTCACAATGCTTGACACTCTGGCTGTTGTGTACTAAGATAATTGCTGCTCTGCTTAGTAACTACTTGTTGATATGCTTACGGGCCAGATGGGCTCTGAATCCTGGTCAGAAAACATGTATTATTTCTGGACATTAAAAATATACGCTCAGTGTTATCAAATGTCATGCCTATTTAGAATCTTCTACATTTTGCTGGTCATTGGCTGTATGTAACAACTCTATTAAATGTGTTATTTCTTATGAAACATAATGTTTGTGACAGTGTGATGAATGTGACTTTCGCAACTCATAAACATGGGATCACACATGGTCCTACCGTAGTTAAAGTGGGAAACCTCAGCTGTGGTCAAGTATGCCATCTTGTGGGTAAAGTAAGTAAAACACCCTAGTGTTAGCGGTTGTAGTTTGAATCGGTTATTTCATTTTTACGCAAGCGTAAACACATAAAAACACCAACCACACACACACACACACACACACACACACACACACACACACACACACACACACACACACACACACACAGCATGACAAATATGCACTTATAAATAGAGGAAACACATTTATACGAACATCTAAGTAACATATTTATAGAAAATACAGCCAAAATAAAGATGTTGCAGTGTAGCTAGTTGAAGTACCTTTGTCAGTCGAACACATTACTGTACATTGATCTAATTTAAATACTAGATAACGTTTTTCTACTTTGTAAAGAGATGCTTCCGATTCAGTGCGCCCTGAACTCTGCGCATGCCTAGACAGACAGGATTTACTGTTGTATTTCCTGCTTGGGTTTTCCTTTCGGAGCAATGGCAGAAGTGAAAGCCTTCCTAATTTGTGCAGGTAAATACATTTTTCATTACTTTGCTTTGTATCTATAGATATATTTTGTTGCTACAGCAGGCTTGAATCTCTCTTATTATAGGAATTCGTGGGTAATGTTGGTGAACGTTACAGAGCTTAAGCTACACATTGCTAGCTGATGCCTCATGATTTTGGAGGGTCTTAGGCAGCATCTTTTTTCAAATGCAGATACGTTTATAAAAGAAAATCCGTGTAACGATGTGCATATTAACTGTTGCCCGTTTCTCTTTAGTTCCTGTAGTGTTCTTTTTAAGTTCATCGGTGCTTGCAGTTGTCGAAGATCTTGATGACACGTAAGTGATGCTCTCCTTTTTGACTGTCATTTTCCTTCCCTCATCAGTCATCACTATTCGGTTGTCAATGGAGATATTAAGCTAGTGAACAACAAAGTGTTATGTTAATGTGTAGACTGTGAACATCTTTTCATGATGGCATATCATGGATTGTTTTGAGAACTGCATTATTACTTGGCATTTTTGTAAAGCATGCTGCTACTTAAGTGATGTATCGTTCGACCTGTATTTTGTTCTCCTTCCATAGATTTAAGGACACCAGAGTGGATGATGTCTGGCTGGTGGATGTGAGTCTAAGACACACTTTCTGTCACACGCACACGCACACACACACACACTGAATGACAGGGCTGTCTGGTTTTAATCAGAGTTGCTGTACTCCCTGTTCACAACACTGCCAGTGTCATCCTATGCGAAAGTGGTTGGTGATTAAGGAATGAGGGGGCCCTTCTCTGTCTGTATGTGTGTGTGTGAGTAATTCTGTCCACTCACTGTGAGTTTTAGTGAATGAGAAGTCATGCATGCGTGGCGGGCGAGGCCAGGGGGCTTATACCAGTGAGGATGTCTGGGCCTGAGCAAATCCAGCTGGCATCCTCTGCTGCTTCCGCCCCAGCACCGGGAGGGGGACGGGGGCAGGTTTAGGGCTGAAGTTGAGGCTGAATTTTGGGTCTACATGGGGGATAGGCTGCCGGATATAACTGGCCATGCATTTAGTTATTTAGCAGACACTCTTATCCAGAGCAACTTACAGTAAGTACAGGGACATCCCCCCCCCCCCCCGAGGCAAGTAAGGTGAAGTGCCTTGTCCAAGGACACAACGTCATTTGGCAGAGTCGGGAATCGAACTGGCAACCTTCTGATTACTAGCCCGACTCCCTCACCGCTCAGCCACCTGACTCCCCTCCGGACTCCCCTCCCGCTCAGTGCACCATGCACTCCCAAAACTACAATGTGCTTCTGTCCATGTCCATAGACAGTCATTTTATCTGCAAACTGACATGTGTTTTTCTCACACAGTTCTATGCACCATGGTGTGGATACTGTAAAAAGCTGGAGCCTGTTTGGTATGAGATTGGCGCGGAGCTGAAGAGCTCAGGGTCTCCAGTCCGAGTGGGGAAGATGGATGCCACTGCATACTCAGGTGTGTAGCACATGTTCAGATGTTCTTGCCCTTAACACGTTTCCCACGGTCATGGAAAACCTGGAAATCAAAGTTGGAATTAAACAATTTCAACATGTGACCGCGTGAACTGGTCAAAAGGCGTGTGTGCACCCTGACTTTAAAGATGGCTTGTACCAAGATCATCTCTACTTCTGTGAAAACCGAAATTAAAATCAACTTGTATGGGAGCCAAATGAAGTTGTTCTGTGTATAAGTCAATGGAAGGTTTTTGTTGTCAGTTTACAACATACATCTCAATAGCAAAAGCCATTCTGTGCAGTTGCGAGGTTTCCCTCTTGACCTATTCCTGTTAGAAGCCTTGTCTGGTTTCACCTGGCTTTACAGAATCCTGTCTCCCCTGGCACCTACCTTCCCAACACATGAGTTAGTATTACACATACAGTGGGTCCTCTGTTCCAAGCCTCTTACTTGGCCTAATCATGTGAAGGCAGATTAAAGTTCTAGTGCTATATTATCTGACTGTCACTGACTTCACAATCAGATTAAGATTATAAGAGGCTGTTTAAAACCGATAAGCATGTGACAACAGGTTTCAGAGCAGAGGGATTACTGGTTGCATCCAGGATAATTACCCAGGATTATGGAGACCTGTGCCCTTTTACAACAGGGAAGTTTAATTCAAGTTGCACCTTGTTTTTAATTCAGTGTAGTTTTTGTCATGGGTGCAGAAGTTGTGGTCTGTATTTTTTAAACCTTTTAATCATGTTTTTTTGTTTGTTTTTAAATGCAGGTATCGCATCTGAGTTTGGAGTACGAGGATACCCCACAATTAAACTGTAAGAGTTCTGCTTGTGCTTCATATATCCCAACACAATCATACTATTTTTTTCTATTGACATTCATTTCTGTGCAAAATAAAATGCACTTCTTACATATTGTAAAATGTTGTGTTAGTGACTTTACACAATATTGAACTAATGATCCCAGTAATGAACAGAGAGACTCCTTACTCCCCAGGACCAGCCATCCAGGGAGCTGGCTTTAGACAGCCTGCTCCTCCTTAGGGAACCAGGTGTTGTTCTCACTCTCCCAGTGCGAAACACATCAGCATATTACAAACTAATGATATTCACAGCATTGAGAGACCCTAACATAAGCTCTCACATCCTCACGGATATCTAGAACATTATACCCCGTAAACAGTGATTTATCTTCCTTAAGACATGATATGGCGATGGTACAGACGAGGTAAACAGACCTAATGGGGCTACCCTCGCTGTTGTTATAAGTCAAAACAATCCTAATACCAAGAGGTTTCTGTGGAGAGTCCCCTAATGTTTTGTTTTCTGTTGCGCTGCGCTCCTTCTCCAAGCGGCCCCGGCTCACAGCGGGCTCATCACATTAGAGAGGGAGATAGTGATGAAACTTCCTCTGTTGGGCCTGTCGCAGACATCCTGGGAGATAAAGAGAGAGACAGATTGAGAGGCTCGCCCCCAACCGAGTTCATTAGAATAGATCTCTGTCGCCTCGTTGGGGAGTACTGTTGCCTTAGCAAACATGCCTGCGTGGGTCCTGGTTGCATAGGGTCTAATGTTGGCTGAGTCTGTTGCAGGTGTGTCAGACTCATAGAGGAGACAGATGTGGGTGTTTGTCAGCTGCATTGTTGTTGTGACAATGCACGTCCAACTTGGGTCGAATGATCTGATGTAAATTTAGATAACGGTGTGCTGTACTTGATTGCTCTGGCCTAGCAAAACAGAACAAATACGGTGTGCCCATGAATTTAACCCTGACCACTCGTCAGTCAAGGCAGGCTCAAGAAAGTATTTACAGTGTTTAAACAAGGATTTGAAGTAGTTTGACCTAGTGTGTGAAGGCAATCTTTTCCAATGACCAGCAATGAGACTCCACTTGGCTTTGACCTCAGACTGCCTGCTTTGATGTTGAAGATATTGACCGGTTTGGCTTCAGTTTATCTCTCCAGAGGAAAGAGCAGCACCCCTTAACTTTGACATTTTATATGTGCCCTGCTTGCAGCTTTGACATTTCTATCTCTTTTTTTTCTTTTTTCAGAGCTATAACTGAGAGCATGCTTTTTGTGTCTAGCCAATTCCAGACAATTTACTGTGATTGCCAGCTTGTGTACTTGAGAAGAAGCAATTGAGTATAATTAAAGGGCACCTTATTGCTGATCCTATCTTTTATGTTAATGTGCTTGTCTACCCATCAGCGCATTGGAGAAGAGGTGTGATGTATGGACATGTTTGCTGAAACTGAATCCTCTCCCCCTCTGTCTTTTTTTCTGAATTTCTCCCCTCTCTTTCTGTCTCTCCTCTCTCCCCCACTTTCTGTCTCCTTGTCTCTCTCTCCTCGTTCTCTACCCCCCCCCCCTTTCTTTCTCTCTGTCTCACCTCTCTCTTCCTCTTTCTCTCATGTTTCTCTCTCTCCCAGGCTAAAGGCTGATCTTGCCTATAATTACAAAGGGCCAAGGACAAAGGATGACATCATTGAGTTTGCCAACAGGGTTGCAGGGTGAGTGCGGCTCAGGCCTCCTACTTAATAAGACATTCATTTCGCATCTCTCTTAGACAGGATTTCAAGCAGCATAATGAGCTGTCATTCTCTGATCTCATTTCACAAGGATGGACTAAAATAACTGCATTATGCCCGTCAACTCTGTCACTCAGGAAACTTGTGCTGGTGTTGTATTCAAGGGGAGACCGATAAGGCATCCCACTTAATAGACATGTAGTGTCCTGTCACTGCACCACCCCTGCTGGTGGGACAGGCCCTTTGCACACCCACAAACCACGGCTGTGTGTCCTGCCTTGGAGGGTTCAATTCCCAGCTGTGGCCTATATCTATCTATCTATCTATCTATCCATCTCTCTATCTCTCTTTCTCTCTTTGTGTCTGTCTGTCTTCTGGGGATGTCCAGGCAGATGCGTGACGTAGGGATGATTGGACACCTGGCTGAGGTTTCAGTCAGCAAGTCAGCAGTTCTGACAGTGTCCATCAGGTGGTGCTATATGCATACAAAACAGATTCATCCAGACTTGAGAACGCGTGGGGCTGCATCACTAAGCGGTCTTGTGCGGTGTGCCCTTGCACCATTCAGAATAATCCTTGATATCCTTTTTTTTTACATGTAAAGTCATTCCTTTCACAAATGGAAATAATTGAAATTAGTGAATCGTGAGTAAAAAATCTGTTTACTGAGAACACCAAGTTTTTTAGATGAATTAAATTCCCTTACACCATGTTTTCCCTCCCCAGACCAGCAGTGAGAGCGCTGCCCAGTAAGCAGATGTTTGATCACATGTTGAAGCGACACGCCGTGCTGTTTGTCTACGTGGGCGGAGAGTCACCTCTCAAGGTGGGTATGAGAATCGCACCCTCGTAGACGTTGTGGTCTTATCGTCCAATCACTGCTTCTGGAAGCCGTCACAGCGCTTTAGCTAGTGTTTATTGATTGGTCCATAAAGCAGCTGCTGCTGCTGCTGTCTCTGCCACTGCCAAGCTGTGTGACTGAAGAGTTCCTAATGTGCAAACGACACAACCTTGGCAAGTGTGTTTCGCACAAACTTTAGCAGCCGCAGAGCTGTTTCCCCAGACAGAGCCTAATGATGTGTTTGTTTGTTTGTTTGTTTGTTTTCCCCGTCGCAGGAGAAGTATATCGACGTAGCCTCCGAGCTCATTGTTTACTCGTACTTCTTCTCAGCCTCGGAAGAGGTCTTACCTGAGGTAACTGCTCCCAAATTTCATTCTCATCCTGTTGCTAGAGGGGGTAGAGTTCCCTTGGAACAATAATAGGATTGTCCTCAACTTAGGTTTCTGTCAAGCTTATCGTTTAGACATAGCAGGCAGTTACTAGAAGCTACAATGTCAGGGCCTACAGCGATGTGGTTCCACATGCTGGTTAAATGTGTTAAATGCCAGAGAGACAGAAAGGCTTACTGGCATGCAGCTTCAGCACTAGTACTTGGCATGAAGTGCACAGTATGTTCTACTGGCAGGCTGCCAGCACTGCCGTCCCGCATGGCACAGGTGCAAATGAATTAAGAAAGTAAGGGGATGATTTATGGCAGTCCGTTTGAATTATGTATTTTATCCATTTTCTCCAGTCAGTGACTTTGCCAGAGTTACCCTCGGTTGTGGTCTTCAAGGACGGAGCCTACTTCACCTATGATGGTGAGTAACCACATCCCCTCTTTTTCGTTAAACCACTAATTTGACTTATCAACAGCATACACCCTACTGCGTTTCCCCGCCAGAGACTTTTTCTTGGATGGGCTTGGCTTCCAACTTTACTGCGGTTTTCACAGAATCAAGGTCAATCTAATTCAAGCCAGCACAGGCTGCCATTTTGTCTCCATATCATCCCTCTCCCACCCGTCCTCCTCCTCTCCCGCCAGTGAAGCTCTTTTGTCTTAGTGTTGTTCACGCCGTCAGAGCTCCAGAGTCTCTGTTCCGTCATCAGGCTCACAACTCTGAGGCCAAGAAGCCGCTCCTCCATCACCAGGCTGTCCTCCATGGTCTCTGTGGGGATGACTGGTGGCTCCTGGTGTCTCAGGCCGGACACACGGCTGGCTGGAAAGCTTGAATGGGCTGGACTGTGTGGCTGTGGGAGAGCAGGGAAGCTGGAAGCTCCAATCTGAGTCAGAACAGAACAATTGTGCAGGAAATATCCCGGAGGACCAGGACAAAGAATAGGAGCAGCAATTATTCATTTTATGTTTACTTTGCTACTGAAAGTTACCCCTGATAAACAATGAATGGATAAGTAAAAACATGAAAGTGGAACAACAATCAGCACAGTTGAAATAAATCCTGTCAGATGAGGTCAGGGATTTTAAAAGGAAAGTCTTAATGTTTAGAGATTTTGAGCCCAATTCTCAAGCTCCTTAGCGTAGCAGCAGAAGTTCACCGTACTTTCGCATCACTTCCTGGATGCTCTCCCCGCTGAGAGCCTGGGGTGGCAGGTGGAAGCGGTAGGGACGGGCATCCAGGCACAGCCCCACCACGAAGGGGCCCCAGAAGTGGATGTTTGAGAGGTTTGGTGCTCTGTGCCTGGCCCTCAGCACAAAATCTAGTCCCCGAGGAAGGTCGGCCTGCCAGATAACATCTGTTTGTTCCACCTGGTCGTTCCAAAAGGGGGGCTTCTGCAACCAGAACCCCAGCAGGAGGGGGTCTCCACAACAGACGCTCACCACAAACACCCCGCACTCCTCCGAGTCCTCCAACACCTGGATGCTAAGGGTGTTCTGGAAGGCGAACGTCGCCATGGTGACTGCAGTTGAGCTTTCAGGAAGGTCCCAGAGAGGCAGCGAAAGGTATAGGAGCGATGATCCTTCTATTGACTCAGTCAGATCTGCCCTGAAACACACAGTTTGACAGAGATCTGGTAACACATTCCAGGGGTGTTTCCAAAGCTGTCACCTCAAAGATGGGAAGGATACATTTCCCGTTACTCAAGTGTAAAAACAACAAACATAAAGTGCTAGAAAGTTTGCTTGTTGTTGGAAAGCTCTAGTTAGAAACAATTTGAAAGAGTGTATTGAATGTCTCTATTGAGTGTTTTACCTGAGTTCCCAGCACAGCTCCTTGTTTTGAGTGTTGGCATTTATGTCCAGCTTGAAGGATGAATATGGATAGAAAACTGCCGGTGATGCTGGTTAGTAGACAGGGTACAGCTGCCTGATATATGGACAGTATATACATGGTGAGAATGCTTCGTTTGCATGTGATATCTTCCCAGAACACACAAGGCTTTTACGAGGCCATTTTTTTAATGTTTGCATGTGCGCCCGTAATAAAATGCTGACCGTTTATGACACAAATCAAGGAAGTCTAATTAAGGGCCTCACTGACAGTTTCCTGTTAGGGGTGTTTGCACACAGGCATCTGCCTGTGCAGGGTTTTTGCCGGTGCTGTTTGGATATGGGTATGAGTTTCACCACCTCGTGTTGCCTGAACGTTTACCCCAGTTCTACATTGTTTCTGTTCTCTGCATATGTAGCGTATGTTTAGAGAAGGGAGCATGAAACCATGAAATACTGTACTGCAGCTCGCTTCGCAGACTACACACAGCACCGGCGTGATTCTGTCTAGCTTGATCGGTTTGCTTCACAGAGTAAACAACAGTTCAAAAGTCACTTTTGGGGAAGTGCCCACCAGACTAAGCATAGTGATTCCTACATCTTTAACTACCTAAGTGCCTGGATGTTGGAACCGCTCTACCACATCGGCGCGATGTTCCAGACTGTGTTACACGTGTATCTGGGGGATTCTTTCTTCCGTCTTGCTTAAGGTCCCTGTGTGCAGTGTGAACTCATAAACTGCATGCAAGATCTGAACATGGCTGTTATAAACACTGAAACGGACAGCATTCTAGACTCTAAGGTCATTAGTTTGCTCATTATTTGAACTTGCAGTCTCTGAAACAGTCCTCCCTAAGTGGATTGGAGCAATGTTTATGCCTTTACTCCGTTATTAGAGCACTAACTGTGCAGACCGCAGCCAATGAGATCATTCTGAGCCTGGTCGGGGGCCGTGTGAAGCTAAATAACTCACTAGTTGTTAGGCTAGTTGTTAAGCTACTTGTCGCCTGTTGCTGGGCAAAGTGGATGCCACAGTAACCTACCGCAACATCGAATGACTTTGTTTACATGGTCCCACTCTGCTGATAAGCTTACTGTGAATTTGACAGTCTAGTGACCTCAGAAGCTAAGATATGCAAAGTGCTGATATCAGTTCCTATTAATTCTTAGCAGGTAGCCTTAGCACACTGGATCACTGAGAATTGTCATTGGCCTCCACATGTAGTATTTTTTTTTCTCAATGTAGTATCAATCCTACGGCTCACCTCCCCTGCTAACCGGTATACATACTGATGATTATTTAAGTAGATCCTACTCTTCTCCTATGTAGCAGATAGACAGGTGGTTCTGCCTGTTTCACCCTCCACAAGACATCCCTCAGTGTGCTGACAACCAACATTCACATGCAGAGACACACACTTCACACGATGACGTGTCAGTCTTCTTGTGAGAAAGAAAGGGTAGATCAGGTTCATTCATCCTTCCAGCTGTGTGTGCTTCCTCTTTTGAGATGGGCCTCTTTGGGTTCAAGCTAACACACCACACCTCTGTCTGGTCCCTTTCCCCTCCCTGTGTCTGTGTGTGTTCATCCCCCTCTCCCCCGCGGCGGCAGCATCTGCCTGACGGGGAGGGGCCTGTGCAGCACAGAGATGGCAGGGTCAGAGTCGGCCAGAGGGCCTGAATAGTTTCAAAGGGGGAAGAGGGGAGTCCAGGAAGAGGAGAGGTTGGCCAGGCTGTGAGTTCCCAGCGTGGGGCCTGGCTGTTAGCCCCCCTCTCTCACCTGCCTCCTCTCGTAACCGCAGCCAAGAAGCACCAGCCTGCTGCTGGAGGAACATCTGTAGGGAGAGGGAGAGGGAGAAGGGAGAAGGGAGAAGGGAGAAGGGAGAAGGGAGAGGGAGAGGGGAGAGGGAGAGGGGAGAGGGAGAGGGGAGAGGGGAGAGGGAGAGGGGAGAGGGAGAAGGGAGAGGGGGAGGGGGAGGGGGAGGGGAAGGGGAAGGGGAAGGGGAAGGGGAAGGGGGAGGGGAAGGGGGAAGGGGGACGGGGGAGAGGGAGGGCGAGAGGGAGGGCGAGAGGGAGAGGGAGAGGGAGAGGGAGAGGGAGAGGGAGAGGGAGAGGGGGAGGGGGAGGGGGAGGGGGAGAGATGGGGGGGGAAGAACTTTCTGGAATGTCTGCCCACATGCTTGACTCAGCATTCTTAACAAGCAAGACTTCCATTTTTCCAGCTTTGGATGAAGGCAGAGATAGAAGCTTGTGTGGCGTCTTTGCACTTAAGTTGATGGGCTGAAGCGTAGGACCTTTCTGCTGCATGTTTTGACCTTGACTGACATCTAAGTTTAGAACACGTTGAGCTGCCAACTCGTCCTCCCTCGGGGGTCTGGGTAGAACTGGCTTGGAGGTGTTAAAGAGGTTGTAATTCTTAAAAGCAGCCAGCGTAACTGAAAAGGTGGCTTTAACTTATTAACATGTCATAATGGGGTCCTGTGCTACATTTGGCATCAATTATGCAGGCCTTACCTTGGGAAAATGGCTTAGCCAGTCAGTCTCACTAGCTCCCATTCTCACTCTCGCTCGCTCTCTCTCTCGCTCTCTCTCTCTCTCTCTCTCTCCTGTGCTCTCTCTCTCTCTCTCTCTCTCTCCTGTGCTCTCTCTCTCTCTCTCTCTCTCTCTCTCCTGCGCTCTCTCTCTCTCTCTCTCTCGCTCTCTCTTGCGCTCTCTCTCTCTCTCTCTCTCTCTCTCTCTCTGTGTTTGTATTCCAACCCGCGTCTCCTCCAGATGTCAGGCTAGGTGAATGACTTTTGGTCAGCGTCAGAACTAACAACGTATCATGCTGATTAAATGCATTGCAATATCACCACACACATCTTCTGTTGCACTGTTGGAAGGATTCTTTCCCCATGGTTTTCATTCAGTGTGAAATAAATCTCATTGCATCTTATTTTTTCCCCCTCGCCAGCAAAGGAGAGAATTTTCTGGTAAAGAGGGCATGCGATCATTAGGGGATTCCTCTAGATCTCTCCCTCAAAAATAGCACACACACAATCACAGCCGCTGCATGATTTGTAAAGGAATGTGGAATGCAGAGATACATTTTACACAGACCTATTTGTATCTCATCAATCCGTCGGTAACCAAAATGGGCTGTTGTGTGTGTGTGTGTGTGTGTGTGTGTTTCAATAGCCAGTAATGCCTCATCTTTTGTATCCAAATATTTGTGCCCGTCTGCGGTGTGTTGGCGGGTGTGGTTGCTCTGCCACTGGAACAACGCCCCGTCCTGCTCAAAACATCTCTTTCAGTGCTGTCATATCCTCTCCTCCCACTGAAAAAGACTTCCAAACACCGGCCTGTGATTCTGGCTGGGAACCCTTGAATGACCTGTGTGAGTGTGTGTCTCCAGTGAGTTCTGTCATCCTCATCATGTTCCCTACAAAGCCGATATCAACAGGTAGCAAATATCTTGACCTTATCCTAACTCGGCAGGCATCAATGCTCAATTGATTCACTTATCTGAAGGGTGGCTTGCCATTGATCTACGCTTGGCTATCTTCCCTGTCTAAGCTGTTTTCATCTTATAACCTGTTTGTGTGATTGCAGAGTATGAGGATGGCAGCTTGTCTTCCTGGGTCAACAAAGAGCGTTTCCAAGGATACCTTCAGATTGATGGCTTCACCCTGTACGAACTGGGAGAGACCGGTACGTTATACTTCCTGGAATCTTTCTGCTTCATGAGATTGTACTGTTGTTTACCTGTGAATAGTTATCAAATGAATTCCTGGCTACAGCTCTCACTCACTTACAGATTGTGTAGAAATGTACTCGCCCCTATCCTGAGGAATCATCTGCTAAAACCATTTAGCTGTGTATGTGTCCACTAGAGGGCAGGCTAATCCTCTCCTTCCTCTCTCTACGATGAAGATATCCCTTCCACGCACACCACAACAGCATACTCTGCCGAGGTTGTTTCGCTGTTGTTTTATTGTCGTCCCATTTGTCATGTAACTGAGTGTTCCACTCCAAAGCATCCTTTTACCAGTGGGCTGGGAACAGGTTCTGAGATAGGACCACACCTAGCACACCAAGCTGGGAGGACCAGTGAATAAAGCTGTTGTTCCTTTTCTCTTTGTTTTTCTTTTTTGAGAGAGGGGGTCATCAGTCTCTGCCTCCACCATGGCCTTTTATCTCTGTGCCATTGTCTTTCTCATCTTCCTCCTCCTCTGTCTCCAGTGCTGGTTCCTAACACCCTCTCTTCCACCACAGGCAAATTGGTGGCGATTGCAGTCATTGATGAGAAGGACCCGACCGAGGCGAGCAGCAGGTAAACACGACATACTGAAATGAAACCTGAGGCCCTGACAACTATTACAAACGCACGCTTCCATGGAAACCACACTGCAGTGGCATTTCAAAAGGAAAGGGCTTTCAACTGGAGGAAAGATAAGCAGGCTTTTCTTGTCGGATTCTCTCGCTCTCTCCACAAATTGCCACGCCGTGCTGTCAGATGCGGAGAGAGGGGCCAGGACTTGAACTCCTGTGGCATTTCTTTCTCTTCTCATTTGTGTGTTGCAGATTAAAGAGTATGATTCAGCAAGTGGCAAAGGAGTACCGGGAGCATTTTAACAGGTAAGTCCAACAGGGAGGGGGGGGGGAGGGGGGGGGAGTGGTTCTCACAATGCACTCCTGTTTGGAGGCGACGCGCTCCTGAAGAGATGCTACGTGCCTGTGCGTCTCTCTGAGAGGGTTCGTCTGGGTTAACGCTGTGCCGCTAGACGGCTAATTATGCAAAAATTTCAAACCTTCCGGAAATAGGTGCAGCTGTCAATCAGGGCTCAGCTGGCTGTCAGCCGCTGGTTCCCCCCAGACCCTCACTCCCTCCCTCACGTCCAGACACCCCCGCCAACTCCACTTAGGCTCCTATTTGGAGTGCTTTCACGAGCGTATGTGCGTGAGGGATTTCATAAGGATTCCGAGGCCGACCAAACGCAAAACAGCCTGCAAGCCAGAGAGACGTACCGATGCAGCGATCCCACTTCACATGTGCTTTTCCAAGCTGCCGGGTTTACTAGTTGATTCATCAGACTCTAACCACGGCTTGTAATAAAGAGCTGCGTTATCATTCAAAAACCTCCGTGATCAAAGTGTGTTTTCTCTCCCCCCGGGCAGGCCCATTAGATGGGATTGAATGATACAGATCTCCCCTCCTCAGTCAGGCTGGCCGCTGTACATCTCCGCATGTCTTCCTTTCAGAGGCCGACTCGGCAGGTTCCTGCTGAGATCAGAGATGCACGCTGTGCGTGGATGCACCTGGACGGCTAGTTGTATTAGCGTTACGCCCCTGTGTTTGAGTCAACACACTTTTGCCCGACTAATGGATCCAATTAGCCTGACGTTGTCATACTCATAATTCTAGTCAGAACATGTGTGAAAACTCTCCGTTGGGCTGTGACTACGGGGCGTGTTTCAACCGAACTCGTCAAACAAATGCCCCCTTATCTCAATTGGATAGACCTACAACCAATCAGAGCAACGTAATATGTTGTTTGTTGAAAACAAATTCAACCCAAGGGCTCTTTCGTGACGTTGTTGATTACGTTACTGTTGATCATCTGTCCATCATCGTATAAAGCCCGCCCTGGCAATTTCATTGGTCCGTCCAGATCCTGGTTTTATGTAGTTGTTCCCAATACGAGACCCTCCAGACCCAACTTCCCGACCAAATTTGTTTGTGGGCGGGGAGAAGTTGGGCTGGCAGCCAGGCTAGGATCCAATGGTATTTGTCTCAATTCTTTAATTGTGGGTTTTGCTGGAGTACGAGGGGGTGAAATGGGTTTGTGGGATGGATTTTCGGATTTCAATTTCAATGGGTCACACTAGATCAATTGAACCCAGATCCCTGTTTGAGGTGATTACTCGTGTGGACAGGTCTGTGTTCAGATGGATGGCAGGGGAGATGGCAGGAGGAGGCGGTAATGAGCGCTGGGGATGTTTGGCCTGCCATCCATCTGCAACAGAGTGACAGAGCGAGAAGATTTAGGACTGTGGAAAGCCCAAAGGGTTATTTATAGATAGATGGGATCCATCTATCGGTGCATACAATCACACCCAAGCTAACTGTTGTTCTTGCGTGGGAGTAACACACTATACTCAGTGTCAGGTCTGACATCATCAGACAGAAGCCTGACCGTTCTGATCACATCTGTCGAATCACCTCATTGATATTAGCATTAGCACCCACAGGGAACAGACTCCCTAGGCATGTCATATATACTACATTTCATAAGTGTATATAGAGTCACCAATATACAGTATTTATTGAGATAAGCCAAATTTCTTCCCTCACAATGCATTCTGTTCAAACAACGAACCACACAATGAAAAACTGATGTAATTCCTTCTCCAGTCTTATCGTTTTGATGAATCGCTGCAAGACCTTTTTTGGAGGATAAAGAGAGTGGGGATGGGGGTGGAGGGGGTGGCCCGGGAGCTTAGAGATTTGAAACCCACACAAAAGACACCCTGCAATATTACCCTCAGCTTTGAGGGCACCGCTGGGTTTCTGCTGTGTGGAGAAGGAGAGGAGGAAAGGAGGAGGAGGAGAGGAGGAGAAGAGGAGGAAAGGAGGAGGAGGATAGGAGCACATCTGAGAGGGGATCTGTGAGAGGCTGGCTCTGGTGTCATGTTAGATTACACTTCATAATGAGATGGCCATTTTCTTCTCATTCAGTGGCTGAAGTTGGGTTTTCGGTTATATCTTAGTTTTTTTCTGATTTGATTCTGAGTTGATGTCGTTTCTCCTCTCCCACAGGGACTTCCAGTTTGGTCACATGGATGGAAACGACTACATCAGCAGCCTCATCATGGGGTGAGTAGCTCCCACCAGCACTCCAGATCCTCATTTCACCTTGTCCTCTCCTTCTCTCTCTCTCTCTCTCTGTCTCTCTCTCTCTCTCTCTCTCGCTCTCTCCTATTCTCCCTTTCACCTCCTCCCCTCCTTCCTCTCTCAAACCTATTCTCATTTGGTTTAACCTCACAATTTCCTCCTTCTACTTACCTCCTCCTATCTCCTTTACCTGTCCCTTTTCTTCACCTCCTCTCCTCCTCTCCTCCAGGTTGCCTTGGCTACGGCCTGCACTACTCTAAGCTAGGATTTAAAGTCGGCTCCAGACATTAACGATGCACTCTCATGGACCTGTCAATTATCTGGACCGACTGTCATTTCCCTTTAGTGCTCCCGTCAGTTCCAACACGGCTCTCTGCCTGCTCCACCTCCTTGGAGCGAGGGCGAGGGCGGGATGAATGAAACTTTCTGACCGCGTGTGTGTGTGTGTTTGTGCGTGCGTGTGTGTGGATTAAAGCCTTATTGGCAGGACTCTAATGGGTGTTGGAGAGCAGGGCTAATGGTACTAGGAGTGTCCTCCAGGCCCCTGACCAGGCCTCTGCCTGGGTGTGACGCACAGAGAGCTCCACTCTGACACCCAGCACTTTTAATTGGACAGACCCCCTAGCCTCTCTGGACAGAAGGACCACAGCAGGGGCTATGACTCTCTCACAACCCCCCCCCCCCCCCCACACACACACACACACACAAACACACACACACAGTACACGTGCATGCATGTGTCTGCCTGTCCCCATGTTAGAGAGTGTTTGTGTCTCTGTGACAAGCATGTGTGTGCGTGCGTCGGACTTGAGGAACAATGTGCTTTTTCAGATATTTTGTTCAATATGTTGTTGTTTGTGTGGATGGGATTACAGCAGACATGGTCTCCTAAGCCCTGCCTTTGATTTACAATGTATCACTGATCACAGTCAATCTGTAATTGTGAATACGTCCAATACAATGTTTGTGTGTGTGTGTGTGTGAGAGCATAAGGGATTAGGAATGCATCTCATGCCGTGTGTATGAGTGATTTTAGGTTTGTATTTTTTGAAATATGTGTGTGTGTCTGCGTATAGTGTACATCTGTGTGTGTGTGTGAGAGACAGCGCTTGGATCTTGAATTTCTTGCTCTGCTTTTTTGGACTGAGACTGGGCTAGGCTGCCCAGGATTAATTGCCATCCTTTGAGGAATGAAATCCTGTACTGTCAATGTGCCCTAATCCGCTCCCTTAGGAAGGCCATGGACATAAATCTGATGGCTTTTTATCCACGGCTCCTTCATCACACAGATTACTGGGTCCGGGCAGCACTCGTATGCGGCTGGACTGCCAACTCTCTGATTACACACACACACACGTGCACACAAACACACACACACACACACACACAACCTTATTGTTTTTACTTTAAAGGCCTTTACTCTAAGGCCTTTCCTGCTTCTGTTTGAACATGGTATTATCGCTGTAGCAACGCTGAGGCTTCTCATGTGGAATGAGGGTAAGGAACATGGAGCAGCAGACCTGGGACTGGACTGGGACAGCCCAATGGTAGAGGCTGTCCTGGACACCAGACTAGAGGCTGTCCTGGACACCAGACTAGAGGCTGTCCTGGACACCAGACTAGAGGCTGTCCTGGACACCAGACTAGAGGCTGGAATGCAGACAACCCCTCAGAGAGGCCCTGCAGTCTGTGATGCTGCCTGTGCTGGAGGTGAAGGGCTAATCTGTCTTTATACAGAATGCCTGCCATCTGCTGGAAGAGGCTTTACGTCAGATGGGGTATACACTACAGCGAGTGTGAGTGTGTGTGTGTGTGTGTGTGTGTGTGTGTTCGGGTCCAGATCACAGCTGTGCTGGGTAGTGGTGCAGCAATAAACTAAACTACTCAGGAGTATGTGGGATACACCTGATCTCAGCTGGGGTGTGTTGGGACAGTGATGGATGAGTGTGTGTGTGTGTGTGTGTGTGTGTGTGTGTGTGTGTGTGTGTGTGTGTGAGAGTGTGTTTGCATGTGAGTGAGTGCGCCTGAATGCAGCAATGGGGCTGGACAGTGCTGGGAAGTGGCAAAGTGTAGATGTATTTGTGTGCGTGTATGTTTGTGTGTTTGTGCTCAGCTGGGATGCGGTGGTACTCAGTCCTTGCCCTCCTGTGGTCTCTGTCAGTTTGAATTAGTAAAGGTCTCTCTTTCAGAGACCTGGGAGGCCCCTCCCTGTCCCCTCCACTCACAGACCAGCACACCGTTTGCATAAAGATAGAGATTATCCTCCAGAGTTACTGTTGCTATGCTTTTAGTGCCTGGTAAAACAATCCTCCATTTGAAATTGGTTGCTTTTGCCTAGGAAAACAATTTAGAAATGAACCATTTCATGATTTTTCACTGATCTTTTTTTAATATGCTTTCATCTTGACATCCACAATGTGTTTAACTGCCATCTTCACCTTCTTCCTCCTCCTTTTGACTCTCTCTCAGCTCGCTCTCCTTATACCATATTTTATATCTCCTTATTGTCCTCTTCTTCCCTGGGTTACATCAGTGCGTTTGCGTTATAACTGTTCCTCCTCCTATTCCTTCGTGAGGCGGTAGTTTTTTTTTGTTTCGTAGTTTAAGCAACGTGCTCTGATGGTCCTCTTCCTCAGCGATGTGTCGGTGCCTTCCTTCATCATACTCAACACGTCCAATGAGCAGTACTTCCTACCCCGCGAGCCTGTGGACTCTCTGGAGCAGCTGGTCAACTTCATCAACAGTGTTGTGGATGGATCGGCTCAGGTACCACCCCTCCGCCCTCCTCTACCCTTCTCGTCCTCCTTGTGTGTGTTTTAACATTCATTGGTTTATTTGAGTGCGGTACCTCAGTCATTTGTCCTCAGCAGGCCCCAGTACCCTGACCTCAGTACGTGTATCAGGAACCACAGCTCAGTCTTCTCTGACTGTTCTCAGCGCTCCCCTGGGCGCTTTGTTCTGGAATAACCTAGCTAGCATCTGGAGAGCCAGGCCTGTGGTGCTCAATTTCAATGTTATGAAGGCTTTTTTTTTTTTTTACTAACCTTCGGTTTTGTAAGCGAGCTGCCCCCGTCCCCTTTCCACACACAGATGAGTTAAACTGTAACCCAAACAGTCCCACTCTTTTCCCAGAAACCTCTGGGTTATTTTCCACCCATCAAAACAAAGCCAAGCCGTCCAAATAAATAACAGTGGCGGGGAAAGCTTGGTTGCCCAGGCCAGCGCTCGTCCGTGCCAGCTTGGCCATCTCATGGTTGGCACCGGCTCACCAGTGAGCCAGTGTCGGCGAGCTTTGTCCTCTCTCTTCCTCAGACCTGTAATACAAGTTCCTCTGTCTCCTTCATCACACCCCCACCACACCCCCACAGGCCCATGGAGGAGATGGCTTCATCCAGAGGATAAAGCGCGTGGCCTTTGACGCCAGATCCACCATCATGGTGAGTAGGACGACAGTTTGATCGCTTCGTTTGTTTGTTTGTTTGACTGACTGCATACAACTTACACGAGGAGAAAACAAACATTGTTTTGTGAAAGTGAATGTAAGAGAGAGACGGGGTGAGAGAAAGGCAGGTAGAGCGGTAGAAAGAGAGGGCGTCGGGGAGAGACCGAATGAGGGAAGGAGAGAGCGCAGCCAGCTGCCATGTTGGGTCCAGTGACTCATGACGCTGTGTTAGCATAGCTTGGCTGTCTTTACCTCATCTGACATCACAGGCTAGGGCAATTACCATCGCTCTTCTGCTGTAGCTGTCTGGAGAAGAGGGGGAACTTTTCGCTCCTCCTCTTTGCTGGCTGCATGGCTGGCTGGCTGACGGAAGCTCTGACCCACTGGGCCCTCCAGGTGCCTCTTAAGCTACCCTGCTTTAGTAAGGCTGCTGATTCACTGCCACTCATATATTTTTTTCCAGCCAGGCAGGCAGACCGGCAGGGGTGTGTGGAAATGGAGTGACAGAGACCTCTAGTTTGGTTTTGGTGGTTGGCCTGTTAAGTGGAGAAGCCTGAGGAGATCATGAGCCTGGTGTGAGGTAGAGGAGGGCAGCGAGGAGGTCGTTAGGCAGGAATCATGGGCGCGCAGTGTCAGCAGTAGGCTGCCTGCTGTTGTGCGGAAGAATATGTTTATGTATTGTTGTCATAGCAGGCATAAATCAGTGTTGGCTTTTTCTGGTTACCCCCTTTCCGCCCACGGCTTTTTACTTTCATTTCTCTCTCTCTCTCTCTCTCTCTCTCTCTCTCTCTCTCTCTCTCTCTCTCTCTCTCTCTCTCTCTCTCTCTCTCTCTCTCTCTGTCTCTCTGCCCATCCTTTTACCTCCCTCCTCCGTTCCACCAATTTTTCTGCCATCCTCCCTCCCCTCCTCTCCTCCAGTCGGTGTTCCGCAGTTCCCCGGTGCTGGGCTGCTTCCTGTTCGGTCTGCCGCTGGGCGTCATCAGCCTCATGTGTTACGGCATCTGCACCGCCGAGGGCGACGACGGCACGGACGACACGGAGCGCATGAAGAGGGAGGGTCTCACCGACGAAGAGGAGGAGGAGGAGGAAGAGGAGCGCAGGCAGGCCGCTGAGCTGGAGGGCCCCGAGGAAGGAGCGGACGAGGAGGAGGAGGAGGATGTGGAGGAGAAGAAACCGGAGGAGAAGAAAAGCGATTAACCCATGGGAGGGGCCAGGGCGGGGTTGAGAGAGAGAGGCCTAGGGGAATGACACAGTGACAGAAGAAGTCAAAGACATATCATGTTATTGTTTTGTTGTTGATGTTTCATTTTCCCTCCCTTCCCGGCTCTGCAGTCTATTGTCATGTTTGTTTTTTAGTTTTTTTATCCCTACTGTACTGTCAATATGTGAGGTCAGTAGTTTACTTTACAGGGTGAATTACATCCAACACAAGCCTTCTAGATATAGAGAGAACTATGAAGAGAGGGAGGGAAGAACCAAAACCAAATATTTAATTTAATTACGGGATTTTTTAAATTTCTATTCTTCAATTCTAACATCCTCCATTGTACAGGGAGTATATTTGTGTGCCGTTGAATAGCTGTGTTGAAACTATTTCTTATCAAGACCTGTCACATTGGATAATTATCAGAACTCCCTTTGGTTTTTCCATGATGCAATCGAAACAAATTGAAACAAATAAAAAATTTGAAACTAATAAAAAAATATAATAAAAATTATAATATTAACCCTTGTGCTACCTTGGTCACATGACAACAAACCATCGATGTGTTGCGACAATTTTACCCAATACAAAAATAAATAAAAACATTTTCTTTTAACTATTGCGATGTGGGGGGTCTGAGACAGCCCGACGGTTAAAAGAAAATGCTTCACTTTGTTTTTGTATGTGGTAAAGCGATCACAATACGACGGTGGGTCACAATGACTGATGGGTCAGAATGACCTGAAGATAACACAAGGGTTAAGATGCCACGCTATCCCCATGCTGACTGCTGGACTCTGAGCCCCCTGCACAGGGAGATCCCATAAAGGAAGCTCTGAGCGGTCTTGACTAAACACTTTAAATCTTCTGTTTTTGTTGTGTGTGTGCCCCCCCCCCCGCAGAGACGGTGCCGAGTCAGTCTAGTTTTCGTCTGTTTCTGGGATGTGTTCACCTTCCTTCATAGGCCAGCCTGGGTTCACATCACATACTGTTGGAAGCTTAGCCAGAGAGGAATGGCTGTTTCACGTCACTTCCAGGCTACTCATAGACAGGAGTTCTGTCAGTAGCTTCTCTATTTCAGGTAACTTGTGGTTGATGGTGGAGATTAAAAACATAGTAGTATTAGTAGCTATAGTGTCTTTGCTCTAACACATCCTATCTCTCTGCTGATCATTATATAAGTAGAAATTCTAAATAGAAGTAGGCCTATGCGTTGGCATAAACAAGGTTTGCTTATTGTTCTGAAGCAAGGTGTGTGCGTGTGGCCATAAACGTGTGGTGACAGACGGACACCTTGGGAAGCTCATCTGGGATAGGAGCAGAACCTTGTGGAGTGGTGGTGTTGGAATATTCGAGAACATTTGTGAACTGATGGCTGTCTTCCTTCTCCGTCTGCAGGTAAAGTGTAACTGAATATGACGCACTAGGGTAAAGAGAAGTGCTTCTACAAAAACAACGGTTGCCTCTTTAAATCCCGTCAGATTAGGGTTTTCTCCAAGGAAGGAAGAGGCTGCGTTTGAGAGGCCTGATAGGTCTTTTGTGTTGGAGTGGTCTGAGACTACTCCAAAAACAAAACAAAATGGAGGACGTTTTAGCTGTCCTTCAGTCGAGTCTGTGCTTTCTTCCTCCTGGCTCTGTGTTTCCAGTCTTTGGGAGGGTTGGGTTGGTGGTATCCAAATGCACTGAGTCAGTATGATCTTTATTTTTGTTTTCATTCACTGTTAGAACTCTGTTCATCAGGAAACATGTTATCTGTTGCTGTTAAAGGAGAGAGGGGTATAGAGTTTTTGTTATTTGGCCTTGTGTGACTTCACAAAAACATTCATGTGTTTGATATGTTATACAGTTCGAGAGAATGTGATGACGAGCATGAAAACAGAACCCCCACAATGAATGAATGTTTTTGCTTTGTTATGCCATTGTCATATATATGATATGGAAGTACAATATATTCACCCATAGCTTATCAGTCATAGAGACAGAAATATTCTACCTAACGATTGTTACATTTTCTTCTTCTTTTTAACCTCCCACTCCCTTTTTTCTCTTCAATAGGCAATTTCATTGTGCTTTAATAGGTAGGCTAGTCTTTCAATTTTGTCACAGGGTTCATCCCATTGTCCTAAGCACATCTCATGGTTTTCCACAGACTAAAGATCTGTCATACTGTGAATCTGCACTATGAAAACCTGGGAACATGCCCCCTCGCTTTGCCTTCTGGTCATTGTAGTTGCCTACCATTCTCTGCCAAACTTCTTCTTTAGGCTTGTTTGAATTGTGATTGTCAGAGTTTATTACTGGTTTGAAATAAAATACAAATCCTCTTTTATTCCTCTTGTTTTGTTGACGGCCACATTGTTTGCTTTCAACAAGAAACTTTCATTCAGAACCTAGTTTTTATGATTACTACTAGTTTTATGATCAGATGGCTGAGCGGTTAAGGAATCGAGCTATTAATCAGAAGGTTGCCGGTTCGTTCCTGGCCGTGCTAAATGAAGTTGTGTCCTTGGGCAAGGCACTTGAACCCTACTTGCCTCGGGGGAATGTCCCTGTACTTATTGTAAGTCGCTCTGGATAAGAGCGTCTGCTAAATGTCTATGCAAATGTACTCTTCATGTCTGAATAACAAGAGCATCGTTGCCGATTCAGTTCCTAATGATGCATGTATGTTCTACACAACCATCACATGCATCACATGATCACAAACTGAATGCTCCTTGGTCATGTGACATCCCTACCACCAGAACAAACCCCCCACAGTGAACACATGAACACATGAAACCGACACACAGGTGGCAGGCTTGCCTTGTTCCCTTTCATTTACTCTCTCTATTTTCGTCATATCATCCACTTTTTACATGATCCCCAACACTTCTCTCAAGTCATTCAAGGTAGAAAGGCATCTGCTCAATTACTGCTGATATAATCACGTTTTTGAGATCTAGGTTTAACTGAGGCTGATTACATTATTTGAATGTAAAACTAATTTATTTCTTCTCTTGGGGGAAACCAAGGGACATGACTTCACATAATGAAGCACCTTGCATCAAAGTCATGCAGTACTCAAAATGGTAAGGAGGTGAGCTAGGGCTACCCTTCTGTTTCCTTACAGTTAAGGACAGTTCGATTTGCTGTTGTTTCTCAGATCGGACACAGTTGATGAATGTGTTCGTTTTTCAATTTTAGAGTCGTTAGAGGGATAAATGGTTGTCGAAAGTGAGATAATATTACTGCTTCAGAACAAGTGTCATTGAGTTGTGCTCATGCAAGAAGTAATTCATCGGTCAATTAACTCCCTCTCCTACTGAGAGGAGTTTCATTGAGTGGTAAATGAAATATCTTGGCTACCCCTGCAACGTCTTTCTCTCAGCAAACTATCGCAATGACAGGATGAGGGTATAATTTGGTTTGAAATCCCCCCCCCCACCACAATTCACACATCACACTCCTAATGCATGCCCAAACGTCCACATACGAGTCAGAGTTGGGTTACGGATGTGTCTGATGAGTCTGAATAAATGTGATTCACTTTGTGTCATGTAAGTGATGCTCATGGACAGATTCCTGCACAAATCAGACTCTGTAAACACCAAACACCCGGGGGATTGAGGAAGACCTCAATTACTTCTAGAGGGATTCAAGCAGAACCCAGACAAACATACCAGTTATTGGATGGCAGGCCTCAACATTAACTTTTTGAGGCACTTGTCCTTCGGACAAGTACATTAACGTTTCACTTGTCCAGACACAAAAGTCACTTGTCCGGGTAAAGATTTATAATTTAATATTTTTTTTAAATGGTGTTGACGTTTCTAGTTTGCTAGCGTCGGCAGTGGTGTACCTAGCAAGCTTTAGCAGCATTTGTATCAGTTAAATGTATGTAGTTAAATACCAGCTAATATTCAACTGTAAAGTAGGTGCTCAAGCAGGTGCTCAGGCACCCCTAAAAATATACATTATTCTTTATTATCATTTGATGCTGGTAGTTCATGAAGAAAGGGACATCCTTAGTTTTTTTTATTCATTCAATATTTTTCATAATAATACATACATGTATTAATTGCTATCAAGTGAAATTAGGGATTGATAATAGCAAGGGGGTTTAGCACTTTTGCAAGGCACTGTTTTCATGTCACATTCTAGTTGGGGACTGAGCAACCCTAGAGGTCTGATCCTAGAATCGCCCCTGCTCAGACGCTCTCACACCAAACCTTGTACTTCTCACGCTGAGAAGGCAACGCAAACCAAGTTGTCCTGCTAACGTTGTAAACAGTAATGGACGAGGTGCAGGCCCACGGAGTGAAGCAACATAGACACGCGAACACCTGTGAAAGCTTGTCTCGCGGCTATTTCTCCTATTTTAGATACAGTATAAGTTTAGATAGCTTGCAAATACTGAGGATAGCCTACCGAAGTAGAGTTAGCCAATGTCGTAGCAATGCTAGCTAACGTTAGTTTGCTAGCTGTATAACATTTCACTGGGTCTTACAGCGTTTGATTTACTGAATTTATTATGAAATGGTCTAGCCATTTGCCTACTTGAGCAAGTCACACAGTTTTTAAGCCCTGAGAGTGTAATTGCGATGACACGGTAAATACTTTTTCAGGTAATAAGCCCCCGTTCAAGTGTTTACCATTAAATTAGCTGCACGGTCTGATCTTGGGACAAAGCCACTTTATTTTGTGTTTTGCTAATGCAGAATTCGGTCAAATAAATTCGGTAAAATAGACGTAATAATTGGAACATAACGTAAAGTAACATAGCATTTTATTTGGTTTGAGTTTTAACTTGTCCAGTGGGACAAGTAAAGTTCTCTTCCACTTGCCCTACAAAAAATCCACTTGTCCCGGACAAGCGGACAAGCCTTAATGTCGAGCCCTGAATGGACTTATGGAGTGATTGATACTCTGTCACAGAGAAGGTATTATACATCCATACAGAACACATACCACAATTAATGCCACCAATTTTTACATTTTTACATTTTACATGCTCTACATTTACTGCATGAGGAAAAAAGATCTGTTCCCAATTACTGTACATACATATTGATGACTTCTAGCTGTCAAAATAACTACTTACTCCACCATAAAGCATGTCTGTGCTTCTCTATCACTCAGTCAAACTGAGCTTCCCTTTGATCATTTCAGTTGACCTTTTTGCCAACTATTTACCCGGCTGAATTTTTATGTCAAATTCTCAAAAGTTCAATGGGATTTAATAACAGCTTGTCAGCTTGTCAAGTTTAGAGCTTTTTGCTTTTGTTTGGCTCAATTCGATATTTTGGGAAACTTTCTTGTAGGAGGAGGGAGATAGTGTGTACAAGACTGTGACGCAGCAAGCTGCTGCCCATCAAACATGTCAATCCCTCACGCATCAGCAAACATCACACGCACACACACACACACACACACTGAAGCTCAGTACTGTCAGAGTCGGCACTAAAATCCGGTCGCAGTGGGACGCTTTCATGCCCAAACTGCCATGGGACCAGAGCAGTTTTAAATACTCCTCCACCTCCTCTGGAAAGGCTTGAAAATGGATCAACAAAAAAGAATGAAACTAACAAAACTTTTAAATACCTCACACTTATATTGGAAGGGTTCACCAAGAGTTTAGATACCAACTGTCATTAGAATGCTTTCAACTACAGTACACCCACTACCATCAACAAGTATCCTGAGTCCTCCAGCAAATATGTGCACAATAGCATTTTCATTGAACTTTACACACAAGACCGTCATATTGCATTTGTCAAATTGGATGTGAACGTAAGGCATATGAATACTAATTAGTGTTTATATCCCGTGTTTTACAGAACTGGCGTTCCGTGAACTCTCCATTAGCTTTACCCTGTCATTATACATCATTAGACTCTACTTCAAACACCGCTTTCACTGTACTGTGACAATACACATTAGTATTTTTAGTATTGCTTTGTTGCAAACCTGTGCACTCTATTGTCAGTGTCGCCCATGAAGTAGGATTCATGTTGCATCCTACATCTGTTGATGTTCAACATTTTAGGGATTTGCCACAGAAAGAAGAGTTCAATCTTTTCTCACATCAGTTGTCTAGAAGAATAGTAGAATAGTAGCTGATAGGTGCTGTGCAGGATAGAAATGTACCAGCCTTGTGTGTGTTTGCAACCCCCCCCCTTTCCCCGCGTCCTTCTCTAACAATGTGCCGTGATTATGGTCTGGGGTGGGGGCTCTTCCGTCCGGGGTCCTTAGGGTGACGTACCTTGAGCGCAGCTCCCAGGGGAGAAGCGGGCCTGCAAATAAGCCCTCGCAGGCTCTGCTGCTCCCCCCCCCCCCCCACCTCCAGCTCCACCATCTATGCTGCTGCAGCCAGTGGCTATTTTCAGCTCCCTCAACCTGATTATTCAAAGAGCTAGAAAATCAGCTTTCACAGCTCAAGAGCGAGGTCTGGCTCAATCAACACGTGGTATGGTCAGTGTGGGACCTGGGCTGTGTGTGCTGTGCTGTGGTGTGTGTGTGTGTGTGTGTTTTATCGTGGATGTTTTCCAGCCAGCGTGGCCTGGGTTTTCATCCCAGCCTCTTACACACAGATGTTCAGGGACGTGACTCTGTTGCCGGGGCGGGGGCTTTGGTTTCAAACCCTGTTTCACCAGGGCTGGAGCCAGCAGGGGTTTAATGACGGTGCTGACAGGCACACACACACACATGCACCAACACACACACATTAACTTGCAAACATACACATACTGTACAAACTCCCCCCCACACACATACACACCTACACACACACACACACACACACACTGCAGCTTTGACTTTGCTTCCAAACATGTCAGTTAGCTACTATCAGGAGCAAAAGGAAGTATGAAATGACCCTTTAGGATTTCCAGCATATTGCCAGATCTTATGCAGTCATCATTATGGCCTGGCCCCTGGCCGGCTGTGTACATGCTGTGTGCACTAACAACTCTGGCCTCCCCACAGTAATGACGCCTACACACAGAACTTACACAGTCCTTTTGTCCTCCAGCTCTTGGCAAAACAGCCATCTAATTGGACATATTTTGTTTTCAACACCTTCAGATAGCTTTTTTAATTGCTTTCTTTTACTTTGTCACTTTTGTCCCTGCATGGCCTGGGGAGGCATGTTCGTCTTGGTGAGGTAGCTCCAAAATAATCAGAAAGTCATCGTTTTCACACAAACATATTGGTGGACATTTATTCGGTTTATAATGACCTGGAGCTGTGTATTCAACTTTGAGAATACAGTTATGTACCCGTGTTGAGCTGAGATTGCTTTGGAGATGTCTTTATAGACCAACAAAGGGAAGGCTCAAGGCTTATATAAACCGATTGCAGCTCAGTAATTAAACATGCAATGGCTAAACCAAACCTCCCTTCAATGGACCACTTCAACTCTAATGAAGTCCCTGGGGAGAATCTTCCAGTTGGTCCCACCGGCAGAAACTTCTAGCTACAGTGACAGTGGCCTGTTCACACCGTTCAGTCAGTAGACAGACAACTAGATCAGTATCTAAACTGAGCTACAAACGATGAGATTCCAATAAACAGACGCTGAACATCAAAGAGAACTTCCAGCTACTTCACCGAGAGGAGAACTCGATTTTCAGCGTTCTTGTGTCCTCAATCCCTGGTGCACAAACACATCTCTGTTGGTTGGACTGTTCCATTTCTCCCACGGGCCACCGAGGAATGGTGTCCCCCCCCCCCCCTGTGACCACCCAGGATCAGGCCTGTCTGGAGGCCCAGCCTAGCAGCCACACTCTGCTTCTGCTCCGGGTGGTCTGCATCTGTGGCCACCATACTGGAAGTGTGTCGGTTTTGTGACAGGAGAGAGAGAGAGAGAGAGAGAGAGAGAGAGAGAGAGAGAGAGAGATAGAGAGAGAGAGGATGGGCTAAAGTTTAAGATGGAGGGAAGATGACTAGAGCGGAAAGTAGAGGAGAGGGTTTGCAAAGAAGAAGAGAGAGTGTGCGTGTGCAGTGTCGATGGGGCAGAAAGTGAAGCCATTGTGTGTGCGTGTGTGTGTGTAGGGGGGGGTGTGGGCAGTGCACGTCAGACCAGAGACCGAGAGGAGGACGAGACGGTCGGCACACCTGTAGTTAATGAAAAAATCTTCCTTCCATATCTAACATGAAGGGTCCTGTAGGATCACAGGCTGTCACCAACACTTAGAGCCTACATTTGTCACCGGGTACGAGTGGAAGGCTGGCGCCGCCGAGCCTGTCTCAGAGGCCGCTGCAGTTTCTATCAATCAGGAACAACTGACAGGAAACACAGGCGGAAAATAGGGAGGTAGAAATGAAGGAAGGAAGCTTTTTTTGAGCCTATGGAGCTTGTTGTGGTGTTAATACTGTAAGTCACTTTGGATAATAGTGTCTAATAAATTAGCAAGATGTTAAAATGTGGAATGGACTAGGTTGTGTCAGTGATGTTTCTGTGGAAAAAAACCTAGTTCAAGTTCAAGTTTTATTTGTCAGGTACACAGAACAACACAAGGTCAGACTGGGCACTGACATTCTTAAGACAAGACAACGCAAGCACCTGGCATAACATAACATACCAGTACACAGAACATAATTTACATCTATGCTGAGCTTAAATAAGTGAAACTTCCTAAATATACAGATAGCAATAAATAATCGACTATACTAACCCGAATACTAAAACATCCTAAATTACAGATAACAATAAATAATACACTATACTAACCCTAAATGCACATAAAACCTATTTCAACCCTATAACCTATTTTAACCTAAGTGGAGTACAGTACAGCAAAATTGCAGATCAGTGACTATGTCAATGACCATACAGGAGCCTGGTGGCGAGGTACAGTGAGGTACAGTAGTGCAATGTTACTGATAGTGCAACCAGTAGCTGAAACACTAACCCAGAATTTGATTCTGAATTCCACAGAAGTCTACCTAAACTGATAAATGCTTCAACCCTCTCATCAACACTGGAGTCATTCATCTAAGTGAGATGGAACCCTGTTAGTTTGTATATTCTCTCCCTGTCTTTGCCGTATACTGCAGAAAATAGAGACAGCGTGTGTTCTCCTTGCTTGCGTTTGACTGGGTTTCTGTGTTCAGGAGGTTGGACAGAAGCCTCGCCTCAACAGACCTTTCTGGTACTGTGGACTGTGTAGTGAGCAGCAGATTCATGGCCACTGTCTCTGTGAGAAAAATTACACAAGCAGGTAGGGTATTAGTTCCATCCATGTATTTGCATAAATCAACACATAATTTTGTCCTTTGTGGGCTTTACCCAGACTCTGTTGTAGTTTTGTAACTAAGGTCACAAATTGGATTTCATATTTGCTTAAGATGAACAAATTGCTTTTACTTTCTGCTAATAGATCATGCACCGTCCAACATGGTTCCTTTTTGCTGCTTTTCCGTTCAAGTTTAAGACAGACCGTGAAAGGACAGTTTGGTCCCCACGCTGACTGTAACAAATCTGTGGTGTTTACTGTAAGTGGTGAATGAGGTCACAAGATTGCGAAGTCTGTAAGGTGTAAAGTGAATCTTCACTTCATTTTCTTTACTCCAAAACGTATATATCACATTACTAATAATTGTGATGTATGATCCTGCAAAAGGATTGTGACACCAACAAAATGGCCCATTTCTTGGCCTCTGTTGGCGTCCACCAACAGGGTGACATGTCACCTTTTAGTTGGCTCCACCTGGGTACAAATCAGCCTGAGCAGCTGAAGTGATTCTGTGGTTTATGTTAGATGACACATCCACTCAATACCTCACCACACAACATATTTAAACATTCTAGTCCTTTCCTCAGAAGTTAATTTCACCCTCAAACCAATTACACACAAACAAACTCACACACACACTCCCACACACGCAAACAGACAAGTTGACAGGTTTTCAAATGCCAGCTGCACAATGTGCCCAGACAACCTTATCTCCCATGAGTCATCTTCAACTTCAAAAACTGCTTATCAAAAAAAGTGAGAAATTAGACATCTCGACAGAAGAACACACATGTAAACAATTACATGGAAACACACACACATGCAACCCCCCCCCCCATCCCCTCCACACACATCACACAGACACACAGAGACTGCACGCCCACACCACACACACATCCACACTTTAGTCAGAGTTTGGCAACGTATGTGTCTGATGACTGAATGATGTGATTGCTCAATATTATACAATATTTCTTATCGTCGGAGTGATGCTCTGGGATAGATCCCTACACAGATCAGACTCTGTAAACATCCGAGTGATAGAAACCTCAAGAGGTATTGAAGCAGAACCCAGATGAACATATCAAGGACAAGTTCCAACTTCATTGGAGTTCCAACACTTTTTCCTTAATTGAGTCGAGACAGTCATTTTCCTCAGTCAAGGGAATAACCCAGAAGAGTTTCATCTATCTGTACAAGAGTTGCTGTGCGTATGTCAGAATTGTGCTGATAAGGTTACAACACAATGTTACACTTCTTCCAGAGTCTGTCTCTCCTCTCAGTGATGAGATGTATGAAGTCCCCTTCCCTCCCCTCTCTTCCCAATCAGCAGATGTTTGCCAGCTGTGTCTCCCAGCAGCTGACTGCAAAGCAGAAACGGGAAGAATCGTGGGTTTATGACGCGTCCCCTTTGACACAAGCCCTCCAGGGTTGGCCCAACACAGGCACACGTGCAACCGGGTGGCAACACAGCTGCTTCTCTGTGACTGACCGGCTTTTCACACCTGACAGCCAATCGGAGGGCTGGAGGGTTTACGTGTTCTCAGGGTGACTCATCGTAACACTCACTCCCATGTGAGTGTCCTGTCTGATCATCATCATCATCATCACGCACACACAAGCAGAATGGACACTCACTTCCTGTTTCAGTAGTGGTGTTAGGGGCTCATGTGATACAGTCTGGATTCACTGCATTAAACAAACCTGGGAGCCTTGAAATCAGGACAGAGGGATTTCAATTAGACTTGAAACAGCTATCACACACATACACAGACATATATGTATACACACACCCACTCAAGTCCATGCTGCCAAACTCTGACTGCAGAGAGATTCAGAGGGGTGCTTCACCTTTGTAGTCTAGACATTGATCTGGTTTTGTAATCCATTTGCCATTAGAAAGTCTTTTCCTACTCCACTCTGCTCTCTCTCCAGCTGTTCTCCACATCCTGATCATCTCAGTGCAGCATTCACAACAGACCACTCTCCCCCCCCCCTCTCTCTCTCTCTCATGGGGTCTATGAAGACTGTCACTGAACCGAAACCCAAGGGGACACCCACTCCGACAGGCCCCCTATCCCCCTATCCCCAGACCCTACACCCCCAGGTTCCCCACCCCCTACAGTCCCCAGACCTGTCCGTCACAGGCCCTCCCAGCCTGCCTAAATCCAGACTCGTCTGTCACAGGTCCTCTTTCCTCCCTGGTCCCCCGGTCCCATCTGTCAGCCCTTCTCGGTGTCTTCCCGACCCACCCAGGGAGCACCAATCCTGGGACGTGGGCTCCACTGGGTGGTCTGATGGTTCCAGTCCAGTCCACCCACAGCTATGTGCTCACAGGCTGCTGTTTGAGTTGAACAGGTCACACACATTCCCGTGATTTCCCCGTGTGAGTGGAGAAGGCACTGGGGTGTGTTCCTCATTTGAGCAGCTGCCTCAGACTGGGAGGGCCAGGCCGACAGCAGTCCTGCGCCTGACCCTGGGACACACAGTGGCTCCACTTGCACCTGTCATTATCTCGGTCTACTTTTATCATTATGTCACTGCTTGGACCATGACATTGCACCATCTGATTCTTTTATACATCACCAGAGATGCACCAAATGAACTGCAGTCATCAAGACTGAAATGCTGACTAGGTTCTGAGAGAGCTTTAACTTCTTGATGCAATGCCACTTCGATACACATTGCAGTTTATTACCGAATGGGCTTATCAACTTCGATCCTGTTTCTATCTATTTGGCTGTTTCTTTTGGATTTTGGACTCAAGCTCGGAGCCCACATGCCTAGCTCACACACCTGGCCACGCCAGACCAGGCCAGGCCAGGCCAGACCAGACCAGGCTAGAGGGAAGATGATCTGTCAGGATTGATGGATCATAATTATATCTGAATGGGAACACAGGAAGTCCTGTGAAGTATTTTACGACGGATCATTCTCTCAGTCTCTGAGAAGCCAGGCAGCCTAACAAATGTTGACATACCGACTAGAACATGTGCATGGATGCATGTTCTCATGCTTTCTGTCGAGCCATCTTCCGTCTCCTTTCTCACCCCTCTTCTGTATCACCTCACACACACACACACACACACACACACACACACACTATCTCCATCTCTCTCACATTGCATGCAACTGGAAAAAGCACAGAGCATTGAATTAATGCATGGCACAAAACACTGCAAATTCAAGTTATTGCTTCTTCCCTCTTCTATATAGAATGTGTCCAATGAATAATGCATGTGTGAATAAACACACATATTGATTTAAACCGAACTCCATGAATATACTATAGATTTGCTCCTGATTTTTCCACTCACCTCCATCACAGTGGCTACATCTGTTATTTCATCATGACTGACCTCAGCACATTTTTCTATTTCTCTATATCTAATCAAATGCCATGTGTGGAGACCAATTTGATTCTTATCACTGTGGATTACAGAAACACACAGGCGCATTTGTCCAAACGGAAACAAATTGGATCCATCCACCAATCCCAACTGTCTCCCTGACGCAGGGATGTTGGGCCTTGAAATGCCTGACAGCTAACATCACCGTCACTCTGATCAGTGGTGCAGAGTGGCCGGGGGGGGGGGGGGGGGGGAAGATAGACAGACAGAGAAACGGGATGTGTGGGTGGGTGGGGAGGTTCTGCATTATTACATGGCCCAAAGAACAATGCGTGCATGGAACAGTCCAGTTTTCAGTGCAGTCAAACACCTGCAGGGTTCTGACCCACAGGAAGCAGACCTGGCTGAACAATAAGAGAGGGTTTAAAGGCCCAGCCAGTCAAAGCTCTCCTCCAGCTGACCACCATCTGGTTCTATATCTCTCCCGTGAACCCCCGTTGATCGAAATTCATAACCCTAATTTGCATGCTGATCAAAAGGTATTTCAGAGGAACGCTCTCTGAATGTCACTGGGTTTTTTAAAACAGATATGCTCCGCAGCCAGGATAGCATGTACCTCTGGATCAGCTGCGGGGCATGAACACTCTTTTCGATATGAAAATTATACTTGAAAGACAAGATAAAATATTCACCAGAGAGGAGTGGAGGGAGATATCACACAGCCTTGAGGTAGCAGTAACCCTGCTGCGTTATATAGAAAGAAAGATGGAGAGACTGAAATCGAGAGAGAGAGAAGGACGGATTGGAAAAAAGAGATAGAGAAGAGAGCGATCTAGCTGCATGATATAGAAAGAGAGAGAGAGATCGAGAGCAAGAGAGGGAGAAAGAGAGAGAGATGAAATGGGAGTGATACAGGCACAGTGAGTATGTGTGTGAGAGAGAGTGATCACTGATAGAGAGAGGAGATAAAGAGGGTAGGTTGAGAAGATAGATGGTTACATTGTGAAGTGGCAGACACAATGCCTCATGTTCAACATCAGGGGCTGGATAAGAACATATTTTTTTGGTCAGTTGCTTCACAGATGACAGCCTACTGCAGAGGCAACACTTTCCCTAAGCTACTGTGTACAGTAGGTTGAATCACTTCTACTCATACCCACTAACCAGCCTGGAACATGCAAATATCAAATACAAATCTATCTCCTGCTCAAAATTGTTTTATACCATTTCAAATATCTTCAGTAAAAAAAAAGACAACATATTTCAAACTTTCTTCTTCCTATTTAGGCACCTCAAAATAAGCAAGTTTATTGAGAGTTTGTTGTTTTTTAGTTTTGCAAGAGTTTGGTGCGCTCCATCGGGTCATCCTCCACTGAACTTGGTCAGACTCACATCCAGGCTCTGACAGCTGAATGACAAAACAGAACAAACAGCTTTTCTTCAACGGCCATTTCTCTCCTCTCACCCAGGAGAGTCTGAGGCAGACACATCCTAGAGATCATTAGATGATCACCAGAGAAAAGTGCGGTGCATCGATTCCCCACTGGAAAATTCTAGGTCAGCCACTGAATAGCAGATGTGGTCTCTTTCTGCCTGCTCAGTCGCAACCAGGCCCCTGGCTTTATTTTTAGGTGTGTGGCGATCGATGGCAGGCTGAGTCTGTGTCTCACTGTCTCCGTGGCTCCCCATGGACCAGAGCAGGTCAAGGCTGCCAAAGGTAGCCACAATCATGGGAATCAATGGGCAGGAAATGTCAACCAGCATGTCTGTTTACCTCACGCTGGGTTGAGGGCATCTGTTGGGTCACACATTAGTTTCATGTGAATGGATGTCTCAACCGCATTTACTGGTTTCCTGTCTCTGTCCTACCCGTGATGCAGATACATATGAGTAAGAGAGACACGCGCTTACAAAATATGTCAAAGACAGATATCTGCCAATGTTGTTGCAATGATCACATGATCGTCTTTCAGACATTGCGTACTTTCCTAGACAAAGTTAGCAGGGACTGCATTTCCTAGCCAGGCCCAACATGGCCCTGCCCGGAAATGCAGCCCCCCCCCCCCCTTTTAATTTATGCTCTGTATATCCTTGCATCAAATGATTCTTACAGGGTATTGAGGGGACTACTATGAGTAGCCACAGTTGATTTCAGGCATCGTGCACTTTCCAAGTCAAAGTTAACAGGGGGTGCATTTCCCTGCATATTTAGGTCCTCTAACTTAGTTTCATGAAAACCAATTGCTTCTTTTAAAAGTTTTAATTAATAAGCATAGATTCTCTTAAGTTTGTCATAATCTATTTATGAAATCCAGTGTTGTGCTTCTGCTTTTGGAGATATCAAACAAATGTCATTAAGATTTCATACATCTTGTACTGGATATTCTGTTATATTTTTAGCTTATATATATAGCTCGTGGCTGAGAGAGTAGAACTCAGAAACTGTACTTTAACCACAGTTAGATGTTGCCAGAAGGTAAATTCATATAAAGAGAGGTATTTTTAATCTACGTCTGCAGCTGTTTAAGGTCCATTCCTGGAATAGTTGAGACACTGGTGGTGTGGATTCATTTTAGAGGGATGTTGAACAGTAATTTACTAATGTTCTTTGCACAGGAAAATCTATCCGCCAGTGCTATTACTATTCCCTGTCTCACTTTGAGCATATGCTAAAAAAAACAAAAAACAGGACAGATTAAATGAGGTACTTCGGTTAAACAAATGTTTTTCAGAAACGTAGACCTCGAGGCCCACAAATCTCTACACGGTTACAAGCATCGTTTTCCTCAGCCCTCGCATCCTCCTGTCCACTATTGATGCTTAGGCCAACCCACTCAAACTCTCAACCCACTCTGCACTGTCACTCACCTGCGATGTGCACTGGATGTTCAGCTCAAACAGGAGAGCCACTTAGGGTCCTTTTAATAGTTTAGGGGAATAGCCTGAATACTAAACCAGTTTGTGTGTCCACTGTAACACGGATTTGTTGATGTATGGTATTTCCACTAAGCCTTCTTTCCCTATAGTTTAATCCACTCTTCTCCCCCTTAAGTATACTCACAAGCCTACTCTAGTCCACCTATAAGCCTTAGCCTACTATAAGCCTACTCTACAAGTAACTATGCTTGATGGGAAATACCCCTCCTATAGACAGGAGGGACAGCATACGGGCTTCTGCTCAGTGTATCATCCATGCTGCTGAGGGGGACCTGGGAGATCATTGATCTCCAGTAGCAGGCTTCTCCCCAGTCATTAGCACATGTACCTGGGGCAGCACAGGCCACACAGTACCCCCTATAAATGGACTGTAAATGCGGCGTGTGACCCGGAGGTAATGATGGCAGAGACAGAACTCAGCAGAGAGGCGACATCTAAGGTCGGCCTGATTGGAGAGGAGAAACTGAGCTGTCCAGTTGTGATACTACAGAGTTTAGGGGCTGCAACTGGGACTATCAGAGGGGGACAACAACAGACACATTCCAACATCAAATGTACTCCTGGATGTCACCTTTTTGTGTTTTGTGGAGATGGGTGTTAGTCCTGATAATAGCAAAAATAGCTTTCAGACCTAGCTGGCTGGGTTTGCTGGATTATTGCTTTAAAGATGAGCCAAGTGTCTGGAATGTGACTGAGGAATCAAAACTCTCATTGCAGATAAACAAACACCTAGTTATCCACCTCCTGTCAGGATCTAATCAGCATGGTACGACAGACTCTGTGTCTAATATGCCCACAGGCACTGGATCAAGGGGAACATCTTTGCCTCTCAAAACATCTTTGGTGTGAGAGTCTAGTATCATGAGATATTGCATCACATCACAGAGTGCACCTTGCATAAGCACCCCATATAGCCTGCTGGGCATCCTGGACGAATGGCTTGACCAGCTAGGTCTGCAAAAGGTAGAGAATGCAAAAGGAAAACTTAGGGAAGAAAATATGTCCAGATGGGGTCTGTCTCTGAGTCATACAGTCCACATGCATATTTAGTGAGCAGCTCTTCAAACGGCTTCGTTTCCTGGTTTCATGCACAACAGTATCAAAATCACAACATCTATTGCGAGTAAATACACCTAGACCGGATGAAAGATAGGATATCTTCTTGTAGCACCATGTAAACATTCATTTACATATTTTCTGAGGAGGGGTAAACCGTTATACTGCTTGTCCGATTGACAGGCTGCCAGAGAGCATGGATGTTTGTCTTTGTGAGAAGCTTTTCATCTCAGACCCCCCCTCCCTCCCTCCCTTCCCCTCCCCCGCACCCACCTCCATCTCCAGACAGTGGGGTTTCACTGGTAATTTGAAGAACTATCTCACTTGTCCTTTGATCTGACATGATCAGTGAACGGTTGGAAAGCGCAGGGAAGAGGAGCGGAGGAAGCTTCTCCTTCATGTTCCCAGTCTCTCTGCGAGAGGCAGACACAGGTGGAGGTCGGAGTCTTCTTCATTACATGGGTTATTTCAACCTGACTCATGTTGACGCAGTGTACTGTATGTTTTTGTGTGGAAAGTTTTGCATAGCATCAATGGGAAGCATGCTATTCTGTGCTGTTCTGCCGTTGACCCCCCCCCCCCCCAATTAAAATTTCAACCTGAACAGCAGTAGTTACACAGAAACAAGCCCGTGAGCACTGCAATTGCTGGATTTCAAAGCTTGTTATCGTTTGATTTGATGTCTTGTACTTTCCAGCCTTGAATTGTAGCCTTTGGACCAATCACTTACTGTAAAAGCTACTGTCAGCAGGATATCTTAGTCATTTTTCTTTTTCATTTGAGCAAAATTACACACAAAGGAGGTTCTTACATGAAATACCTCTGCCTGTGACATCCATGATAGCTTGTCATTGTGGATGTAAATGTGCAGCTGTTCAAAGTAAACAAGGCATTCGAGCCAAGAGTACCTACGCTTTGTCAAGCTTTAAAACGATTCTCAGGCAGAAGTGAGGTATTTGAGGTAAAAGTTTTAAACAAAGCACAAACCTGACAACTCTAGTTGTTGTGGATGAGAAGGTTGTGGGTGAGAGGCTGCCTTGCTCTGTGCATATGGTTAAAAAAGCAGCAATTGATTCAGAACTGCACAATGGTGTTCCCTGAGTATGGAAACAAATGTGTCTGTGGGGGTGGGGGGGAGGTGCAGAGAGATCGTTTGACGTTCCTTTGCTGTTCTCACATGAGAGATGCACACCCGTATCTTCTGAAAGTGCAGTCAGGCACATAGAAAAGCGACAGGGGAGAAACTTCTGATGAAGCTACCCTTGACATTGAAAGTCAAACCCTGCATGGGGGCACCTGAGATGATGTGATGAAGTACTCTACCGAGATGCAAATATAGGTTCTAACACATATATATCGTATATTGGTTGTTGCAGATCTCTCTTGATGTTATTGTCTTGTACTTGACAGGCTTGTATTGTAGCCTCTGGACCTATTGGAAACTCAGTGGTAGAGCATTTGCCGGCAGATTTAGAGGCCCCAGGTTCAAATCCCCTCCTGTGTGTCTCTTTGGAGAACATTGTGAGTTTGGATGAAAGGGATTACTGATTAAACAATAAAAGCTAATGTCTCTCTCGCTCGTCAGCACAGTAGAGCTTCCTCCCTACCTGGGCTGGACTGCAAACTGGGGTCTGCTGACTTAAAAACATGATGCCTACCTCTATAAACACTTCTTCAACCACCTGAGCCACCTAAAGCTAGCTCTTCAATGGCAGGGGTGGGCTGTATTTAGACTGAGGTGTGAGTTAAATGAATACAACTCAATTACGTAGTTATAGACAGATATGCTTCTACAATATATTATTTTTCAAAAGACTTCTTTCCAGTAATCTTGCCTGATACCTTTATAATCCTGTTTTGTAATTTTTTCTGGGGGAATTCTGTCATTCTGGTTCCTGTCCAACAGGATGTTCATTGTAAGCTTCCCAATCCTTCTCCCACCCTTTGTGTTGCCTGCCTCCCAGGACTCACAGGATTGTGTGGGTGGCCACCAAAACGGTTTAAAGATTTAAGGCTCCAATTTGGTAATTACTGGTCCCTTTTTAATGGCACTCTGACATCATTTCATCTGTTGTTACAGTCGGCTGCGTTGGCTGTGTTGACCCTCTCTCTCTCCCTTTCTCCCTTTCTCCCTTTCTCCCTCTCCCTCTCCCTCTCCCTCTCCCTCTCCCTCTCCCTCTCCCTCTCCCTCTCCCTCCCTCCCTCCCTCCCTCCCTCCCTCCCTCCCTCCCTCCCTCCCTCCCTCCCTCCCTCCCTCCCTCCCTCCCTCCCTCCCTCCCTCCCTCCCTCCCTCCCTCCCTCCCTCCCTCCTTCCCTCCCTCCCTCCCTCCCTCCCTCCCTCTCTCCCTCTGTCTCTCTCTCCTCCCTCTCTATCCCTCTCTCTCTCGCTCTCTCTCCCTCTCTCCCAATACCTCTTTCTCCCTCTCTCTGTCTAGCCCTCTCTCTCTATCCCTCCCTCTTTGTCTCGCTCTCCCTCCCTCTCTCCCACTTCTTCTCTATCCCTCTCTCTGTCCCTCAGTTCATCACAAAATAGTATCTGGTGGTTTCCTCCAATTAGATGGAATTTCAGGTGTCGTGAAGCCAGCCAATCACAAAGATTGGATGAAAATCTGTGTCTTTCACAACTAAATAGAATAATTAAAGTGTTGGGAAGCCAGCCTGTTTTCCTCTCCTGTGTCTTATACTGTAAGAGTCCCAGCAAAGCCCTGCCGCCCCCAGATATTCCCCACACTGCCGGGGAAGCCTTGTCACACAGTCTGTTTTCAGCTGCCAACCTCACAGGCCCCAGAGTCTGAGTTGGAGTAGTGTAGAAGATCGGAAACTGACTCGCTGAAAAAAACACACCCAGTAACACTGGGTTATATGTATTGTAAGGCCTCCTGTACTTATATGTCTGAAATTGCAGGGATCTCCTGCCTTGGCCATTCATTTGTCGCCATTGTTAATAACAGTCTAGAATTCATTTCATGTCCAAGCTGCCATCCCCCCGTTCTTCTCCTCAAACTATTGTAAGGACTGACAGGATGTGATGTCGGGAGGTAAAGAGCTGGCCTCATCGACGCCTGGCATCATTAAGAATGGACCACCATGCCGGAGAGTGTGTGTGACATTTTGGAGCGCTGGGAGCTGGGAGCTGAGCCTGCAGTACAGATAACGTCCCAGGGGTGAAGTCATGAGGGAACCACAACCACTTTATTTATTTCATTTTCATTAATCCCACACACTTGGAAGGAGGCAGCTGTGTGTTCTTGTGTTTATGTGTCTCTGTGGTGTGTGTGTGTGCACGTGAGTGTGTCTGCTAACTAAGTCCACTACAATGACATAATATCTGCTATCTTTTCCACTTGCTATCACAATTTTGCACCTGGCTTCTAAAGATCTCATTCTGGCATGCTACAGTTGGAAAGGACATACAGTTTGAATATGCCCTCAGCATAATGTTAAGCAGAACATCATGCCAGCTCCTCCGTAACACACTGCAAACCCTTGGTTGACTGTATTTGTCCTAATTGAGCAGAAGCAGGCCTGTTCCTGCTGTGACTGCTGTGAAAGCTGGACCCCAGAGTCTCAGTGCCGCCCTGTGCTCTCCCAGGCTCTTTCTAAACCCAGCATCCTGCTTGTTTACTGTCCTAGAGTCCCTGTTTAGAAATTCTGATGAGGGTCCATCCAGGGTTCTTTTTATGGGCCCTGCTGATTCAAGGGCCCCCCAGGGAGGACTGGAGACGGAGCCCTCGCAGGGTTGTCGTTAGGGCCATGGCGTTCAGCAGGGCGCCTGCCGCATGGACGGGCCTGCTTGATCTTCAAACCTTTCCCATCAGCCTTTGAGAAATGGCGCACGTCTCCAAAGACCAAGGTCGAGCGAAATCCCCTCATTCATGGCTCCCATTCCACAGCTTGGTCACGTCCTATCCCAGCATAACTCATGGAGAAATGTCTCTGTGGATTTCTTTCTGACAGAAGCTTGTTCATGGACAGTTATATTAGATTAGTTAAGAGGCTGTAACTCTGTTAGACTTCCTGTTAATGAAGACGATTCCTTGTTCTCACCATTTCTTTATTGAATTGCACTAAAAACGGGGGAGAGAGCCCTTTTGGCAACATGCTGAAACATGAGTCAAAAATCCCTCTACTAGATCTGATCAAACTGCTGGGAATGTGGAGGAAAAGAGAGAGGAAGAGGGAGTTTGAGAGAGAGAAAGATGCATTAAGACATTAAGTAGGATTTCTAACAAAGTTAAAACCATTTTGCTGACATCATAAGGGTATGAGTGAACAAGGATTTGTCAAATCTACAGCCTCAACACTACCGCTGTCTGGGTAGGTTGTTCTCTTTGTGTTGGCCAGTAAAGATGTGGGTGAGACTGTCCCCAGACAGGGGGTGTGTTTGAGATAAATGGATTTCATCACATTTTCATTATAGCTCTCAGCTCACCCTGGTGAGCCAGGCATTAAGTGATTGTAAGCTAGACAAAGGGTAATTTCATTAGGTAAGGTTATTAATATGAAACATCACTGAGACATATTAAAATACCAGAATTTCCATACCATGCAATTCCCTTGTCACATGATGTCTAACTGCATGTCAGCAACTTAGTGACAGTAAATCTACTTTGGCTTAAACATGAAATGATCGAACACAGTATGTGTATATCTAAATGTAAAAAAAAAAAACACTGGCAATTTCAAAATGGTAGCCTTACCCACTTTACCATTTTGCTTTAAATGAATCGTATAAACTTGTAGAATTTATTTCGAGATTGTTTCTGTTCATGATTCATAATGGACAGTCCTGATAGAATGTAATGCAGAATATATACGTCAAATTCACTTAGGAAGGTGCTACCCAATAGGTTGTGTCACATTTTGATAACCTTTACAGGCATTGATGCTGTGGGAACAGTGAATCAAAGCTACGACCGAAAGGTCATAAACTAGAGTCTGAGACGCTATATCTAGAGCAGCAGTTCATTGACCTACACATCACTTTTTTTGGAGCCACAAAATGTTATGCTTGAGTTGTTGTGTTGTTTGAGTGGTTACTGTAATGACTCTGATCTTCTGTACTGGTACATTCAATGTATGAAAGCACATTACGTGTTTCATCAGCGTGTACAGTAATGCTTCATTGAGTAATTTGATCCACTATGCAGAAGTTAGAGACTTGGTTGCGGAAACAGTAGAATGGTTTAATTAGATAAGTCCAGATATCTGTAATGGATACAATTTATTGTGTACCAACCCGGATCACCCACCCCCATAAGATGGCTGGCCCACAAAATATATATATTTTTTATATGAAAAAAATAAAGATCCTGTATGTCATGCAACAAGCATGTAGTATACTGGAACTGTAAAGTTGAACAGTTTACCACAATGACTTCACCCTGAGTTAAGCTGTCATTATGTTTGTGTTTGAGAGGGACTTTTTATTCTCCGGCCCGATGGGTATATACAAGAGTTAGTCATGGCCAGTGATTGTGCAGAGTCCTCGTATTCATCACTTGGGTGGAGTTTGCCCTGTGGAGTTCAAAATGCACATGCCAAGGTCAGTACACACAGAATGGAGATATCATCAAGGAGAAGAATTCTGCCAGGGAGAAGCCGAGCCCCTACTCAAGTACATTTGGTTATTTTCTCCCAGTGTCATTTTGGGGGTGTAGATAAGTTATGAATTCATCTTTGCTGCGGTATGTGAAAAACAAGTTTGCTGAACACTCTAAAATGTTGTTTTGTGCTCAATGAGGAGGAAAGGAAGGTCCAAGTGGTTCTGGCTATTAATCCACAGTCATACAGTAACAAACACTGCAGAGAATTAGGTGGGCATTATTGTATGAATCTTAGAATGAAAGAATATCATAAATATTAATCAAATACATTAGAGATTGATATGTTGTTCCTTGAATGCTTTTCCATTGACACTTCTCATACCCCCATGAATCTTCTAATGCGTTTCAAATATGAAAGGATTGAACGTGTTTTTCGCTTTGAATTCCTCCTCTTTGTGTCTGATGTCTATGCCGCTTTTCTCTCTTTCTTTCTCTTTTTCTCTCTCTCACTTTCTCTCTCTCATTTTCTCTCCCCCTGTCTCTTTCTCACTCTCTAAAATAACTGAATTTCTGACATGAGGGGGGGGGACGAATAGGCTAAGAATTCTATCATTATCTCCATGGCAACATGAGCTCTGAGTGCGAGCTGCCAGTTTGATATTGCACTCTGAGCTTCAGTGGGCTCTCATCGAGCTGTGGGGCTTCAGAGGGGTTCATTGTTTTCTCTGTAAAATGCCTGAATAAAAAAAGGGGGTATTGCTACTCTCTCTCTGTATGCTAAGCTCCAGGAGATAACATGATGACATCACATGCCCCAAGCCAGCGGATGTGAATTTTTGTTTTGCGTACAGAAGCAGGCTTTTTGCTATGTTTGATGAGACCTGGGGGGGGGGGGGGTTAGATGATGGTTGCCATCATAGGACTTTCACCACATCAGCTGAGACCAAGTGAAGAGCAGCACGAGTGTTCCTCCCAGTATGTCCCACTTCTGAAACTGACAGCAGGGCTCTCACAGCGCGGTGCAGCCAACAGTCAGGAAGGAGTCTGCTATCCGCCTGGACCCTGCGGTCAGGCAGGAGTCTGCCAGCCTCTCTCTCTGAGAGGGGTGTGGGAGGGGCTTCTCCTAAACGGCCCAGGTCCATGGACGGAGTATCAAGTAGAAGCTTAGAGGCTTGTTGTCATACAAACGGAATATTGTTCCTCTGACACAAATACTTGTTTCCCACAGAGCATGTCATCTGATGACAGGGGTTGAGGAGGGTAGGGGAGATGGGGGAGGCGGGAGGAGGGAGTCATCTCAACGCTGGATGAAGCTGAATCGATTGTTGTAGGTGATGCCTTATTTGTTCATACAAATGATTCATGAAATCCAGCACAGTGGACTTGTATGGATGCTTCAGTCAAGGTCTGAACAATACTCAACTGATTGAGAGGAGGGAATTATGACTGTAATTGAAAAAGCGGTTAATTTTGAGCACACAATCTATATTTACAGTAATTCCTAGTCTAGTCTTTCAGCAAATCACCATCTCTCACTATTTAAAGGAGCAGATCTGAATCTCCGCAGAATTGGATGCAAATAATTTATATGTAAAAACTGCAAATTAAAACTTACACAAACGCTTTTTTTCACATGCCAAGGGACATTTTACGGCACTTAGCAGGGCTTGTCTCATAAAAAAAATGAAATTAATTACTCAGAGCTCATAACTGCAAACAAACACACCATTAACATGCATTATGCAAATGTTTCTGCGTCTTGTTGATTTGTCACAGTCACATGGTTTGGATCGGATAACATACGTCTGTTTGAATCACCGGCTGAATGGTTCTTCAACATATACATGTCATACACCTCGTACATTAAATGTGCAGGACAGTAAATACACAGAACATGTCTGCTAATTAATCAAATGTAAAAAATATTCATTTAATTGTAATGTAGAGAAATTGATAGATATAAACCTCAGATCTAGGAGAATCGAAGATGTACTTTCCTTAGCAGCTGAGAATAGTTGACACCATTGAACAGCCAATCACTGCATTTTTTTCTGTGGTAGGCAGCACTCCCTGGCTCAGTGAGGAACATCATTAGCTCGCCTCTCTACAGGACCAGCAGACTCATACACAGCAGCCTCTGTGACGACGCTTCTCCCTGATTTGCGACTTCACAATTGGTCGATAAGAAATCTTGGCTTCAAGTGGTATTAAAAAGCGATACATTTTCTAATTCAAAGGCCGTTCCAGGACAAGGGTATACTTACGGACAATTAAGATAGAGAAAATCCAATCTGCACTCAATTCAGTGTTGTCCACCATGTTGGTAAGGATAACGGTAAAGTACGTTTGGAGCAGCCATTACTGAAACAACTTGATTTGAACCTTTTGTTCTGGAGTGTATGTGGTTGATGCCAAGGCCACGGCCATGTGCAAACAGATTTTAACCTTCTGGCTTACTCCATTTGCCTCCCATGGTGCTAATGCTTCAGTAATTACAACCCACAGCAGGAGGCTGGGGGGGTCCAATCCTAGACAAAAGGATTGAACATCCTTCAGTCATCCAGATGGGAGTCCAGCTCCATGCTACTGTAGACCCAGCGCCGAGCCGTGACTTTAAGGGCTGAAGAAGGGAGCGCCTCTGACAAATGGCTAGGTGGTACTGTCTTTTAAATTTACTGCTCTCTCTTTAGTGTACCCGATAAATTATCCACTGTGTTACGGCGCCCTTTCTTTGAAAACACCACCCTCCCCCCTTCCTCTGCAGAAGAGAGAGTCCTTGAGAGACAAACGAGGGAGAGGAAGCTGGAGAAGTGGAGGGGGTGGTGGAGAAACAGAGAGGCATAAACTGCAGTACACCAGAGAGAAGACAACAACAACCTCAGGTCGCTGCATGTTACAAATTCTTTGACCTAAAAAGGTCACAAAAACATGTTTTTTTTTCTTCTTTCCCCCTCTCTTGCCCTCTCTCTCTCCCTCTCTCTCCCTCTACCTCCCGTCTCTCCCTCCCTCTCCCTCCCTCCCTCCCTCCCTCCCTCCCTACCTCTCCCTCCCTCCCTCCCTCCCTCCCTCCCTCCCTCCCTCCCTCCCTCCCTCCCTCCCTCCCTCCCTCCCTCCCTCCCTCCCTCCCTCCCTCCCTCCCTCTCTCTCTCTCTCTCTCTCTCTCTCTCTCTCTCCCTCCCTCCCTCTCTCTCCATCCCGCTCCCTCTCTCCTCCCTCTGGTCAGGTGTGGTCTTTCGAAGGGATGATGAAAGGCCTCCGCCATGGGCGTGTTTGGGCACCTTAGCCGTCTCTGCGAAGCCTCGCCAGGGCACCCATTAACCTTTCCTTCCTCTCTCAGAGGGCAGAGAGACGCTAAAATAAACCCGTGGCCTATTTGGAGGGGCTTGTCTCGGCAGCTCTATGAGTGAGGCCAGCAAAGGTTATCATCCAATGAAGCACAACATTAGGTTCCTCTATCAAGGTCGCTTTACAGAGACTGACCACTGGAGAGGAGAGGGATACTGACATGAGGTTGGTGCAGACACTGAACTCTTACATAACACATCTCTTCTCTCCTCTCTTGAATTGGCTGCGCAGGACCAGGCCAAAGAAAGGGTTTGCTGAGTAGATAATATGTCTTTGAAAACTTTAAAGAAACGTGTGAATTTACGAACAAGACTGCCATTGTTTTGCCTCTGTTTCCACACCGATTTTGATGGGGCTGTGAAAAAAACATATTTTTGTAAATAACGTAAGACCGTCTAGGAATTCCTCCTACTTGTGTACTCTAATAGTTCAAGTAACAGGAGTTACAGCAAATGGGATGCAAACATCCTCTTTTCATATGTAATTTCCTCAAAATGGCCTCTTAACAGGTCTTGGCAAGACACTATTAGCCATCTGCAGAAGCACTCACCCTGGTTTTCCATTAGCTTGTTACCAGCAGCAACCATCTGCCTTTCAGAAATCAGATGTATTTTCAGTAGTGACCGTAAACATGATGAATTAGTGTTTATCGGTGCAATTCCTGTTGCTTTGGGTTTATTAATACTGTGCCTGCCATGAGCAACACCTGACACCATCAGACAAATCAGTTTCACACAGGATACAAGACATCTATGTTTTTCACTAAAGTATGGATAAAGGATACATAGTATGCTTTATATATACAGGTATGTAACAGTACATTCAATTAAGTTATCTTTTGTGGGTTTCTTAGGAGGAAAAGCCAGTTAATTGTAAGCTATCTGTGACAGATGTCACTCTGTCACATTCATAGTTTCAGTGTGAATGGCAATGACTTGTCTGTTTGATGTAGCTCCTCTTGAAAAGGACCTTCTTCATGTGGGTATACTGCAGCCTCGTCTCCTGAATTATTCAAAACATTTACTTCCGCCCCACCCCAAACCCCCTCAAACTGAAATAGTAAGCTTCCATTTGTGCCTACGCATTCTTCCACCGCCTATTTAAAGGGCAGCCCTTTAAAGTAACGCTCCATCCATCTATCCTCTTTCTTCATCCACCATGCTCCCCCTCATATTTTTTGAAGACCTCAATCAAGCTCCCCTACCTGCTCCACATGACCACCACCAACCTGTAGATCATCATATGGGCAGGGTTCCAGGTCTCCACCGTCCCATGACAGCCTGACATCCTGTGGTCAACTACCCATCTCCCCTATCCCTCCACCCCCATGCACGGCCAACGGCCAAACTAGCACCACCAGTTTTAACAAACAAAGCCTGGAATATCCATCAGCGTGGAGGAATTCCAGGAAGCTCTCAGATCATGAGCCAGTTAAGTCTAAAAGTAACACACGTGTTCCCATGGTCCACTGGGCAAAGTTGCAAAGACTATAAATATCTGCTGATTATAGCTGACCAGTGTTGTGGTTGAACTTAAGAACAGGCTTATGCTTTCCCAGTCTTTTAAGAAATCAACTTGAGCAAACCTAAAAATGGGAATTGGATTCAACTTCATGGCATGCTGAAGTTGTAAACTATTTCCTGCTTGAAGTACAAGATCCTTAAAACAAGTGCTGTGCCTGTCCAGAGTGGGCTAACCAGTTTGACATGCTGGCTCTGGACCAATATCCAGTCCTTCACTGGAAGCTAGGGAAGAACATTTCAGCCTGTCAGTCACTAGAGATATCAATGCGAGAGAGATGCACCAGTGGTGATGATTGATTTGGGATTCTCCTTTAAAGCCTGTTTGTGTGTTTGCTACTCTGTGGTTCATGGGCTTTAAACCATATGAAATCCCTTCATAATACATCAATTTATTTTTCTGCTCAACAGACAGAGTGAGAGGGGGCCATTGTTTGTGGCCATTGTATTTTAATAAGACGGATGAGCAAGGATATGGAAGGAGAGCGAGAGAGAGAAAAAGAGAGGAGAGATGTAGAGAGAAAGAAAGAGAGAGAGAGGGACAGAGAGGGAGAGGGAGCGAGATGGAGAGAGCATTGTTTGTGACCTGTCTGACTAAGGGGCATGTTAGGAATGAATCAATGAACTATTAGAGCTAGAATCCAGGCATGAAAGAGCATCCATCTTGAGCTTCAGAGATACAGAGGTCATCACCAGTGACACTGACAGGAAGGGCGCTCTTGTCAGCTCTGAGGCACCTCTCCTGTCCCCGCCGGCGGTGTGCGGTGTTTGTTTTTAATAGCTCCATGTGTCAACAGGCACATAACTGTCACACGGCCACCAAGGCTGCCACAGCTGCTGAGGTTGCATCCTAATTGCATCATGGCAAAGTAGCAAGATTGCTCTTGTTTTACTTGAGGCAGAGTAGAGTAGGTTTGTGGTGTGCATGCAGAGAGAGCTCTCCAGATCCTGTTCCTGGAGACCTCGCGTCCTGTCCTGTTTGACCCCCAACAATATACTCACACTCCTGATTCTGATGATTTATTTATTCGTAAATGTCCAAAGAAAGGTTCAATACTGACCTGTTTGATTTGTCTGCTGATTGTCTGATTGTTTATGTAAATTCAACAATCAGTCACAGCCTCAATTCGGGTGTCATGCAGATACGGTCCTTATCACTTTCTTGAATCATCTGTGTATTATCTCTCAAGATTCCCAAACTATTAACCAAGGTTGACAGATGCCACATATGAATAGTACCCCTGGGCTATGTTTAGCCTATCATAAATCTGAGGTCTGACACCAGTAATCAGTCTGTTCACAGTAACCAGCCCAGGCCACCCTTCTAATGAGGGTTAATGTGGTGGGCGGCCATTGTTTCCATTTTAGCGGACACATGCACACACTCACAAATGCACATATACAATCCCCTGGAGATTGCTCTCAAGCATTATTGTATTCATTTTTTCGTCAGCCATGAGAATGATTCTTCCCTCCAGTCCTTCCCTTGCTCCCTTCTTCCTGCTTCAGACTGCAGCTGCTGACACTTGGGTGACAATGAAAGAAAATATTGCCCACACCTTTTGTAATTACATGTCAGAGATTAATGGACAGGAACAACAGCAGATCTACCTGAGTGGGAACGAGAATGAGGGTGAGAGAGAGTGTAAGGAAGAGATAGAGAGATTGAGGGATAAAGCGAGACAGACTGGGAGAGAGAGTGAGAGACAGAGTTGGAGAGCTAAAGTAATAGAGCAAGAATAGGGAGAGGCAGAGAGAGAAAAGAAAAAAGGAGTGACAGTGGGGTCACGCGAGCATTATGGCGTGAAAGGAAACTCCAGGACAGCATATTCTTCAGATTAGATATGTATGCATACGAGGAGGAAGTCACTACTGCTGAAGGAAATGTGTTTTATTAGAGAGAGAGAGCGAGAGAGAGAGTGTGTGAGTGTGTGTGTAGGCTATCTTACAGGGGGGTGGAGTCAGGGATCAGACATGGGGATGGAACCTCTGAAGCGCCCCTGCTGCCTCGCCTCGCCTCATCTCACCTGCCCCCCTCTCCCCATTTCCTGTTTACTCTGGCGCTTTATCAGTAACAAGCTAGGCAGTTGTCCGCAGACATACTTTGCTGCGTTGACTGGGAGGTTGAAGGGCGAGATAAAGGGGTTGTCAGGGAGACCTTGGACAAGAAATGAAAGGGAAGAGTACAACGTGATAGAAAAGAGAGAGAGAGAGAGGCTGGTCTGCTACTGCAGTTATACTCACCAATGATGAGAGAAACAAAAAAGACAATGATGGACCCAGTTTAGACTAATTGACAGTTATTTGAATGTTGATTTGTTTCATGGTTGTAAGATAATGTAATGCTATAAAACCTGTCGCTATCTATTTGCAGAGGTTAAACAGGCAGTCTTGAGATGAACTTTGAAGTCCTAAACTACAGAGATCCAGACTCCCTTCACTCTGCGTGGAGTCTGTTTTATCTCTTTAATTTTCACATAATGTACAGTAACCACTGCATGAATCCCCTTTTATCATGAAAACCACAATGCTCTATCTTCTCGCGCTGCTCTGCACCCCAGTGATAAATGATGCCAATTAAAACAGATTTCCATACCCATGCTCCTCATTAAAGAGAACGACCAACCGCCAGGCTTGGCTCGTTAATATGATGTCACAGCTTCTCTACTATCAGCTTCCAATAAGCCAAGAACATCCAGCCCATGTTATGGAGGACTGGACAATGTCTGGCTTGTGTTGACATTGTCCACCAAGCCTGTTCCCGCAGAGAAGGCAGAATAATTGGGATTATAATGATGGCTGTTTTTCTATGCTCATGTGTCTAATGAATGTTACTCAGGACTCTGGCAATGGCTCCCTCTTGCCTGCTGACCTACCCATCAGTCATTTAGTCGTAGAAGCATTGAAAGAGAGGCAAAACCCAACGGTGAAGAACCAGGACTCTCCGGGTCCAGGACTGTCCAGGTCCCAGTCCAGAGAGGTGGGTTGTGGGGATGGTCACAATCCAACACTGCACTGTGGTGTCTATCCATAATTAAACCCAAGCGCACGGTCTGAGAGGGATGTTAAATTTGATGATGCAGAGTTTATGCTGGCAATTCTCATTCTCTGACTATGAAACGCACCATATGGTCACTGTGTTATTTTACTCTGTGACAAAAATATTGTGTGACTGAAATGTCGAATCACACGGTTTTAATGTCTAGCAGACACCCGTCTGGAGGAAGACCAGGAAGAACCAACTCAAAACAGCCTGCTACAACCTGCACGTTTGAAAAGCTTTGAATATTTTATTTGGAATGTAATTTATACAATGTTAACTCTGTTTATCAATACATGTCTTAACACAAAACCACTACCAGTTGCATCAGGCAGTTGACGTCAATGAAAATCCTTCCCTTTATCATGGTTAGATGCAGTGTGATTTAATTAAAAGCTACTCCAGTATGATGAATGTGATTTACTACAATGAAATCAATGGAGGAGCCATCTTAATGACAAATCCCTGATGACATATCGTAAATCACGCTTCCGTCTATTGGCAGGTGATATATGATTAAATCCCACTAATGCAGTGTCTAGTTCAGCCAGTATCCTGGCAGTCAGCCTGAACCTTCTGCTCCACAGGTACTCTGGACTTTTATCTCTGGAGCCATTTTGTGATGAAACCAGCTCAGTAGCAAAGATGATTTCAATCCAGGAGACAAACCTCTTGCATTCTCCAGTCCGACAGCACCATGGTACTCAGACAAAAAAGAAACGTGGTTCTGACTACCTTTGGCCAATTTAACTTGGATAAATGAAGGAAATGTTGTTTCTCACACACACAAACTATTAAATTTAACTGTGTTCCCTCTGGCAGGGTCTGCCAACCACCTCCGGAGTGATTTCATACCAGGATGTATAATTAAAAATGGTTCAGAAGAGAACATTTGGCAGAGTGGCTAGAAAGCGCCCCCAGGCGAGGTTGGAGGAACCTCATTACCCAGTGGATGGTGGAAGGAGGGAGGGGGGTGGGGGGATGTGTGTGTGTGTGTGGAGGGGGGGGGGGTAGAGTGGAGGGTAGGGGGTTGACATTAGCCAGACAGATTACTACCAGTCAGGGGTGAAAAAAATACATTTATCACAACTATGATCAGTTTACCAGACGCCTCAACAGAATGACAAACATTATTTTCTTTAGTTTGTCTTGATGGAAAGGCCATTTGACACCTACATTTAACACCTGCTCTAGCGATCTAAACTCTAAAATGTAAATCAGCAGGATTAAGTCCACAGTGGGAAGACGAGCAATTTGCATGAGTTAATAACTAATAAACCAAACATGCAGTATTCTACGCATTATGACCTATTACCAGGCTGTGCTGTGCACCATGACTTCCTGGTGATATTGGATTGGTTCTAATCACAGCTGACTGGCACACAATTGGCTGGTAGAGAAGGTTGGTAGTTGTCACGTAGTTACTATGTCACTGCAAGGCACTTTGCCTGTCATGAAACTTGTATCGCATTATAGTTTGTGAAGTTTGTTCTCCTGAAGTTAATCATCTCACAACTTTATGGTGAGACAGTCTTGATTGCCTAGAGGTGTCCTTGTAGAGATTGCAATGATGCTGTAGATCTAGAGATGTAGACACGTTTTGTACAGGAAGCAGCTACTAAGTTCTGATAGGCATGTGACTCACACCATCCAGTCAGCTGAAGGTACACTGAGCTGGGCGTGTGAAGGGATCAAACAGAATCTTACATACATGGGCGTATCTATGGCGCCCCCCCATAGTTTCATTAGCCCCCCAAATCTTTTTTTTTTCTTTTTTTAAATCTAAATTTGTTAATTTCTCTTCCTAAAACCCACTAGATGACACTATTTAAAAGTATATTTTAAAACAAATATTCTGGGGGAACACATCCCTCTAGACTCCCCTAGTTTTGCTGGGTCACAGGAAAAATAATAGGTTTTATCTAGGGGCTTAGCCCCCCCAAAAGTGGGAACCTAGATTTGCCCCTGCTCACATATGTTCCTGTGTATTAGACCAGCCCTAAGACTGAAGCAGAATGCTTCTTCCCTCTCCCGTGCAAGCTACAGTCCAAGGCTCATCAACGACACCTTTGTAGCACTGAACACAGATGGCCGGCTTCTGAACAGACAGTGATCAGAGCACAAGAGAGATGTTTATTTACCATTGGTGCATTTCCATCCCACCCCTCCCCCTGTCCTCTACCCTCATCACCCCCCACCCCCTCCCCTTTCCACGTTACATTCCGGCACAATTAAAAGTGTTCCAGCATCCTTCCTTGCTGTCGGACTCATTCCAGAGAATCTTTGATAAATGCTAAAGTAATGATGAATAATGATTGATCATTCTTGGTTATACAAAAAAGAGAGTTTTTTCTTGCAAGAGTGTGTCTCTTCCCTGGGACATGAAGAGAATACTGACTGTCAATATATATTACACAGCACATTCTTTATGTTCTACTCTTGTTAACTTTATTTAATAACCATGTATTCACTTTGTAATACATACCCACCATGGAGGTATTACCTGCTTGTGTGTCAACATGTGTGTTTACGTGAATAACTATCACTGCCCTGAGAAAAACAAGAAAACTACTGCTGAGAGGTTTTCTGGGGTAGAAGTACTAAAGGCTTGCTTAAGTCGGGAATAAAAACATTCTTGAGAGAACAGACCCAGTGAAACAATTTCATAATTTGATTTTCCTTGTTTACTTTTATCCTTAGACTGTCCTTATTGGCCTCCAATGTACTTACGTTCGTCGCCCAAAGATAAACCCGACTGAAGGAGACGCTACGACATGGAGGGAAAACAAAGCACATGCAGAAGAATCAGCACTCGAGGAAGGAAAGGAAGACTTCTCATGAGGTGGTTATTTGTTTGTCTCCTGTATGCAAACAGCCGTGTGCACACTGTGCTGCTGTTGTAGCCATCGGAACACAGATTCTGTAGAAGAAGGTTATTTTCACCAAGCCGGGGGATCAAGTCCAACTGTGTCCATCTATTCTGTAAAAAATATTGCCAGTGCCAGCAGAGTGAGATATGGGACATGGAAGTAAAGAGCAGAGAGGTTATTTTCCTTGTTCAGCAAAAAAAAAAACGAGCTGGCAGGAAGAGTGACGGTGATACATTCATTTGGTTAAAAAGGGCCGGGTGCTTACACCTCCATCTATCATGGAGGGTGAGAGAGGGATTGTGTCTTCATATAGGATGACCTCTCTATGGATTGCATCATAACCATGACCTTACTGTGAATAAAGAATGATGGTGGTCTGGAGGGAAGTGAGCCATGTTGTAGCTTGCGATATTCTTTGCAAGGTCAATGCAAGAGAACTTTGTAAGGACCTTTGGTACTTATTAAACTTTAAACAGTCCTGCTTGTGTTTATGAATGGGAAAGTAGCCAGCAATCGGTCTGAGTCCCAATCCTTCACTTCCATTCTATCATGTATTTTTTTGTTTGTTTTACTTGTATAACTACAAGCGAATTGTTCACTCAATTCATACACATAAACACGCACAATATTTGATCACAGCAGTTCAAGCAAAGAAACAGTAGTGTAACGTTGATGGAGGTCAGCGTAACTATTCTTTGATTCAATCTATTTTGGGGTCATGAGTGAGTAACCGCACGGGGACACCTTTGCACGTCTGATCTTTCACGTTTCACGTCTTTTCAGTTTGTTTATCACAAAACAGCCATGTCACAGAAAACCAACCACAGACTCTGTGCATCACTTCACTGCACGGAGTATCAGTCAATCAAAAAACACCCTAAACATTCTACAGATCCTAAATGGCATGAGATACTGAAGGAAATGTCCATCAACTCATGAACAGTGTGTCAAATCATTGCAAACCTCCAACCAATAACAAAATATGATTCTTAACCAAATGAATCTTGTTTCCCAGTGGTGTATGAGGATATGGAACAATGAGGTGAAGGAAAGCCAAGATCAGTGACTCAGATTTCATTCATCAAGAATTGATTCCTCAGTGAATATTCTGTTGAGAGATGCACTTTATCCCTTCCTCAAGGAGACATATTGAAGTGCTTTGAACATAGATATTTTGGAGCATTCAGAGCTGGAATAAAAGCCATTGCTAGGAAACAGGATCTTCTGTCTATGGGCGGAAGCTTGATTTACTAAACACAGCTGACAAACACACTAGAATTTCTCCACAGCTAAATGTCATTATTGGCACAAATGAATAGTGAAAATAACGACTTTTAAACACATAATAACACATCTGGTTTATTGCCCTTATGAAGCACATTCTTTGAATATCTACACAGTATCATTATTTTTAATTTCTCTGGTTTGAATCACATTGTGTAGGTGTTTTTGTATATGCTCAAGTGTGATATGTCCATATAAACCCCCCTGGGTTTAATACTTAAAACTGCAAACCTGTACAAATGCACATTACATTCAATAATGTTCATTACCGTTAATAATAATACCGAGATAAAGTCATGGGGAAGCAAGCAACACCTTAGAAGAAGAAAGAACAGTATATTATATAGTTTTTCTGCCTATGGTTGGGCAGAAATATATATATTTTTTCATCTCTAGCAGTGCCTGATGGAATGAATGCAGAGCCAGTGAGAAATACACCTTGAGTCAATCAGAGTCTCTGGGTAAACCAGACTTATTCAGTACAGGCAGCCATTTTTGTATGATTAAGTGCTCCAATAAGTGCCTTTAGAGACACGGAAAACATTGTGCATGAAACACTACGCATTTGGCCTTGTGCTGTCAGTGCTTGTACCAAACTATCCCAGTACTTAATGTGCCTTTATTTATTTAAATCACCATTTGGCCAATCAAAGAAGAGCTGTTAGAGCATCTGGTTGGCTTGTAGGCAAGATGGGGAGGGGTGGGGGTGTAGAGTGGTGATTGCCACCCGTCTCCGCTGCTCAGAAAGTCTGATAAGAAGTTGGTGCAGTGATTGGGCAGACTGCAGGGTGATTATGTTTTGGCTGGTCTGATCGCTGAGCTGTTTGTGAGTCTGAATCAGGGATGAGAAGGCAGGTTGTTATGGTGACCTGTTCTCCTCCAGAGCCCTTGTGAGAGGGTCAAGGGGGATACGGGACTCATTGTACTGTATGGACCCTGTCATTTGGGAGGACTGTTTGATTTATTTTATTGAACATTTGGATTTATTTTAATTTATTTCTGGATTCATAACATTTGATCTTATCTTAATGACAAGTGTGTACTGATAAATTGATACCTGACACATGATGTGCTGTTGATGGGATAGTGTGATGATTCAAGCTTTGGTGCAACCTTTTTCATTCTCATCCAGAGTGTTGTTGGAGGCTTAGCTCTACTTGTTCTGCCAACAGAACCGTCTTGGCTAAAGCCCTTTGGCATCCCTCAGCCTGCAGGGAAATTCGGATAGAGAAAGAGAGAGTGAATGGGAGGGAAGAAAGGCATACATGGAGAGATGGAGAAGGACAAAAAAGACTAGGAAAAGAGAGAGAGAAACAGACAAAGATGTTGAAAAAAAAGGATAAGGAAAGAGGGCAAGAAAGGGCGAGCGAAAGAGAGAGAGAGAGATAGAGAGAGAGACAGACAGAGACAGAGAGTGAGAGAGAGAGAGATAGAGAGAGAGACAGACAGAGACAGAGAGTGAGAGAGAGAGAGAGAGAGAGAGAGAGAGAGAGAGAGAGAGAGAGAGAGAGAGAGAGAGAGAGACAGACAGAGACAGAGAGAGAGAGAGAGAGAGAGAGAGAGAGAGAGAGAGAGAGAGAGACAGACAGACAGAGACAGAGAGAGAGAGAGAAAGAGAGATGGAGAGAGAGACAGACAGAGACAGAGAGTGAGAGAGAGAGAGAAAGGCAATGAATGTCATTACAGTTCTCCAAGGACTTGGTGCTAGACTGACTTTCTCACAGTGGTTCTTAGTGTCTTAGCCAGGTCACAAATAATGCTTTTCAGACCAGGTTGCCGTGAAGAATAAATGTGCCATACCTGCAACAATAAGACAAGTTGACTCCATCCATTTCTAACGGCGTAGATAATCAGACAGACAACCGGCACAATACGAAGCAGCAAAGCTGCCAGAAAAGACCTGGGTTAGGCCCATTCCAGAGTAAGGTATAGAAACAGAATCTCACGAGACTGAAAATTCATAGCCTTTTATAGAAACACCATACAATGACTGTGGAAAGTAATCATGCCAATCATTTCTCATTTCATCCGGCTCTATTCATTGCCTAAGCTCACTATTGAGTTTCTGTCCTCATCACCCTGCAGGATTCTACAAGGCTACTTTTCACTCCTGATCTCCCCTCAGAAACCCACATTGCAATAATGAAAGTTAAAAGGCTGTTGCATATTAATGTCTAAAACCCATTGGGTTTTGCAGTAAGGCAATGTTAGCCTCTCTCCATGTTTCACTGTTGGAAAAGCAAAAAGCTAAATGCAAAACTAAGAAAATAGATCTATTCAACGCTTGGTTGAACCCACAATGCACTTCTGGGAAATTAGTCTTTCGATTCAACTGTAAGTTACCTCTCAGTCACGAGAGCCAGGATGTAAACACTAGTTTGAAAGACATTAACATGGATGCCAGGAGAATGGATCATGGTTTTTCCACCATATCACAATGTCTGTCACAATGATTACGCAAACCTCATTCTGTGGACAACTGTCTCTCTATAAAAGGTGGTTATATCCTTTGACAGCTTCATCTATGCTATAAACTCTGTACCCTTAACCCATCCAGAGCACGTTCCTGTGTGTTGTATGTAGCATGTCAAGTCATTTTCAGTTCACTTAACAAGCCATGACTCATTGCTTGTGTTATTATTCATGGAAAATCCCTGAATTTTGCACCTTAGAGAAGAAATATTTATATGTGACTGAGTATTGTAATCCAACCTTGGGTATTCTTACCCGCCTAACCTTGAATCTAATTTCAGCTTCTCTGCAAATACATCATTTGTTTTAATGATCAATTCCATTGGTCGTAGAGATAATACTAACTGCACTAATGAGATATTAATGATGCTCAGTAATGACCGACTACTGTGCACACGTAGATAAAGTAAAGGATGCTTCTGAGCACCGTAACAAGGTCAAGACAATTATGTCATTTCCTGTACCGTGTGTTCCCCTTCAGCCTGCATCGTTTCATGGCCATCATCACATCCTGTCCTTCCAACACACCCTGTCAGTCTTGGGTAATTGCCCCATGACAGCACTGATCCTTGATCCCCTTCAATCACTCCCATGGTGACACAGACTCTACCACTGCGCCAGCCAGTCCGGTCCTCCTGCCTCTCCTCTCCTCTCCTCCCCTCATCATGTGATTTTTTGCCACAGTGATAAATAGCAGATCCAAAGCCCAGCCCTCCCTGCTCCAAAGCCCAATATTTCTGGCTAGCATCCTATCAGAGCTCTACCAGAGAGACTGTGTGCTTTGAGTGATGTATTGACCACGTTGGGCTTGTGACAGGTTTTCCAGGTCTTAGAGCTGTCGGGCTGTCGTGTAGAGCATTCAGGGCGGACAAAGCCGGACCCCCTTTCTGTGTGGTATTTCAGACCAGGGATTTACAACTTCTTTCTCTGAACAGACAGTCGACGGAGAAGAAATATTCCACTTCTCATGATCAAAGCACACGAGTGGGGTTCTTAAAGAAAGAATGATGACCTAAGTCAGTAGAACACAATGGTAAATAGGCCTGTTGGCTCAGGCAAAAAAAGCAAGAAAGGTCATTCCTTTACTCACAGACAAATAAAGCAATGAACAATGAGGGCTGTCACTGTCACTGGATTCTAAGGAAATTAAGACATTTTTTATGATGTCATTATAGGAATACAAAGAGAGACTTCCAGGGTAATATTAACCTACACATTCACGGTTCTTTCAAGATTTGAAGTTTGCCTCTGCCTGGTGCAGTTCTCAGATAGGGGAGGAAGATAGGCCGTTTGCAAAGGCCTGACATTTCTAAATAGTCAGGTGTCTTCTCTGAATTAAGAGATTGCTCCTTGCAGTGCTATCGACTGTTAACCTGATCCTCCCTCTTACTGCCCTCTAAATGAATATCCCATACCTCCAGAGGCATCCTTTTCAACACGTAGCTGGAAACAGATCAATACTTCTATCTTGTATATCTAAGTCATCTACAACATTGTGTTCAACATCCAACAATTCAGCAGATCAAAAATCTCCCGGGATAGGTGCAGTTCTAATAAATGTACTCTTCATTCCTCTGTGGGGATCCATCCCCCATGTTGGTCCTTCATTAAGACTCCCCACACAATCTGCTATTTCAGTCAGTTTAGCCAACATAATTATTAGCTAAATAGGGGAATAATCATCCAGGACTCCCCCTTGTTGTTTTCCCCCCGACCCAGCAGTTGACACAGAGAGAGGTTCCTACGGTGACCCTCAGGGAGCCACAGTTTCCGCCAACACATCCTCTTACATAACAGGAGGGAGCTGGGGGGACTGGGGAGGGTGGGGGGATGTTGTCCCCACCCTTCACTCTGACCACAGGTTGATTCTTGATCAGGGTCCTCCAGTCCTGCCCCCTCCAGTCCTGCCCCCTCCAGTCCTGCCCCTCCAGGTAACCCACAGGGTCAGCTCCCACAGGACTGAGACAGCGTGCGCCGGTCGGAGGAGGTTAATAGACTTCTAAATACACCCCTCCCTGCTGATTAGCATGATTAATAAGCCTGTGGAGGGCGCCTTGCTCCCCTTCAGCCCCCCACCCCCTCCACCCTTCCCTACCTCACTATCTCTGCCAGATGGCATCGAGGAGGGGAGAGGACAGGCAGGAAGAAAAAAAAAAGTAATCTTTGTGGACAGTGAGAGACGAGAGAGAGCGGAGCACTCAATGGTTACCTCAGCTACCATCGCTGGATTCCAGAACCTCCACACATGCTCCGAGGAAGAGGACCTGAGAGTGGGGGAGTGGGTGCAAATACACAGGACCTGGCTCTCTTAAATATGCATCCAGCACCGTTCTGTATTGTAGCCTGTACACAATATTTAATATGCAAACCCCCCCCCCCCTTCACCGCCTGCAACGAGCACACTAACGTCATTTCAAAAACACCGGGAACCAATTTCCCTTCAGTTCCATTGCAATTCCAATTTACAGATCACGATGCGCTCCCTGTCAAAGCCTCAGAGAGGAGTCAGCTTCATCTGGTCCTTTTATTTGTTATGACGGCAATAACTACACCTGCTGATGTTAGGCCTGCCCACACTGCAGGAGCAGTTTAGTGAAGATCGGGAATGGAGATAAGTGTACGGATTCCCTCAGGGGAAACAGGTTTGTTATGAAAAGTGCGTCTGTGATTTGAAAGCACACAGACAGAATGTGATACCTGTACACGGGTGTTCTAGATCATTCCAATTACAGACAGGGAAGCACTGCGAGTCTCCTCACACCTCCCCTACTGTTTGTCATTGTCATTACTTTGAAATGTCAAGGTTAGCTCAGCATCTCTGCCAGAGTAGAGGCCAGGCAATCCTATCTCCTAAGGAGAGCTGGGCGGTATTCACGTTTGTTACCCCCCGGGCCTGTTTGCTGCATTAAAGTTATGACAATGACTACAACCAACCAGTAGATTGGCAGCTTGCCACCTGGTCCGTTCTGTGCCTTGCAATAACCATGCGTTACTGAATTACGATGACCGTGCGTAATCTATTTTGTTTTTATTTTGCGAACAGAACATTTGTTTAATGAACAAAATTGGATTACATCTACTCCCCTTATCAGAGGCTCTCTTCTTTTCCCAAGATGCACCTCCTAAACACTCACCTGTAATGAGGTTTGATCTCCTAGGTGACACTGTAGCCTCAGTTTCCATCTCTGTGGTTGGTCTCCAGCTTAGACTTCAAGTCAATTTTTCTTCTGTTCTCCACCTGTTCTCATATTCTTTATTAGCTGCGGTTGAGGACTTGGTTACGGTGCACTGGGGGCTGGGAAAATGAGTTTTGTCTGCACTGCTTATGGTCGAGGGTTAGCACCCGGGGGGGATTCTCACTTCAGATGAAAAGATAAAGTAATTAAAGGGCATTTTGTCTGAGAATAGCCTCCGTTTAAGATCGACCAAAGAATTCTATGAGGACATGGCTCTAAGGATGTGCTTTGAATGCAGTGTCTACAATTCCTCATACAGGGCGACTTACTGTTTTAAAAAGAAACGCTTTGCATTGAGATCAAGATGGAGATGTAAGTGAAGACCTTTACAGCCCTCGTGACCAGAAATTAATGCTTGTGATCTCACTGCAAACCTTGTTTCATCCCAGAGAGTCCCATATAATGATTGTAAAATAAGTCACATGCATATTTGTTGTATATTTATACTTTTACCTCAAAATACTTTTTACAGTCACTTGCTATTACATCAGTTCGTTGATGGTGGTAACTGGGACAAGCTAAAATCCTCTGTGTGTCTGATTGGGTTATTGAGGAAATAAATTGTGTAGAAGATGAATATGGAACATAAACAACTAAACCTCCATGAAGCGTCATTTACAAGATAGGATGCCCTGATATTGATCCCTAGAGTACATTTAGAATGTTCACATCTGTCCCCCGAAGATATTTATTTTTTCCATCCTTTGGATTTCATTGAATAGCTTGGCATAGTGAAAATCCACCCAACACTGATTGGAAATGGACGAGGTAAGTATGAGAGATTTAGAACACTGATCTAATCTTATTTACCACATAGCAGGTTATTAAAACTGGGATAGGATCATGGTAACCCTCTCTCCCATCCAAGCCAGTGGTGTAAAAAAAACCACTGCAGATGGTCTACCTTGAAGGTCCCAGATGAACGGTTTTCATGAGAACCTAGCTCGTTCATGTGTACTGTGAAAGGTCAGCCAGTAATCCAGAACACCGTGTTCACCATCACTTCACCTTTGGATCAAATATACTCTAATAACCCATGTGGACAGACAGATATTATAGTCCTGTTGACATGTTACAAACAAGGTCTTTCTGTTTAAAGTCACGCAGAGGAAAGCTCACTTTATGTTTTGTAATGCACAATACGTAACTCAACACAAAGGTTTTGCTGAGCTTTACTTCACAGTATAAACTCAGCAAAGGTGCTGGATCTTCATGTATAAATCATGTAACAAGAGTAGGACAGTGCCCCAGTGAATAGACTGCCACACATCTATGCATAGTATCTACACAGAACAGCTGGCTTCTCACAGTATATATGTTTTTTTTTTCATTTTGCCTAGCAAACAAGCTATTTTTTACCAGCCTATTATCTGAGACAAAGGGTTTTACATTAGAATCAACATTCATGTATGTTTAAAAAGTATAATTACCTGTCACACCCATCTCAAACTGATGACTTAATTAACTTGTTCAATTACACGAGAGCAGTGGTGTGTGTGTGTGTGTGTGTGTGTGTGTGTGTGCGCGTGTGTCTGTGTGAGTGACACAGGCGACAAGTGAATGACAGCCTTGCCACGCAAATGTTTGAATAGAATGCTCTTGTTGCGTGAGGCCAGATAATGAGAATGAGAAAAAGATGAGAAGGACATGTCACAGTGGGCACACGTGTTGAGAATGATAGATCAGCTTGTCTTTCACATGATGCTAACAACCTTCTGTATCTCATGTGTTCTAGTAGCATAAGAGTTAATCAAATTTGCTTTCTGTAATAAACAAATGGGAACATACAATACCCACTGTACCAAAATCTACCTACAGATGTTATTCACTTATTCTGAGAGATCTTACTTTGAGAGCATATGCGATGAGTGATGAATGTAGCTGCAAATGTTAGCCTATATTGAAAGGTAGAAATTGTGAGCGTCTCAAACCTTTCATGCTATTAAACCAATATGAACTGGGCAAGAAATAGCGATGACTGCATACAATTACCACTGTATCCATAGTTATGGTTTGGTTGACATTTCCATTCAAAATCTTGAAAAAACATGTTTCTGCCATCACAATGATTTCAAAGCCCTTTGGCACGTCAGCTCACAAAGTTGGCTGAATACCCCGCCACTGGCAGAAATAAGTAATATGTTTATATGTATCAACAAATCAATCAGTCAATCAAGCCGTCAATCATTGGCTTTTACACTTTCATACACTGCATGCAATGATGCCCTTGATCCTGTAGCCTCTTCTCCAAAGTATCTCACAGGTCAGGTGGTGTGATCAGTGAAACCCTGTGTAACCAAATGAGATACAACACTCATGTATCTCTGCCCTGGCTAACTTTGATGTTCCTTTGAAACACACTTCAAAGCTTCTCTTTAGGACCAGAGCAGAGGCTGCATTGAAGTCTTATGGCAGAGTGGAGAAAGGAGGAGAGGGGAGGGAAGGGGAGAGGAGGGGGGAGGTTGGGGGTGCGGATGGGAGGAGGGGGGTAGTAGGGATGGAACTTTCAAAGTGATGCTCAGGGAACCCCAGTCAGCCAGAAAGGCTCCTGACACCACAGCTCAAACGACAGAAGCACCCTTTCAAAGAAGCACCATTTGCAGCTGACAATCAATGTCCAGACCCATGCTAACCAACGAGGGACGCCTCTTTCATTGACACCTCTAATCAAGATACATGTGTGTTGTTGACATTTCTGTTGGGGGTTCATTTGACAATCTGAACCATCATTTTTTGGACAAACTGACTGGACTAACCACAGTAGTTTAGAACTGTACCTTGAATCCTTGTCCCAAACAACAACAGTCTGTTTCCTAGTATTCAATATGTATTCCATGCTATATGTGTTTTTAGACTTCAGCATATAAAGTGCAAGGGCTGTAACCTTGAGTGTGCTGTCTCTGGACGGATTAAGCCATCACACAAAGAGGTGTGGAGTAGTAATTATCTACAGGTTCTAACCCTCTCTGACTGATCAAATAACGATGTCTCGTTGGCGTATTCTCCTCTTAGAAGTGACACGGTGCCTGTCTGCGCGCCCTAGGACACTTTGAAAGGAGGCATAACTGATTAGAACAGTTGTTAGTTGATCACAAGTTTACTCAGGCCCAGGGATGTCGGCAGCGGCTGTCGTCAGCCGGAGAACATTCCCTGCTCTGAGGGTGATGCAACCAGGCCGTTGGGGCGAGAAGCAGATGGGATTATTTGGATGGAACGAAAAGAGGAGGATGAAAAGGGAGAGAGAGAGAGAGAGAGAGAGAGAGAGAGAGAGAGAGAGAGAGAGAGAGAGAGAGAGAGAGAGAGAGAGAGAGAGAGAGAGAGAGAGAGAATGAAATACTGAACACTTGGATGGCTTGTTTAGCGCAAAGAGGTTCAAAGTCAAAGACAGCTCATTTGGTCTTGATGGGGGACAAGGGCACCATAATGAGAGATATGCACAGCCGGAGAAATCACGGAGAGTTCAATTAAAAGCCGTGTTGCTGCTTCTGGCGGAGAGACTGGCGTGTGCCAGTGCAGGAAAGTCTTCAAGTTTTATAATGAAGAGAGCAGAAGCTGGAGACGTTGCAGAGCAAAACTCTCGTCACAGATCCAAGAGGGCACTGCCTTATTAAATATCCACTCACTGCTCAAACCATTTAGGGGAGTTTTATCACTGAAGGCATTCTACCCCGGGTTATAAGTGGGGACAACTTAAACACTAATTGTTTCAACCCTACTTTGTTTTAGTAATGCAATGTTCTTGTAATAGTAAAGACACCACATACTGCACCAGTCGATTGACTGCTTTCAGAGTGGCATTATTTTGATCAAACATTTTCTTCAAAGACCACTGGACAGCAACCAATAGTTACTGGAGGCAGTTGGCTTGGAATGGTGATGACACAACCCAGCACACGACTGTTAGGCTGGTGGTTTAAATGCACTTGCTGCTCTTCCGTCTGCCTCTCTGTCGGACTGCGATGCCGCCTAGTAAATGACTGAAATGTCAAATGCAAATATGAAACAATGAACTACCAAATCTGTCATGCGGACAAAGTTGAAATCAGACTCGAGGGAAGTGCCGGGAGAGAACAGTCTTGTTAGTCTAAAGGGCAGATTAAAAATGGAAATTGCACAAACTCATTGTTTCATTTGATTGACTCGGAGCATTATAGTGACCCAACGAGTGTTCTGTGGTCTAACCAATATTGAAATGAAGACAGATGTCTGGCTGGGTGAGATGTAGGCCTGGTCTGTGTTTCCCTAATGAGGATGCTGGGTTTGATATTTTCAATCACAGCGGAGGGTGTTTACACAGCCTGGTTTATCATGCCATTCCGCTTTCACCAGCATCCACAGGTGTCAACAGCAGATACCCAACATAATCCTTTCTGAAAACAAAGAGAAAACCCTGGATCAACAGTGTAATACCTGATGTGTTTACTGTTAGCTCATGAAACCCACCTAGGTGATATTTGAGAATTAGATAAGATGCCTTTTGTGTTATGCTGATAGAATCAGTAATTGTAGTGATTGTAATGAAATGCTACAAAAACACTATATTGAACAACACAATGCAACAACACAAAACAACACTAAAGTACATAATGAGAAGCCTCTTGATTTTGTAAAATCCCCAACAGTCATAAACAATAAAGACGAATGTATGAAATGTAGATTACGTAAGACATGTACCCCCCTATTTTGACGATCTGAAACGCAAGTATCAAAACGCAAAGCGCAACTAACTTTGTGGGCGTGACTTCAGCTTGGTTGTTATTTTGCCGGCGGGATAAATGACTTTGCGCCTGGCGCAAATCTAAAAAGGGTTGGTCTGAAGTAGCTACATTACTAATGGGTGTGGTTTGGGCGTAACGTGCAATAAACCAATCAGAGCATCATCTCACATTCCCTTTAAGAGCAGCGCTTGTTCCATAGCGAATTGCTATTATAACGGCGGATTTGCCAGGCGCACGCCAGAGGTTCACAGCCGAGGAGATCGACGTTGTCGTCAGGGCCGTAAAAGATAGAGAAGTGACATTGTATGAGAAAGGCAGAGCAGTTTTCTCATTGCACTAAATTGCCCACTCATGCTACTCATTCAAATTATTATTCTTATTTTTACATATATATATATATATATATATATTTGTTTTTATTGTTATATTTTAAAATTGTTTAGTTCTTAGAATTAGTTTAAGTAATGTTCTTAATTTATACCAGCATATGTTTATTGTTTGCACCTTCCTACCACAGCAAATCGCGTATTTGTGTAACATAAGCTTCATGGCGAATAAACCGAATTCTGATTCTGATGGGCATGGGAGAAGAAACCTAACCAAATTAGCTTCGGTTAAACAGTCATGGGAGGAAATCGCTACCGTTGTTACAAATGAAGTTCACATACATAGAAATTTCTTATGAAAATATTTTTATAATCATTGAAGAAATGTAACACGCCATAAATCAAAACAAAGTAACTTAGCTTCGCAGAAAGAAGACCCTGGCCTCGCCAGCAGTGCGCACGGATCAAGCTTGCGCCCTTAAAATAGCATCTGAATAACGCGCCATTGACTTTAAACCACGTTTTTCCTGGTCAGTGGCGGAATTGGTTTTCGGGAAACTGCAAAATAGCACCAGGGAACGTTTGCGCCGGAACACGCCTCCTTTTTCGCTGAACCGCCCACGGGAGCGCAAAGTCATTTTGATTTGCGTCTGTGGAGAGAAAAGTTGGCTTTGCGTCGAGTGCAAACTAGGAATGACACTTGCGTCGTTGACTAAGTCAATTGCGCTGGGTGCAAGATAGGGCCCGTAGTCTTATTTTTAACCAGAGTCATTGTACCTCCACCCACAGTGACACAATTATGAATAACCATAGGAAGTTGTGGTTTCCACCAGACTGTGTTACAATCCAACTCATTTCAGAGTAAGCCCAGGTAATGATCAGGCAGGAGCCAGTGTGAGGTGGCTGGCCAGGCAGATATGATGGGGAGGGGAAGGTGTATTAGGACTAAGTACGGCGATAAATCTTCATAACAGCTGGTGTTGGCCACCAAATTATTGCTATCATTTTTTCCTCATGAAGTCGTTTAACAAAAAGTCAGCTCTCGCACAGCATGTGTGTCTGTCTGTGTGTGTGTGTGTGTGGGGGGGGGGGGGGGGGGGAGGAAGGAGGTGGGGGGGGTAGGGGGGCTGCGAGTCACTTAAAGTGATTTGGGGCTGAGAGAAGCTTGGTGTGGATGGATGCCATAATTCATCAGCGCTATGGGCTCCAATTTGCAGAGGAGAGAGACCCCGGAGATTAGGAGGAAGGGGAGGAGAGGAGTGGAGAAGAGAGGGGATGGTTCTAGCCATTCTGGAATGCCTGTTAAAAAGGGATTGGAGCACATGTGAGGCTAAATGGCACACTGCATTACTATACTGCTGTGAGTCGCATAATGCTCTTAGGAACCACGGAATGCTTAGAGATGCTATTAGCAACCACCTGTGACCTTGGTTTCTTTTAACATTATGCAAATGGTTCTAGTATCCAAGAGTGCATGAGTGCAGATGATTTGTATGTGAGTGTGTGTTTCAGTGTGTATGTGTTTCAGTAGATGTGTATTTATGCATCAGTTTGTGTGTGTGTGTGTGTGTATGACCGGATTCATCACAAGTAACTTGATTGATTTTGTTAATTGAACATCAGCACATGAAACCGTATTGCTTTTATAATCAGTTTCAGCACCACAGCTGAGAAGCTCACATAATGACTGTTTCTCTTCATCAGACTTTGAATATTCATCTGATGTTGCCATTTCCCACACTGTCACTGGTACGTTTCACGGAGGTTTCCAGAGGCTGACTTCTCAGAAGGCACGGTTAGATGTCTCAGTGGGAGTAGAGAGATCGTAAGGCCAACCATTCATTCCTTCCGTGTTTATCTTAGGGTCAACTTAATTGTCTGAAAGTTGACAGACATTTCGCATTGCCTCCTTGTAAGGCAGTAATCCTAATATATATATTGGGGGGGACAAATCCCCTCAAGTATTCAAACCTGGTCAAAATGTCCCCCCCAATATAATGCTATAAAAATACAAATACAAATATGAATGTGCTACGCTACGACAGGCAACCATGCACACTGTCCAAGATTATCATCAAATGTATTTGTCCCTACTAATTTTGAATCCATGGCTACGGCCTTGCCTCCTTGTCATTTGCTCTCTGCAGCAGGCAGAGAACAATGAAGGATGGTGTACAGACTGGTACAAGATTTGTGAAGCTGGACATTTGAAAGGTTTGTTGTTGTTTTAGCAGTGCTTTAAAAAAGTTTCAGCCACTGCTGTAAACTTGTTACAGCCTTTGTGAGAATCGGATTTCTCAACTCATATGTTGGTCATCTTTTTGAGGTTACCAACGGGTTGTGAGGCAATCAACACTCAACCAATCTGACAGACGTGCAATATCTCCATTCTTTGTCTTTCCTAGTACGAGGTGGGGAGGCCACTTCATATTTCCTTGATGTGCAGACAGGCTGAGATTTGGTATCGTTATTGAGTGTCGCTGGAGCGGATGTGTTTCAGCAGAGCAGTGAAGCGTGGTATTGAAAATAAGCAGGCGTTCCCTGGGATTAATGAGTGAGAGCCTTGCCCTGCACATCCATTTGGAGAATGACGAATGGGAAGTTTGATGGGGGGACAAAGCAATGTTCAGTCTGAGCTCCTAGGCTCCCTTTAAGGCAATATCTGTTCTCCATTTCTAACACACGTACACACACACACACACACATACACACCTTTAGACACACTAGGCACAATCAAACATACAAACATTCACAGCAACTGCACACACATCAACCCAGGCTCTCTCTCTCTCTCTCTCTCTCTCTCTCTCTCTCTCTCTCTCTCTCTCTCTCTCTCTGTCTCTCTCTCTCTCTCTCTCTCTCTCTCTCTCTCTCCCCAAGTAACAGCCAAAGTGCTTGTTACATGTCAGTATGGGGTGAAGTGTAGAGAAGGAAAAGGGGTAAGATTGAGCCGACATGACAGCTAGGGAAACAGACACCTGCAGATGCAGTGTCACAGTCAACTTGACCTTAGAAGCAGTACAAGATGATGCTGTGGCTCAAACATGCACACATGTACTTGCACCAGACCAATGAAATACAAACAGTGCTCTTTGCATTTCATTTCATTCAGTACTATACACACAGTCCATCCCTTCATCATGAGACTACACCCAGTGTCATGTTTGTATGGGCGTCAGGTCCCTCATATGAGAGACATTTCAGGCAGCCGGATACAGTGTTGCCCCAGCCCCTCGTCGTCAAACAGCAGCACATGATGAAAGCAAAAGTAAACACCAATAATGTTGAATGGCATGAGAGGAAAACAAATAAGATAGAGAGAGCGAAAGGCTCTCTGCCCCCCATACTCCCTCCCTCCCTCCCCCTCACCCACCCACCCCACCCCCTCACTCATCTCTGCTGCCAGTTGACACTGCAGCCCCATTAAGTGGCAGCCAGGACTGTGAGAATGGGCTGGAAGTGGGATTGAGGGAGGGGTCTCCAGGGAGCAGCCAGGGATGGACGGTCTGTTCTCCGGGCGGTCTGAGCCGTCGCCGCTTGAATTAGCTCCTCGGAAACGGCCCCTGAACGACTCCGGGGCCTCCCCTTCTCCGCCTCCCTCCCTCCATCATCATGAAAAATAAAAGAGATACAACACCATTGCACAGGGGAAGCTAGCAGCCCCCACTCTGGCTCCACATCGTAAATATTTCATGGCCTCCACATACTTATTTTTGTGGGAATAATTGATCTGGAAGCAAGGGCTGCCATGCAGGGACAGGGGAGAACAGTCCATAGAGATGTGGAGGTAATACAAAAAAAGAGTCTGTGTTTGTGTGTGGTCTGTCTGTGTGTGTGTGTGTGATAGTGTTTGTGCAAAAGTGTGTTTGTGGTCTGTGTGCGAAGTATGTGCGTGGGTGGCAGGGGAGGAGGTGTGTGTGTGTGTGTGTGTGTGACCGCAACTTATTCTGCTGTGGTGGTTGCCGAGCCACTGACTGACCTCTATCATCCTCGGTGGAGATAAACAGAGGTGTAAAGCTGAATGAATGCTTAGCTGTGGACACAGCCCTGCTTGATGAAGGGGGATGTTTTTCCTCTGCAACACAGTCTTCAGACCCTTTCTGGTTTTAGCAACTTCAAAGACATCAAAAGGAAACTAATAATAATACAGTAGCGTGCCAGACACATGCTAACTCTACATGCAAACAAGGATATTCCTGTTGTGTATGAACACAGTACAATCATACTGAACATCTCCATCCCCTTTCTGGACACGGACAAAAGCTTGTCTGTTTACGGTGCTTATTTCTGAGCCACCTATTTTAGGGGCACAAATATTTAACACTGTGACGCACTCCTGCTGTGTTTACTTCCATCATTGTTATTGTGGATCTATTCAGTGAGCAAATACAAAAACAAAGTTTGGATACACAATTGATTAGGTCTACCGTTTCAGAGCGAAGGTCATCGGGGGCTGGAAGCTGCAATAATCGACTCACGGGTACCCTGGGATACAAGCGGGGAGCATCTGGTCCCTCACCAGGTTTAGTACCCACCGATAGTCAGAGTAATGATTTGGCCAAGAATAAAAAAGTAGATTTTAATCAATAGAGAGGAAGAACAGGAATGCAGCATTTTAAAAGTAAGTTTGATGACAGCTGCGGTTAAACGGTCAAAGGAAAACAAACAAGCCTTGTCTTTTTTCTTTGTGTCCAAACAATTTTGCTGCCGAGTGCGTTTTTGTTTAGAAATCATTGTATGTTATTATAGAAAGATTTTCTGTACGGGTGATGGAGGAGTTATCGATATGTGTCGGCATCTGTGGTGCTGAGCTAAGGAAATAGAACACCTCACCGACAGGTAGTCCGCAAGGCCCGATGATGGGCCGGAGAGAGGAAGAAAGTCAAAGGGTCGTTTATCATGCTGACAGTTGAAAACCCCATCTCAATAATTACACTTGATGTCTGGCCTAAGATCCATGAAGTGATGTCACCAAGAAAAAGAATAGTGAGTGTGGCAGGGCGCCTGGCGTTCTGGGATTACTTTACAAATCAATGTTCTCCATCAGGATAGCAAAGCTAAGCTGAACAACGATAAACAGTTGTTTCTCTTCCTCACAATGCGTTGTCTGTATGTGATGGATGTTGGCTGGACAGCGTTGTGCAGAACACAAGGGGACGGGATGGGATTAGATGGTCCATCACAAGGGAGAAGGCAATCGATGATGCAGAGGAGAAGAAGCCCTCTTACAACTCTCTACTGGCAGTCGCCTTGGCCGGCTACATTTTGTAAGTTGGGGTGTGTTAAAACCACATTATTCATGCGGTTTGGTCGGCCAAACACAGCTAGTTTAACTGAAGTCAAATAAAAGCTTAATTCCGAACCTTGAACACAAGCATTTGAAAATGGGGCTAGTCTATCCTCGTGGTCCTTCTCTCAGTTTGCCGTTTGTTATGAAAGCATTAGAGGAGCTTCAGTTAATCGAAACATTCATCTTTGGTGGAAAAAAAGAAATAAAGCACGTTCCTCAACAACAAGGCAATATCCTGCTCATGTATTTGTAATATCAACAACTCCCACAGTGTACAAAGATTCCAAAGAATGTTTTTTTCTCTTTTTTGTGCCATTCAAATTGTTTTTTTTGGCTTGTTTATTGTTGGTTGCTGACACCAAAAGCATAACATGAATTTAATTTAATTTTGAGTTTAAAACTGTCTCTCATGTCTACATCATTGTGTTTCGCAGGTTGCCAGGGAGAAGGGTGAGGGGGGCGGGGGCAGGGGGGGGGGTCTAAGGGGGGAGTGCTGACATGGAGAAGTTGAGCCATCTGCTCAGAGTCCGGTGGGACCCTGGGTCGGTACATACGTCAGCTGTCTCACTCAAACACTCCTCCAGGAGGCCTTGATGTACTAGGTGTGACCTCTGCAATATGATGCTCTCTGTCTTTAGGGATTCTGCCCATATTTCTCACAGGTGCATTATGATGTCAGTGAAATCCAACACTCTATCCTAGACATACTGTAGTGCATGGGGCTATCATAATTGGTAAACTGTTAGCAGTTGGGAGGGTCATTTTTTCCCGGCACACCTATTAGCTGAGTGTGTTTCTTCAACCTTTCCCTGAACTGCAGTGGGCTGGGGTGAAGAGAGCCGAAGACAGAAGAGATCTCTTCTGATCTCTTCAAAACACAGCAGTGCACAGAGAGTTTCTGGGCAGACAGAACGAAGTCCACAGCACGCCACGCCGTGTGGAGATCAGCAACACTAATCCAGACCACAGAAGGGCCCAGGGCAGTCTGGCCCGGGGCAGTCCGGCGGCACTGCAGCAGCACTCCGCCCCATACTGGAGCTCTGGATGAAGTTGATTTCCTACTAGCTGCAAAGGCTCTGACTGTGAGATATGCCCAAAGAAATGGCTATCTGCCCAGGCAATAAGGGATCAAACGAAAGATTCACATGCAGGCACTACTGCAGATTAGATTCATCGCATTGGATTTTTTGCAACTGCAAACTATTCATCCATTTTGAAGGGAAAAGAGTTGGCGTTCTTCTGATGGTACATGTTGTTCCTCTCTCCCGCTGCATGTGACTGGCTGCACCTCTCATGATTCTTTCATCCACTACAGCTCAAGACCACTTATCCCAAAAGTCAAATCCGTTCTCCCTCGCTGCCCTTTCACAGACAGCCCACAGACACCAGGACGTGCTGGTCACTTAGAACAGTTTGTACAGGACTGGTCCGTCTGTGAAAGACCACACTTTTAAGCACTGGCAATGCAACAAGAAGGAAAGAGAGTGCTCTTGTTCCCACGGAAACTATTGTGGCCGGATGGACTGTTCAGTTCCATTCATGATTCATTACTTGTGGCATGACCTTTGTGGTTGTTCTCGTCCAGTTAGACCCATCGCTAGATCTCCATTATAAATATTATTTTAAAATAACATGGGAACAATGATCCTATTAAGCGATTTTCTTTCTTTATACCAGCTGTGATTCCAGCAGGAAATGGGAGGAGCAGTCAAATGTGAGTGTAGCTGGAAAAGTAAAAAGACTTCCTGTGGCGTGGGCCTTCTGTGCTACATACTGTTCCCTCTCCACTCACTCCCACTCTCCCCTTCTCATGTGAAAGTGATCCGCTCTGCCAATTAAAGCACATTGTACTCAGCCAGTGTGCAATTTAAACACCAGCACTCCACCAGGGTTGGAATTACAAAGGTGCGACTCCGCCATCATCTCTTCAGAAGGGTAAGGCTGAATGGCGGGAACACAAACAATGAGCCGAGAGACCCCCGCGCTCCGCAGCCAGGAGTCTAAACACCATTGATTGCCACGCGTCGCTCTGAGTGGTTTTGATAACGTTTCAATAAATATTGAAATTAGGATGGCTCCCTGAGGACTGACTCTCTCTCTCTCTCTCTCTTTCTCTCTCTCTCTCTCTCTCTCTCTCTCTCTCTCTCTAGCTCGATAGACGAGAGAGAGGAGGGACGTGGGGTTGCAGAGGGAACATTGTTCGCTGTGTTTCTGTGGCGTGATGAAGTGGCTTGTGAGGAGTATTGACACGGGGGCCCACATTCACATGGAGTCACAAGCACAGCTGTACCTGTACAAGTGATGGTTCACGGTTACACAACACCTAGTGCTGGACCTTCTGGGTTTTACTCAGTTTGCCAAACAGAGCTCAAAGTGTTAAAAACACCTTCAGCCTTTGCCAACAGATACTGGTTAGCATCCTGTCTGGTTAGCATGACTGGTCTGAAGACAGATACTCTGCTTTGTGAACCGAGTCAACAGTCGCTGGCTGCCTGAGAGATGGATGCTTATCTGTTGCCTGGCAAAGTTCACACTTGTCTGCACATTCAGCCTACCTCTGTCCCTAAGATCTTTGTAAGCTACTCATCCATGAACTCTTCCTTCTGCAAAAAATGACTACATAAACCCTACACATAATTTCCATGTGGCAGGTGCGGTTAGTACAAGTATCAAGACAAGCTGTGACAGCAAAAACCTGGCCATGCCCCGACTATCACTCTGCTCTGAAACCATCTGATGTTTTCACTCTTGGTTTAGTATGGTCACTCGGTCCGACTTAAGAAATAAAATAGAAGTAGGTGCAATTGGTCGCTTGAACAGAACCTGTGTAATAAAGAACTCTTTATAGTTCGATGGGACATTTTTTATAGGGTTTTATATTGTAGCAAATGTCTGTTTGGAACCAAACAGGATTTGATCTGACCTGAAAGGAGTAATGTCTTTATTTATCCTCCAGAAAACTCTGCTGCAGGGGAAAAGGGCTTTACAGAACGCAGCACTCTTCTTTTTTTTAAACTTTAGACCTTTAAAAGCCAAACATGTTAATCACCTCCTTTGAGCTCTCTGTTGTGACTTTCCTTGTTACTGGTTTGAGGAACCTTTTTAGTCTGCCAACATGCTGGCCCTTTGGCGCTTCCAGTGAAGTCAGATAGCATCTAAGGCGCTGATTGAGTTCGAGGGTGGGGGTTATAAAGTTATACAAACACAACACCACTTTGATGTGACAGGTCACATTAGGTCCTTGGTGGTCAGATCGATAGAGCAGCAGCATTCTGCTCAGTAGTTTGGTGTTGCTGTGTCTGTGGCCCCCAGCTCACGATGTTGGGGCCTTGGAGTGGTCTGTTGAGGCCGGTGAAACCATGAATGATTAATGGCCCTAGAAGGCCAGCCTTTGTCTGGGAATGAGAGGGGAGAGGCAGCGATGAATCAAAGATTACAGGTTTTAACCTTTAGGGATTGAAAAAAAGGCTCTGATCTTGGAGATTGTAGGGCCAGGTCTAGCTTGTCACACGACCCCCCCAAAAACACCACCACTTTTGTATTGATTTTCCAAGTCAACGACTCAATGAGGAGGCCTTATGGAACATGGTTGAATTGCTCCAATATTGGACATCTAAACAGGGTCTCTCTCTTAACCTGAGTAGGTGCTTCTGACCCTTGTGAGTGATAGAAAAGAAGAACGATTGGAAACATGAGGGTGCAATCGTTGCAACAGAATGTGTTTTTACTTTTCCTTTGTGTGTAGCCCCTGGCCAAAGCAACACAACAACCAATCGTTAAAAAAGTATTTCATTAAAAAACATTGCTTTCACACTGACTGATTTCAGCCTGCGCAGAAACTTTTTTTCCCACGTTGACCCTATTTCTCTAAGACAGCATAAGCTTGCTGATGTGGTTTTCTCTTAATGTTGTGGCGTTTAATGATGATGGAAGACCCTCTCATCTCATTCAGTCTGGGTGGTCAAGGCTACACCTGGCTCTGCACTCCACTTCCTGGAGCTGCGAAAACGAGAATGTTATGACACAAGACTGCATGCTGTTGACATGCTAATTAATTTGATTAATGAGCCACACCGCAATGGACTGAACTGTGGGAGGCAAATCCTCAATCCCGCTACTAATCCGGAATTAAACTTGCCTCCTGCATCTAGCTAGCGTGAAATGGGTGATTGCGGAACACAGTGCGTGGTAATCGGCCTTCCACGGTTGGTTGTGCTGGGTAGATTGTTTGCGACATAATCACTAAGTGTCAGACTGAGCCAGGTAAAATGGATTGCTGATGTGATTAACTCAAACAACAACACACTGCATTGTTGGACTGGAGCATAGTTCCCTATTTTGATTAGTCAAATGTAGATTTCAGAAGGGGATGGATGGATGTTAGGTAGAACGAGGTAGATCACTGAATGTTTGAATGGCAGGGCAGATGAACGGTTTCATGGACAGATTCATTTCCCACTTTCCCTTCTGAACAGTTGTTTGACTGCAACCAGAGCATCAACACTGATCAACACAAAGCAAAGCAGCAGTGTACATCGTAGTGCATTTTGTCGTCTGGGTCGTCCATCTGCTCTGGCACTCGGCCTGTTGAGAGAGTCTGTTTATCCCTGTCCGCCGGGGTGACAGCCCTCTCCAGGGAGGACGGGACTCCTGGTTCCACAGAGACACTCTGACTGAACCCTTCTATGAGGGATGTTAGGAGCTAATGGGAAGCCAATAACGTGTATTTCTCCGTTGACAGTCTTTCAGCCTGACCCTCCCCTGACTCGGTGTAATGCTGCAACAATGCAGAGAGGTGGCACCATAAGGAACCACTGCAATCACACCTCCCTGTCGCCGGCAGGCAATAACTTAACACAGAATGACTGGCCGTCACCCCCAGTTGGAAAAGCCTTAGCAGTTGGCTCCATCACTCGTCTGCCTGGTGTGTCAGCTGTTACCACGGTAACCTGAGGATGACCCAATAACCTTAATGGACTGGGGTATTTCAACAAATACTCTGAATAATGGATTGTTTTGTATGTGTAATAAGTGCACCTCAGATTAAAAGCACATGTCATGGACAGTGGAAGCACAGTCAATATGACATTTAAAGACCTATTTATTTGAGTAAAACATTGGATGTGGCAGTGACATGCTTTTGTACACGGATGCTTAACTTGGTGGAAGGTTGCATTTCAGAAGCATCCCGTCTAAACAGTCTGGAACAGTCCGGGTTCACACAGAGGCCATAGAGAACATTACAAACCCGATGTTCCAGCTTGTTATCTTCTCCGCGTCCCCCTGGTGCAGTGAAGCATCTCAATATCCAGCTCAAACTGATTGAACAAGGCCGTGCCCGACGGTCTCGCTGGGTACCGGTACTGGCTGTCATGTGACCCGCTCCTCCTCTCCTAAGCTGTCCTTCCAGAGGTGTACAAGACTCCATCACACCAGGCCGCTCCCTGCCGCAGCACTGGCCCCGTCCCTGGGCCGCTGGGACGTCTGCGCCCCTACCGAAGGGGCCCTTCCCGCTGCATATCCCCTAAGCTGGTGGAAAATGACAAACACTCACAAGGTCACAGTGGAGTGAAGCCAGCCTCCCACTGAGCCCATCTGATCCAGCCTGAAACGCGGCAATTACCTCCCCCTGTGGGCCCCGCCATGTGGGGCGGCTGCTATTTCATTATTTATTTGAACAAATAGGATTACAGGGTGTGTGTGTGTGCGTGTGGCTCTGTTGTGGATTGATTGTGACGAGGGATGAGTTGCTCTGGAGAGCGAGGCACCTTGCTGGCTGGCTGGCTCGGCCCGGCTGAGCTCCTGCACTGTGACCAACGCACGCTTGATCTCTCGTTTTGTCGAGGCTGTCTCAGTGACTGACTGGCCTCCATGCTTACACCTCCAACCACGCGTACACACTCGCACACACAGACACACATCCACATGCACACACACACACACTCGCACACACAGACACACATGCCCACGCACACACACACACTCGCACACACAGACACACATGCCCACGCACACACACACACACATACTCGCACACACAGACACACATCCACATGCACACACACACACACACACACTCGCACACACAGACACACACGCACAGTACGTTTTCCAGTACGGTGAAGCATCCCGGGGTTGACACATCCCATCCGTTCAAGCTCTGCGTTCCCAGAACCGATGATGGGAAATGCAGTGGTTGATTTGTTTTCCCGTCCCTTTGGGGAAATCTTGCAACACTTATGAGAAGATTCAACAGACCTGATAACTTTGCTGATGCATATCCATAACCATTTGCAGCTTGACAGTATGGATTTTTCTTCCGATGATTAAAATCGGGTTGTCTTGTGTCTTTGTGCGCCAGGTATTTTCTATGAATGACAAGTGTAATCATGAAATATCTACCTGTAAGATCTTTTCTTTAACAACTGCTGCTAGAAGACTAGAAGGAGGAGAGTGAGACACAGGCCCCAAGCAGCACAGTGGAACCGCTCGTCTGCAGGGGGCCGTTTATTACATTTTGAAGCAACAGGGATTCCAGAAATGAACTGGAATCATAAAGCACAGCTTGTCAGTACGTTCTGAAATGGTTCGTTTTGGACAGAGAGCTTCATAGTGGGGGCCAGGGGTGGCTTATCATGGACCCTTTTCTGTGTTAGAAGCTCATACAACAGTTCAATATTTACATAGACTCTTTACAGTATATTTTAGCATGACAGCATGATGTGATTGCGGTGCATGTCTGATTCTGCCATGTCCACCATCTCTAGAGGTATTTGTTTTATAAGCCAACGAGATTTTTAAAAATCATTCAAATAAAGGACAATTGATTGTTTCAATTTCAAATCTATTTAGGAGGAAGAACTGTGACCCTATAGTTTTTCTTAAACCTCAGAAGTTGACTCAATTGTCAAGAAAGTCTTATCACCACAATGTGAAATCAACAAACAATATTGATCAAGACTGAGACCATATTTCAAAAGTATATATTGCACGGACAATACACAAAAAATAAAACTGACCTATTGGTTTATGTCTAAATAATGCATGAACCTTAAACTATATATTGCAGGCTGTACAGACACTCACAGCAGAACAGTGGTCTCGTGTTCCATATGAAAACTGACAGTCCATAAAACCCTCAGTGTAAAGAACTTCCAGATTCCCTTAAATCATCTATATCTCAGAGGTAAAGTTATGTAATTCTCTGGATTGATTTAAAAGCAATTTTTCCCAACAACCTCGGGGAGTGAATTGATGGATGGCTGCCTCCCCCCCTCCCCTCCTCCTCCCCCCCCCCCCCTCCACCCACATAACCCACACCCTCCCCCGGCAGTATTAGTCCTGATTAAGATAAATGGGTCTCTTCTGTTTTTCCACCATCCAAATGCTCACCCATGTTGTGATTCATCTCCCAAAGTGGAATTAGGAGAGGAGAAACATGTATTACTTTTTCATTATAATCTTTCTACCTCAAATCTGACTCAAAGGAAGTAAACGTAACCATGATGAATTTACCTCGGTAACCCTCAGACTGAGCGGTGTCATTAATCCAAATATCTTCAAGAGAGTATGATCATGTGCTTATGTCTGTCTGCGTGTCATTGCAATTGGTGATGGTAGGATTGGATGGGGTTATAAGAAGTCATGCGTGTGTGCTTATCTGTGTTAGGTAAGCACACTCCACACTATGGATAAGAGCATCATCACGCACAGTTCATACGCTAACAGGGTCTTTAGTAGACTCCCCCAGAGGACAGGACTGATCCCATCTAAGGGGACTTGATCAGTCAGATGAGCAAGGGAAAGGGCAGAAGGACATATCAGTCAAACAGATATAGTGCCCTATCCTCTGCACCAGACAGAGGTAACAGGGGAACTATAATTGGACAGTTTCAAACAATGTTATAACAAACATAAAAATAAAAAAAATGCACTGATCTGGATTTAACATCTATAGTGCTGCAAGGCATGAATGTGCCTGCAGGACTAAGAGACTGTAGAGACTGATTTTACTCAAGGTTATCATGACCAGTCAACATTGTTTGTCATGTCAAATCTCCCATCACAGAAATCTCTGTTTTCTTGCACTGAACAACACAAGAAAATGCAAGTGTCGTGCAGTATGTGCATCCCAGTAATTCTGGGCCCATTTCTTAAAGTTCATTTTCAGTTTGAAAGACCACCCATCAACAGGATAGGTTGTCTTCACCAAATACTGATATATACATACCGTATATATATATATATATATATATATATATATATATATATATATATATATATATATATATATATATATATATATATATATATATATATATATACACACATACATACAAGAATTAGAGAAGAGGAAGGAGTTGTGTGGTCTTTTCCTCCAGATCCTCAAGTTGATTTAAGCTGCAGGGCGCGCCACTCTTCGATGACACTCCGGGGAACTCAATTACCATGGGTGTGAACCCCCCAACCCCCTGCCTATACGAACACCCCCGATGAGCTCAACAGGACACAGCCTGCCAATCAAGAGAGGAGCCTGGAGCTAATCAATCCTAGCATGCCATGGGTCCCTTGTGAAGGCTGTCTCCCTCAGGGGTTGAGTGATGTTGTGACCAGGGCGTTGATTCCAGCCATTTCTTTGCAATCGGCTGCCTCTGCTCTAGGAACTTAACATAAAAAGGCTTGCTGTCCCTTTGCTGTCATTAGCCGAACAACAACATTGACAGCTTGAATGAGGCGAGAGTGGGTTTGATTACTGGGGTACATTTCAGAGGACTGCTGTGCCTTCTGATGCAGAGAATGACTAAAGAGGTCTGTCACTTTCTATTTAAATATTGCGGATACAGATGAGTGTTTGAATCCCTGGTACTATTACGCTCTAATGAACACTTATGATTGTTGAGAAAACAAAAGAGGGGGTAAGAAATAGCCAAGCGAGGGAATACGGACACCCACTCTTACACGTACATATGCTGCTCAGCCTTCATCATAGTGACTGTAACCAGGGAAAGTTTTTACAAAACAAAAAAGATACGACAAAATAGAATTGTTTCATCTTCCCAACTTCCTCTGGACAATTATAAGTGTTGGTCACCATCTTAGCAATGCCTCTAAAAGCTTTTAAAGTTTTTAAAGTAATGGAAAAAAAATAATCTTTATAGTTCATTTAGCCTCCTGCTTTGAACTTGGAGCCCAATGACAGAAACATTTCCCAGGTGTTGGAGTACCACAGAGCAATTCCAATTGATTCCACGGTGCTTTACGATTGAATTAGAAGATGCCCTTCAAAGTCAGGCCAAACCCTAAATGGATGAGGTTCCCTTCAGACAGAAAAGTTACCTGTTTTTTTTTATTATTATTATTTTTGGAATGAGAAACTTTGGAATTAATTAAAAATCACATCAGGAGATATCAGGGGATTTACTTCAAGGCTCCGGAAGGCGGTTCTTTTCTTGTGAAGAATCCTTCAACGAGGACCAGTTTGTGTTCATAATTCCATTTTTCATCAAAGTGTGTTTTAATCTCGGAGCTCTCAGTGGGCAGCATTCCCATCTTTACAGGGAATCCACCTTCCCTTATCGGTCCCGCTCCCCCTATTGCGGGAACACAAGTCATTTTGAATTCATCAAAGTGAGCAAATGTAAATGCAGCTGCATTGCTGTGGTGAAATAATTGTTTTATTTGATATTAAAAAAAAAATATATATATATCAAAACACAATAATCACATGTCATTTTATTATCACAGTGTGAATCTGGACAACGGGGAGAATTGGAGTCTAACTTTTGATGAAGACAGTGACATTTATAAAGAGTTTGCATAATTTATGGTTCATTAAATGTTAATTGTGATGTACATCTCCTGGGTCCTGAGCTGCAAAGTCCTTCAGCTGTTGCAGACTGAACCCAGGGGAAACATGAATATTCAACACAGGTCAAAATCATTTTTAAGATACTTCTTAAAAGTGCCATCCACATTCTAGATAGACAGTATCAACTGTCAAAAATAACTGTGTTGACCGAAGAATATGTGACATGTTGACTTGTGTCTGGTACAATCTTGACACATATATTGGCGTCTGAATAATTTCATCCCTGATACCGGGACAACTCTTTCACACCTTATTGTCGGTTATCCTGTCCATATCGTTGCTACACCAACTCAGCCACTTTCTTTAACACCAACAGTGTTCAGCTGCAGAGCCAAGTTTCCCACCATCTCTAATGTCTTGTTTTCAAAGAAGGCGCACACAAATGCTCAGTCTGGTGGTTTTAAGGTGAAACCAACACTCAGACCAGACAGCATTGCAACGGCACATACTGCAGCCAACTCTCCCAACACTGTCTGTTTTAGAATTCCCAGACCCTGCATCTTGTGTCATGCCTCTGGCCATGCCTCTGGTGGTCCAGGTGCCATCCTTCTTCCTGCAAAACCAGAAACATGGTCTAACCCTTGATCCTGGTTTTGACAAAGGAAGCTAAAAACATCATTATTTGAAAGCTTTTCACTGGGCAAGAAAAGTAAAATCTTTCATTTACAATCTATATAATACATAACACTGGTGCATTATGGATTTGGCTTGATATGCAGTTAACTACTGATACGAGGATTGCCTGCGGACCAGTAAGACGTGAAGACTATGGTAAGCCCAATGCTAAGGCAGACAAACTGCAGTATGGTTATGCATTAATGTTCTCTTTAGAGAGGCCTGCAGGGAATTTCTAGGGGAGCATATAACATTACCGTGGTCAGGCCTACCATTATAGCTTTGGAGAAGACCCATATGTCTGCTACAAGGAAACAGGAAATCAATGAGGCATTTTGTCATGAACTCCTAATGAACTTTTCTTGGGAAGAATTTTAATTCACTGCTAGGGTTATAATTAGGACCAGATAGTGGATTTCTAAATGGTCTCCTACATCACAAGGTTGCCTTGAGTGGAAGGGACAATGATGCTGGAAAACAAATACTTTCTGCCCTTCTTCCAATCAGATCTTGTGAGTGTGTGAGAGTAGTTCAGCCAGCTGGTCCTTGAGGTAACACCTCAATAGAGATGCCACATGGGCTCTCACAATGTGTTCACATACAAACACACACACACACACACACACACACACACACACACACACACACACACACACACACACACACACACACACAAGGAACCTCCTCCCCACCCCCCACTCACACACACACATTCCTGCCACCCACAATGAGAGACGAAGAATCCATATTAAGATGTGGAAGTTAACTCATTTGAATATTGTGCGCCTCTGAGAACCCATTTTATCCTGGGCTTCCTTTGAAGCGTGCACAGCGAAGAGACTGCTCCTGACAGCGTCAAATTAAACCACAGTTTCTCTGAACGCGTGCACACAGGGAAGAGAGGGAGAAAGAACACCATACAAACCCAACAAAAGTGGAGCGGTAATCTTCCTGTGCATGCTCTCAGCCAAATCCCATCACATCTCCTCTCACCACCCCCGCCCCGGCAAAATATCAGTCACACAACGCAGTTTAATTTGGACTCTTGGGAACATATCACATGTCAGTGTGTCACACTGGAATTACATGGGGAGGGCTGTAAGCATGTATGTGTTGGGTGTCACAAGCCATCGTCTGCAGAGCAACGTCATTGTTTTCAGAAGCGGTGTATTGTTTCAGGTAGAATATGTTCTATCCGTTCGGGCCCTGTATTATACGGGCCTCGGTGTAGATGCTGAGAGTCGTTTTTAAGCCCCGTGGAACCTAATTGCAGGTGTCTGTCTGAATGTCAATGGTTTTCACTGTCAAATACTTTCTGTCACTCACTAAGATAAGAGCATTAAAAAAAAAATCAGACTCCCCCCACCCCACTCCCTCGCACAACATCCTTCTCCCCTTTGCCCCCCCCACCATCACCTCCTTTCTACCCCCAGACCCACTACCCCCAAGCTTTTACCCTGAAACCACCATTCTCCACAGGCAAAAAAAATGAAATCCCTCTCAGGGACTCTGAAATTAGCATCTTGAAATATTAATGTTTGGGTTTAAGAGCCTGGTTGTACCATGCGGCACCTCGGAGGAGCCAAACAGGTATCTGCGCAGCATGTGTGGTAAATGTTTTATGATCACAGCTTGGCTTATTCCCGCATCTGTGCCTCTCCAACATTAAAGGCAGCATGCTACATCAGTCTCCTCTCCTCTGGCTCTGAAGACGGCTTGACTTTGTTACTAAAACCTGTTTGTTCTCAATCATCCTCTCATCTTTCTCCTTTGAGAGCCAGGTCGAAAGAATCAACATTTCCCCTCTTGACTGGCTGCAAAGGCTCTTTAATGACTGACTGAGATGATTGAGGTCTGAAGTTCAGCCTTGAATGCCAGAGGTCAAACCTCAGGAAATAAGCATTGTGCTTAAACTGACGTTGCTAAAGCTATTATCTTCATATTTTGAGGTCTTCTTGGGAAAATTCTGTTCCATACATCCTAGAGGATTTTTCCAATATTCTTTGCTTTCTCAGTCCCTTTCTGGCATCCTACCTTCATACATTAATTCATTCAAGTCTCCTCATGATCAGAGTTAATGACAGTCAGCTGTATGGGTTATGGAAGGAAAAACCAGCCCCGCGAGAAGTTCTCCAACCACAGTGATTGACAGGCGGACCTCATGGTCAGGTGCGGAAAACCAAAACTGAAACAGTTGTAGGCTTCCTTTCAACCTGACTCTACCCAGAGGCCCTTGAGCGTCATGTTCACCTGCTGAGCTACTCAGTCTCTGGGCCAGGGAATTGAAATTCTCTGTGGGGAGGGAGAGAGAAAAAGAGAGCCCATCTCATAGGCCCTGCTCTCTCATCCTTTTTTCTCCCAGCATGGCATATTTTTAATAAGGGCACAGACTGCCTATATGTTCACACACTCCTGTTCAGTTTGTATGGCCAGAGTCTGATACATAACCAGCAGCCCAGGCTCTCTGATGCTTTAAACATCCGGAACACCAGAGGACAGCCCAGGTATCCCTGGCTCGTCCACAAGCATGCTGAGAGGGGGTTCTGTGTTTGACACATTTTTGGAAAACAGGAGCTGCTGCATTGTTCATCCACTTTAATATGACATGTTTAGCAAACGTCACTAGGCAACCAGTGCCAAGCAACAACCCTCAAGACCCACTGTTCTGCTGCGGGCACAAACAGCGACATGGATGGTGATTATAATATGGGCTTACTTTGGCGACTGCCTGCTGTCCAATCATTTCATCTGCTGCTGCCCGACGTTAATTAAGATGCTCGGTTCCATTCAAGGAGTCTGAAACACATTATTTGATTATTGGATTGTGTCCTTTGGAAGTTGTTTTTCCAAGCCATATCTTTCCCTGCAGCAGGTACGTGCTGTGTTTTGGGAAACAAAAGGGAATGGTACTGAAACAATAAATTAAAAAACCTTTGGGATGAAACATTGTTTTCCATTAGACAGCTCATCTCTGCTAATTAATTTTCGGGTAAGAGGAGTGAAGGGTTGAAGAATGAAGGATGGAGATGACAGGAATCAAAATTGTGTTCTGTTGGAGAGAGACCTGAAGGCTGGGACATGAGCGCATGTATGTTTAAATCGGACGGGAGCGGGGGGGGGGGGGGGGGGGGGGGAGGGGGGGGAGTGGGGGGAGTGGTTCCTGTGTGTGTGCATCGGCATTTGTTCATCTGGAATCCACCTCACATCTGTGGTGGATCCCAGTAGAATGTGTGCATGCCATGCCAGGGAATGAGGGGGCTGAAACAGCAGAGTTAGACACTTCTCTACTGTGAAGCCACCAAGGAGCTTGAGCTGTTACACTGCTTTTGCACTGATAAATACATTTAAAAATCTACAAAAGGCAGTACTATTGTACCCATTCCTCCAGGGTTATTCAAATGCGAAGATGACTGAGTCTGAACTGGGAAATACACAAGCTTAAAGCAAAACACGAAAGCATGATAGTCTACACAATTGTTCATGTTGATACAAAAATGTCATTGGTCAATGGACTGTTACTCCTGGACAGTGAATTCACTGGCAGTTGTTGCAGTTCTAAATGTTATGTTTAATGCCAATTTAGTGAGAGTGGAGGACTGGTGGCACAGGGAAATAAAAGGAAAGCTCCCGAAGACACGGCTCCCTCTACAGGTCGTAAACTGAACATTTTCCACTGAAAGCAGGAAAAAACAATCACACTGTGGAATACAGCAGGGAGGGCACATCAGTAGCGCGTCCGACCGCAAGATACGTGTTCAACCGCAATAGTTATGTGATGCAATGTGTGACCCAGAGACAACGGGAGCGCAAATCATCTGAATATACGGATCAGACAAGTAAACGTTTTTATAGCCTGTCTAACCTCAATGGGAATATATTCCATGTCTGCAATAGACAAGGCACTGTCTCATTCTTTGAATACAAAAGAGTGATTAGAACTTTTCCTTTACAACTTCTATCACTCTTCAACACATACTACCGGATTAATGAAGCAAGCTTAATAACGGAGACATAATTATCTTAAAATGGAAAACGACTAAATTATCGACTGAGAAAGACAAGAGTCGGCTACAACCAGAGATAGTATACGGACTGTGGTAGGCTACCTAGACAGCTCGCAATGCTAGCAGCGGATATGCGTTGTTTACTGTGGTTTGTGGATGTAACAGCCCGACCAAGGAGAATAAGAAGCCTCTGGGTGGCCGTGATTGGACCGGACACTGACTGGGGCTGACTGATGACTGACTGTGTGTCCAGGAGGAAATGTTTTGGGAGAGAGATCAATACGAGTTTGCTGCTGCGCGCAGGAGAAGATGCCAGTCTTTACATGCTCTCACTATGCCTCTCTCTCCACAGTGAGGAGAGCCTTATGCCCTGTTGGATTTATAGATAGATACTACGATTACTTTTTCTCTCATACATCATGTTTTGGTTGCAGCTTCATGGCGTGTTTTATGTGATGCGTTGCCAAAATAGGTGCTCAACTGCTCAACTTTATTTTTCTGCTGCGTTTGAACTCCAAATGGACATGGGAAAGGTCGGCTGACTTGAACATTTTATTGTTGCAAAATTTCTTATAGTAATGAAATGTTAATTTTCTAGCTGCAAGGTTTGATGGACTGTTTATTGACACTAAACAAGAATATTATGCCTAAGCATATTCCAAACGATCGAAATATGTCTCCTCAAGATATTTTTAATGCTTTGAAAAAAACCTTGAACTTATTGTTTCCAAGGGGAAGTATTTTTCATGCAGCTTTAAAAAAGGGATGATAATGAAGACAATAATGACATTGAAAATGCCTTTTACCATGACTATCAAAGTGATTCTGTATTCAGTGTTTTTTCTGGCACTGTTGGCAGTGGGAACAGCATTCTCTGGAGTTTTCAACGGTTCAGAAAAATATATTTTCACAGATGACTTACTGCAGCTCAAGCTCACCCAGGGCAAGGCATCGGAGCATCGGAAACTCCAGTCTACAAACTCTCATCCTAACCTCTATTTCAGCCAAGCAGATGTACAGCTTCTGAGACAAAGATCCACCACCACGCATGGTCACATTTTCAAAGTCATCAGGGGCGCAGTCCTGACCATGCTATCAAACGCACCCCTTTACATGCCACCTATGAAACACGATGAGTTTACCAGCAAGTGGAATGAGATTTACGGGAACAACCTGCCGCCTCTTGCCCTCTATTGCCTGCTATCCCCAGAGGACTCGGGTGCCCTCCAGTTCCTTCTCAAGTTCATGGATAGGATGGCTGATTACCCAGACTGGAAGGTGACCAGCGCTCCGAATGACGAGGTGCCCATGGCTCACTCTCTCACAGGGTTTGCCACTGCCTATGACTTCATCTACACACTCCTGGACGAGCAGCGACAAAATGTTTACCTCAAGAAGATTCGCTCAGAGACGGAGAAGCTGTATGAGCTTTCTAAGTACAGAGGGTGGGGAAAGCAGTACCTCCAAAACCACCAAACTACCAACATATTAGCCATCATGACGGGCGCTTTAGTGATAGGCACACACGACGACCCAGAGTCGATGATTTGGAAACAGGTGTCGGTGAACTATATGGAGAAGACGATGTTCCTGCTGAATCACGTTGTGGACGGTTCCCTGGACGAGGGGGTTGCCTACGGGAGCTACACGGCCAAGTCCATCACGCAGTATGTATTTCTGGCCCAGCGCCATTTCAACATCGATAACATGCAAAACAACTGGTTGCGTGGACACTTCTGGTTCTACTACGCCACTTTGCTGCCCGGCTTCCAGAGAACCGTTGGCATCGCTGACTCCAACTACAATTGGTTTTATGGCCCTGAGAGCCAGCTCATCTTCCTGGACACATTTGTTTTGAAGAACGGAACGGGCAACTGGCTGGCCCAGCAGATCAGGAAGCACCGGCCGAAGGATGGCCCCATGGGGCAGTCCTCGGCCCAGCGTTGGACTACCCTCTTCACTGAGTACATCTGGTACAACGCCCACCTGGCCCCGCAGCCTCCTCAGGGCTTTGGCAATGCAGGGATGCACATCTTCTCCAACTGGGGGGTGGTGACATACGGGGCGGGACTGCCTCATGGCCAGGGGAACACTTTTGTCTCCTTTAAATCGGGAAAGCTTGGTGGCCGAGCTGTGTATGACATAGTCCACGCCAAGCCGTACTCCTGGGTGGACGGATGGAACAGCTTCAACCCCGGGCACGAGCACCCTGACCAGAACTCGTTCACCTTCGCTCCCAACGGGCAGGTGTTTGTGTCCGAGGCGTTGTACGGTCCTAAGTACAGCTACCTGAACAACGTGCTGGTTTTTAGCCCGTCCCCCACCAGCCAGTGTAACTCTCCCTGGGAGGGGCAACTGGGGGAGTGTGCAAAGTGGTTACGCTGGACCGACGCCGGGGTGGGGGACTCTGCGGGGGAGGTGATTGCTGCCTCCTCACACAGAGACACCATGTTTGTGAGCGGGGAGGCGGCGCCTGCTTACTCCCCCGCCATGAGGCTGAAGAGCGTGTACCGAGCTCTGGTGCTGCTCAACTCCCAGACTCTGCTGGTGCTGGACCACGTGGAGAAGTGGGACGACTCACCCGTGACCTCGCTCAGCGCCTTCTTTCACAATTTGGACATTGACTTCAAGTATGTGCCCTTTAAGTTCATGGACAGGTATAACGGGGCGCTGATGGACGTGTGGGACGCCCATTATAAGATGTTCTGGTTTGACACGGAGGGGATCAGCCCTGTTACTAGAATACAGGAGGCAGAACAGGCAGCCGAGTTTAAGAAAAGGTGGACTCAGTATGTCAACGTCACGTTCCCTATCAGAGGACCTGTAGCCAGAGTAGCATACATAATGCATGGACCTCACGTCAAAGTGTCAAACTGCAGATTTATAGACAACAGCAAAAATGGAGTAAGACTCTCTCTAATCATCAACAACACAGAGAAGATTGTGTCTGTTGTGACAAACTATAAAGATATAGGAGCCCGTTTAAGTTATCTAGGCTTTGGGGGTCACGCCAAAGTGGAGGACAGGCATCAGATGGTTCGATTCGGCTTGGGAACGGAGCTTGTTCCCAAACAAATCCCGACTGACAATCAGCTGTTTGATTTTGGATTCACAGTCAACGTGATAGCGGGAGCGATACTGTGCGTGGCCATAGGTTTCCTGACACTGCAGAGGAAGTTCTACGTGTGTTTCAGTAGACTCATGCGCTACGCCCTCCTGTCCGTGCTCACGTTATGGATCGCCGAGCTGCTCTTTGTGTCCAGCAGCTGTGACCAGCTCCTTTGCGGGGTCAAGTGGAAAGGAGCGAGCGCCAACCCAGAGGTCAACAAACAAATCAGACTTTATGACCAACATCGTTTTCTCTTGCCCACTGTTGTCATAACAACACTGCCTGGCTCCGGCTCTGACATCCTCAAGCACCTTTTCCACAACACCTCCGACTTCCTTTACCTACGCGTCCCCACGGAGCACCTGGACATCCCCGAGACGGAGTTTGAGTTTGACTCCCTGGTGGACGCTTGCGAGTGGTCCAGGTCGGACGCGGTGCGTGGACACTTCAAGATCATCCAGGGCTGGCTGCACTCTCTGGTCCACAACACCAAGCTCCACCTCCAGAACATCCAGCTGGTGGAGAGCAGCCGGGTGAAGCCTCCCCCAAGGGCCGGGCCCTCCAGGGACCGCAGGAGGAGGGCCCGGAGGAGGGAACCTGCCGCCGAGCTCAAAGGCAAGCTGAGGGCCAGTCTAGACCGGGACGCGGATTACGTGAGGGAGATGAGACGCCACGTCGCAGAGTACCCCAACGCCCGTGTGGTCCTCAACATGCGGAGCGGCAGCTGGGCATTGAAACTGCCCTTCATCCAGGAAGTGGTGGGCCCGGCCATGAGAACCATCTATCTGGTCCGGGACCCCAGGGCATGGATCTATCTCATGCTTTACAACAGCAAACCCAGCCTGTACTCCTTAAAGAACATCCCGCAGCACCTGTCCCTGATATTCAAGGAGGATGCTTCCAGGGAAGGATGCCCAACTTCAGCCCCGGAGTTTAAGATGATCCGGAGGCTTCTCTCCCACTCTGAAGCGAACGCTGTCCTGATACTAGCCCACCTGTGGCTGGCCCACACCAGCGCAGCTCTGCGTGTGAGTGGGTCCATGTCTCGGGAGTCCAACCTCCAGGTGAGGTTTGAGGACGTGGTCAACTTCCCCCAGGAGACGGCAGAGAGGATCCACTCCTTCTTGGGGGTTCCTGTCTCGCCCTCGGCCCTCAATCAGCTCATGTTCACCACCTCCACAAACTTGTATAACTTGATGTATGAGGGGGACATATCACCAGCCAATATTGACATATGGAGGCAGAATATGCCCGGTAAGGACATTAGACTGATAGAAGAGACGTGTGGGATTGTCATGAAGCGACTGGGCTACTCCAGGTTTGTCAGTTAACGAAACAAAACTCTGCCCGATAAACTCTTGCAGCTCAGCTGAAGGGAAGTTGAAGATGTTTGTATCTGCCAATCTTTGATCTTGGTGTGATCTCTTGTTGTATTTTGCACTGATGACTGACAATGTAACGGTACATGTAATGTTTTAATCACAAAAGTAAAATGATATAAAGACAGAAGGAAAGGGTAGTTTTATTACACCTTTGTTCCCCTTTGGGTTCTATGACATGGTATGTGAGGTGTTACACTCAAACTTTTACAAGTGAGGATGTTTTACATTAAAATGAGTTGAGGGGATATGAAAGGGGAAACATATATAGTTAAACATGCCTTTCCCCTGTCACCCACACTCAGTGCCCCCAGGACATTCAAAACACTCTGAGTAAGATCTTTGAAGTCTTAACATCTAGCAGTTATCTCTTAAAAGGTTTTCAAAATACTACAGTGTCTAGGTTGATTATTTTTGTACATCTGTTAGCAGAAGTGGAGCTTCATTGTTTGACTATAAATATACATGGATAATGATGTGGATTGTATTTTCATAGACTGTAAACGTATACCTGTCGTGTGGCAAACATGCCATCAAGGAGTTGTGTTTGAAGTTCAAAGAAGACATGACATGATAGGTGGCTTAGCACTTTTGCAAGGAGTTTCCTCGATTGTGTGTGAAATTCTGTGCATAATTCTTTTTAAAGCCTCTCATGTCAAGTTAACTCTATGTAGCAATTAGCTTGAATGCATAATGTCGGATGGAATTTCTTAGACTAAAAGGAATTCTCAAAGTCTTTATGATTCACGAAGGCACACATCCCAAAGGGGAGCAGCGAAATGAATATTATTATTGTAACCCCCTTTAGCATGTATTGAACTAGATCAGAGGAAAGAGCTCAATAGGGATCAGGCTGTGCTAACTGTCAGCCTTGACACATTTTCAGTCTGAGCCATTGCAACACGTCCCCCACAGCTACCCACATTAATCTCCAAAACGTCATAACCGAGGCTCACCCTATGTTTTTATAGCTGTCTTATCTTCATCATTGAGGCCTGGAAGAAATGCAAATGGCATAAGTTTCCATTTCCTGTCGCTCTAAATCAGATCCTCGATGATCTTTCAGGCCTTTGTCTTAAAACTATTCTGTAGACACCAGACCGCACAAGGGATGAATATTAAGTTACTGAAATGAAGTTCCAGTTTATTGAAAGAGACGTTTCTTGACCATGATCAGTTTTCTTTGCTACAAAATGTGAGCGAAATGTTTGCCTTTAAGTGTACATTTACTGAATGCTTTCTTCAAACATGATTATATATTTGCATAATTCTTTCGGTGGATATGGTAGATGTTCAGAAACCGTCATTATATTTGTGAACAAAAACATGTAATTTTTTGGCGTTTTAAACAATATCAGTAGTTTTTTTTTCTCAGCCTGACTGGCCTGTTTTCAACTCAACACTGAGACCCTTGACTGCTTGGAAAACCTGTTTGATGTTGTGGTCTTTGAATGTGTGTAGACTTGGCAGATATGCTTTCACTTTGTTGTTGCAATCCTGTTACCAACTCTGTTTCGTATACTGTATGCTTGTGGGGATATGTTTCCTTGCTTCTGTGGCCTTGAATTACAAATATTTCTTCACATATATTTTCTGTGTGTTCCAAAGCAAAATGCAGAGGCATTGTATAGAAAAATAATAAATTCATAAATATATTAAAACACAGTGATCGTTCAGATCCATTACATGATTTGTGTGGATTTTTAGTAGACAGGGTATATTGATCAACATATAGTGGTAGAATTGTGTTCGTTTTTCATCACTTGGATAGTGACAGACCTAATGTAATCACTGTACGGATGCCTCACTATTTTACTGGGAAGGGTTGACAGACGTCTTAACTGCCCATATAGTGGACCTGCATGAAAAGGAAGGGCCATTAAAAATCTGTTAGGAGTTGCTCATGTCATCTCTTCCCTTAACAAGCACCCAGGCATATAAAACATGTCCTAACTGATACATGGCCAGACTCAGCCCTGCTTCTGTACCCTCACTCCCAGCCTCTCTCCCTGTCTCTTTCAGTCTCTTTCTCTCTGTCTCTCTCTCTGTCTCTCTCACTCACTCTCTCTGTGAGTCACTTGTTTTATTACTCATTTGTTCCTGATCCCAGAGAGTTGGGTAAATGCATCCCTCTATTAATTCCTCTCCCAGCCAAGGAAATGTCATTTACACGCAATTACTCACTCCAGGGTACTGTATACGTCAACAGTACAATACAGAAGTATTACAATTCTTAGGGTGCACTTCAGTTTAAGAAAAGGCATATTGCTCTTCTGTGGAGTTCCCCCTACAATGATCTGAATGCAAAACCGTTGTGACTGGCATTTAATGTTACTGTAATAACAGCTTTCCGAAATTAATTATTCCTTTGCCTAAAAAAGTCTACCAGAGATATGTTTCATAACCCAAGCTACCCTAATTTGTTTTAAATACTAACAGGTTATATAAATTATTCTAAAATGTCTTGTCTTGCTTCCATTTGTTAGCTAGAGGTATCCCTATAGTGTTCGTTTCATTCTGCTCCCTTACCTATCTTTTCATATCCACCAAGACAAATTACATAACAAAAAACGATTTGATCTCTCTGATTACAGAGAGAGTGTGTCAGATAGAGTAACTAATCTGTAGCAGGGGAAATAAGGAGAAGAATTAAGGTTATTGTGTAAAATGTTATAAAATAAAACTGTATAGGATAATACCACACATAATAATCATGTGTTTCTGATCCAACTACTCAGGATGAATAAATACTACAGCACAACCATTGAGAAACACAAAGAAACACCACTACAAAACCAGAATGAAATGAAAAAACAAGCAGCAGAAAAAACAAGGGGCCAGAGGACGATTAACAATACATGATCAAAAAAAAAAAAAAAAAAAAGGTACATCGTCTAACAGTTACTACTATTGCATCTGGACGAGAGGATTCACACAGTATCACGCTGGAGACTAGAGGTTAACCGGACGGAACAGAGGACTCGATTTCAGCTGAGTTGCCATCGTCCTCCCTGCGCTATCTGTATCCTCAGCTCCCAAGGATCCCTCCCCGGAGAGAGCGTCTCTCTCACACCGCCATGTCTCCTGCCAAGGCTCATTCATTAACCTTTACTGCAGTCACCATCAGTCACAGCACATTCCGCTTTTCCAGGGAAGGGCATTGTTCGACGGCTATGATGTGCCACAGAATTAACCTATCAATGCAAGAGAGGGAGAGAAAGAGTGAGATTGCTGGTAACGTTGGCATTGCTCACAGTTTGAGCAATCTGAAGACGTGGGAATGAATGAGAATTGCTTTAGGAGCCTCACTTGGAGATCTGGAGACGCGTGTGCCCTTGGGGAGGGGACAAGAAAAACAGGGATGGAGGCAGGTTAGTTGGAAATAAAGTATCATTTTTTGTTGACAAGGTGTAGGCAGATGGCTAAGCCACTGTATCCCCCCCCCACCCTCCTCCTCCCCCCTCCACACACATTCGCACATTCTGGGTAATTTTCACCTTACAAATAGTAATGGCATGAAAGCAGATCAGTGCAAATGTTTTCCCTGCTGACACCACTCTGTTTGGCTATGGGATGGCGTGAGCCCGGATCAATCTGATTGGTATTAATGTGAGCTGACTGGGGAGGAAATACAGGGCATTGTCAATTTACAACAGAGGACGAGCTTCATCTGTTGTGAAAATGGAATCCTTCATGGCAATCAAGCAAAGCGTCACACATTAATGAAGTTGATCCACAGGATTCAAGGTTCATCTGAAGCCGAGGGGAAATCATAAAGGATAGAATGTTTTGTATTTCACTACAAGGTTACTTGTCAGTCGTAGACATACCCATAGTCATAGCATGCCCAATATATAACTAAAATATTTGTATTTCTTGAGGAAGCAGTTGATGTAAATGATGGCATTTGTTTTGGATTTGAATATTTATTTGTGGGTATTGATGGTGTAGAAGAATATACTTTCATCAGAGTGAAGTGGTTGCTTCTCCATTCTATCCATTACCAGTGAAATTCATCCATGATTGACAGATTTACTGTTTAGTCTCAAGTGTTATAAGTGAGAATTGCTGTCGCTGTAGACAAGCTTGACACGTGATGTTAAAGATAGCTATCTGTCATCTGTGTTGGTAAAAGCTTTTTCTTTTATCTCCCCAGATCTGATGGAAGATGCATGACAATAATTGAACTTGCATTTCTAACTGTTGTTTACCTTTTAGCATTATCACAGCAACAACAACTTAAAAATGCAAAGTATACTTATTTAAAATAAATATTTTGAATCTGAAAGATTGTATTTGACCTTTCCAGCTCCAGTGTCATCTCTGGCCCTTAACTGAAAACATCTTCTTTCTGCTGCTTAGCACTACACATACGCTATGATATTTATTGAACACATTTACTAAATGTAAATGTATTGAGACTTGGCTTTTGAAGGGAAACCCTTTTACTTCCTCTCAACCTTTTTGTTCTTCTTAACCACTTAATTTCTGTGAATCTATCTTACTACAGTCAAGGTTACCTTGTCTCACTCAACATCCAGGCTGAACCTTGCTCATGTCAGGCTATACATTGGGGGGCTTTGTGAATGTGGTTTACTTTTAGTCATTTAGCAGACAGACGCTCTTATCCAGAGCGACTTACAGGACATTCCACCGAGGCAAGTAGAGTGAAGTGCCTTACCCAAGGACACAACCAAATTTGGCACGGCCAGGAATCGAACCAGCAACCGTCTGATTACTAGCCCGATTTTCTAACCACTCAGCCATCTAACCCCAACTTTTAACTTGCCTCTGTCTCCAGTTTCAACCCCTGCGGCTCGTCCACAAATGCAAACCAAGCACAAAGGGCCGCTGTGACGTGTTTATAAACATCAACTCTCGCTCTGTTGACAGACGGCTTCAGCTGCCGCCTGACAATGTTAGCGCAAATTGGACTTGACCCGTTCTGTTGGAAAACGACTTTGTTCAACAAGAGAGGCCGATATTGTGAGTTAATGAGCTGTTTCGGTCTATTACGAGGCTACGCTGCGCTACACTAACTCAACCTCAGAGCTGTTGTTTTTTTTTCTGAGGTGAGGGACAGTTTCCAGCTGGCGTGCGGACAGACAGACGGGAGAAGCTGTTCCTGGATGACAGACTCAGTACTCGTTCATTACGGGAAGATCAGGAAACCAAAACCCTCTGTCACAGCACGACTGTGGCCACTGCTCGCCCCCAAGGTCTGAAAGACGTCAGTACTCAGCCACTCATGTTTTATTGGCTAGAGAAATACTATTGGCAGCAGAAAAGAAAAGAGATAAATATGTGTCTCAGATTGTTGTCGTTTTCCTGGCTGTGTTCCATCCTGAATAATGTAATTAGGCATGAATCAATGAATCTGAACTTGGTATGATTTGATTTAAATGTTGGCGGAGGAGCGCTATGTAACAGTCCCTGTCAGGCTGGATGTACAGTGCCTGTGTCATAGTGGCACCTTTGATAGTGCTTTAGCTAAGAACCTGGCAGACATAAGAATGAAGATATTGCCGCAATGAAAGCTTAAGAAATTTTATGTTCCCCTAAGCCCATCCACAGTACGACAAGCTCTCTAGCTTTCTTGGTACGCTACATGTGGTGAAAGGTTACTTTTACTAGATAAGAAATTGACCAGGAAACCTGAGATGGGGAGGGAATTGTGAACAAGGAGTTTAGGAGGTAAGCTGCTCATTACTGTACAGCTTTGTATCATCCTCCTACCCTGCCACCCAATCAGACTACTCACCATCTAGCATGAACCTCAGGTGTCATGCCAGGCACGCAGAGATCACCAAAATGCTGACTTTTTGATTCCTAACGAGACATATTTCATGATGATGTTTCCTCAGTGGAAACATTTGGTCTGTTTGTGGCCTTTTCAGGACACGTGGAACAGCATATGCCCTCCAGTGGGGACCTGCAAGCTTAACCCAGAAAAGGCAAGCCACCATATGTTATAAACCTGTCTAAATCAGTCTATTAAACACTGCAACCTACCTGTTAATAGATTTACTGATAGGAAATTGTAATTTCTTCAATAGATTCTTTTGAGTTTTCTAGGACACCAGTTAAGGGAAAGTTATACAGTTACCCTGGACAATTTCTGGTATACTAACTGAGAAAAAAAAGGCCTGTATTAGCAGGAATCTGCAGCATTGTCCCTGACTAAGGCATTCCAGAGCTCACTTAAAACGGAGGCCGCCATTTCCCCAAACACACCTCCTGACAGCCTTGTTTTATTGTGAAAGAGTCGTCTTAGCAACATTGACAGGTTGGTGAGAGACTGGGGGTGGGTCCTCTCGCATTCCCCTCCTCCCCAGTGAGGTTTAGCTGGAGAGAGGAAGCCAGATGGCCCGATTCTGTGCTCATCTGCTTCAAGTCCTGGGAGACAGCCTATCTGCTCTACTCTTGGCTACATATGCAGGCACAGCACGGCAAACACACCACCAACTGATATTGAGAGAGACAAGGCCAATGCAATCCTGCACCTATCCCAGTGAGAAAGTGTATCTAGGATGTTTTTTTTTAATGATTGTCATCCTGTATTGTGGTTTTTCATACTCGGCAACACAATAGCACAGGTGTTGTGTGTGTGTGTGTTGTTCTGCCTGCTGTGCACACGGACTCATGGGATGTGTCCGTTCATGCTCAGTGTTAGAACAAAATGACAAGATCAAAAGAAAAAAATGGATGTGTTATGTCCTTGATATGGTGGACGTGTCACCGCGGCAATACAAAGGGATGATCCGATGACAGTGGTAATAGCTTTGGAGAAGACGTGTTGGACGTTACACCATGACTTGAATCTAGAACCGAACAAGATGGATGAAAGCTTCCAGCTGCTTGGCTGTATCCATCATTTTATACAGAACCCAAATTGAGAATTTGATCAGGAGAGAGATGTTGAAGGTCAAGTATTTATCTTGTTGTCGTTTTAGGCTCTACGTCTTCTTTTTGTGGTTGTGATAAATGAGCAGCTCTATTCTAGTTGGTCTGTTGGTGAAACTTAAACCTGAAGGCCAGAAAAGGAGTTTTTGTTCTGTAATGTTATGCTCAAATTGATTCTGTGTGAATGAATTGCAGCTCAAAAGGTATTTCCAGCTTGTACTTCAGCCTCTTAAATCTCTACTCTCTTTCCCCAGATGTCCTTCCTTCTAGGGCACAGTCTGATATATGCTACATTGTTCAGATTCTAGCTATGTACTAGGGAGTAAAGAACACAACATCATCACAGATCATACAGTTCATGTGTCCTGAGTCTGGAGCTTGAGGACCCTCCATGGAAACATACTCAAGATGGCCTATCACCTTAGCTGAGCAGGTGCGAAACTAAACATTAATCCTATCAGTGTACGAACCTTGCCTAACCTCATTGCATTTGCTGTTTTTTTTGCACTAAACTCTTTGTATTCCCTGTCCTGGCTAAGCCTTTCATGTATGGGCTCTCTGCATTTCTCCCAAACATGATATCAAATGCAAACACCTCCTTATATCACAGCAAAGCTCTGACTTTAATCCTTCATCCATCGTGCCGAGCAGGGGTGCTTGAATAACGGCCAGCTACAGACATGACAACCCCTGTCTGCTCACTCCTCAGTCCCCCCCCACACCTCTCTCTCACACACACACACACACACACACATGCACACACATGTATGCACACACACATGCACACATACAGGTACATACATGCACACACACCAACTGCAGTGTGGGAGAGACCACATAGCTCTTCCCCCTGGTTCTGCGGATGTTGGTCGCCTGTCATCCATGCATCCTTTGGCTTCCAGGGATTGGCAGGTCCTCCTTAGGGCAGGAATGATGCTGTCTCCTTAATGAGGGCCTTTGGTTGCCGTGACATTCTTTCTGAGCAGCGACTATGGGGGAAGTAATGTGTAGATCATGTCCCTGTAGCGGTGGCGTCTCATTAAGGGCCCGGACTGGAGTGATTGGCTGCGTTGCATTATTGATGAGGGACCAATGGAGGCTCTGATTAATTGAAAAAGTCCTTGGTGCCGGGAGGAGAGAGATGTGTGAGTGCATTCCCTGTGTGAGCAGCCTCATCACTTCAGCCCACAATTGGGCAAAAGAGGAGTGCATTATGTGTAAAACAGAGGCTGACGCATGCGTGTCACACACGTGCACACACTCTTATAATGATCTGTCTTCTATATTTATGGAATCCTGCAGCACACACACTGTTTAGATGAAACGGATGGTTGAAGCAGAGCGATGGGCAGGGCTGGACATCAGCAGGCTGAACAGATGAATTCTGAGAGGAGTGAGAGTAGGAGAGGGGCAGTTATGGTGCTCAACCAGCCCAGCTGTATGTCGCCAGGCACCTGCGATACATGGAGGGTAAATAAATTATAAAGCTGTCAAGAGACGAACCACAGGACAAAGATGGATTAGCAAAAGCAATCAAAAGCTAACAAAGCTGAACCGGGAGAAAGGTGGGGGTGGTGTTGCTTGGGGTGGAAGGGATGGTTGTTCGAGTACTTCCATTATCTTGTTGCTTTTCGAGGGATTGTCTACATGCTAATATTTAAGTGTCCTCACTGAGCTTTGGTTCACAACCAGCACTTGGAATTCTGACTGAAATTTCTCCAACGAAGGTTGAGTATAACAAGGGATCTTGGTACTGTGATCTATACATACTGTCTATGAGAGCTCTATTATTTAGTACAGTAAAGACTACAGAGAGAAAAAGTTAATTACTGAGAACCTTCTAAAAAAGTTGACGTCATCCATATCTTTGAAAATCTCACTGTAACTTCGGTGAATGTATTCTCTTTTTGCCTTCTTTAACTTAAACATTTAGAGATGTTGGGAGAACACATGGGAGATGCCGTACACAAAGGCCCTTGACGATGACTACGGTCAGGTTCATTGGAGAGCGCTAAGGCCGGGTTCTTCTTGGGAGGAACTTCTGGAGCTCATTCGGATCATTCCTTAAAATCTGTATCTTTTTGGAGACACAGTTGACCTCAGATCAAGTCTGCAGCAGGGTGATCCAAAGGGCTGTGGCCTTGTGGTGACGGGTTCTAGCCTGAATTACAGGTCTGGATAGAACACCACCAGTAACATCCATCTCTTGTCCTTGTCTCCCTGCCGAGATGTTTAGTTAGCAAGATTTTAATTGATAGATGTAGAAAATGTGTCTCTTTCTCTCTCCATTGCTCCATTTCTCTCTCCTCGATCTTTTTCTCTTTTTCTCAACCTTTCTATGTACACTGTATGACTGCCACTGAAGATGAGATGCAAGCTGACTATATGTATCAGACGTGAATGTTCTTACTCTGTGTTCATTTGATCCTTTCTTTTTCATGTAAACACCATTGATTGTAGATAATAGCTCATTCTACAGGAAATCAATCGGATCCCCTTTTAAGATTGCTGCTTTGTCTGGTAGCTGTGCTGGTAATGGTGTTTACCGTGTAGAAAATAGCCCAGCCTTGCTAAATGAGAATCCTGTCGCCTCCACTGATAACTTGCTGAACTTAATTTGGCATCTCTGGAACATTAGTTTTGCAGATAAAGAATATCTATTTCTGTGTGAATGTTGGTGTTGGTGTGCATTGCTTTCAAGAATGACTCAATGTTAAAACATACAAACATTTTACTGAGAAATTCATGGCCGTATGTGCCAGGCATCAGAAGATGATGCGACGTTCTACAATAGAGAGCTACCAAAAAGCACAGTAGAGTTTTTCCCGCAAACTATGTGAGAAAGCAACGCTTTCTTATGTGCGATCACAGTTGGTTAGATCAGCAACTGCAGTCTTATTTGGTCATGTAAAGTTGTCATGTGTTAAAAACTGCTTGTGACTGAATAACAAAGATCTGTCTGAACATCTGTTGACTGTATGTTATCTTTGTTTTCACTATGAACACAATTCTCTGACTTTCATGCCTATTTCCAGTGGAAGCAAAAAAAACCTTTGAAAAAAGGTTTGAATCTAACTAGTTGCTTCTAAGAGAAGCAACACTAGCTCTGCCTTAATTGTTATAACCGCACCATCACCTCAATATAACCTCATGCAGACCCCGAGCCAAAACCCCACTCAAAAGATTAGTCATCTTGACGAAAAAGAACAACAACTCCTGATGGAACTGCAGGGGATCTATGCCTGCTAGATCACTCTTTAATGTCGTTCCTGATGATTGGCCGTGCCTGCCTCCCAGGTCAGTATAATTGCAGGCTATCTCGTCTGCCGGGGGAGATGTCAATATCAAACCAGTCAGTTTTCCCGCTCTGCATGCCAACATGGCTGCTCATCAGGCTTATTGGCAAGGACTTTCAGGGTAATGTTTCACTGGAAGAGAGAATGAAAACACCTCAGGGTTGGTGAAAATTCCAATTAGTAGAAGTCAATATTTAGCAAGTGTTTGCATTGACCATAACTCTCCCGCTGAAGACTTGAGTTGCAAGAGCACAGTGGTTTGAATCATTGCACCACAAAAAGAGCAATGCAGTCATAGCCTACTGCAGGAGAACCATGTGATTCAGACACCAGTAATCCACGTATCATGTCTCCGCAGACATGTTCATCCATATGCAGTGGAGACCTGATCCCTCGCTCAGCGAGCGTCTATGACACCACCTCAGTGTGATTCTAGAACACTGCTGAGGCGAGACCTTCTTCTGCTTCCTGACCAGGATCCAGTTTCACAGGAGATTTGCGGTGCAGTCAGGAAGTAAACAGAGCGTTTCATAAGGCCTGCAGCTGGGCGGGGAGAGGGAGAGGGGAATGAAGCTATGCAGAACTTATGTTTCACTTGCCTTTTTATCATCCACTCAAGACTGCAGACAACCCTCAACCTTTCACACACGCACAAACAAACACACCCACACACCCACACGCATGCATACACACCTCTGTGCAGGTGTGTATGCAGAGTGTTCACACACTGAATTCAGAACAGAAAGCCCCTGGGTATAGTGTCTCTGTTAGCGTTATCTGGGGAAGCTATGTAATCCTCTACGTAAGTAAAAAAAACTGCATCCTAACAGGTTCACACCAGGAACCACATCATAAGTGCCAGTAAATGCTTTATTTTAGTTTTAACACAGGGCCAATTGAATGTACGATAAAGCCAATGTACTTCCAATAGAAGCATGTAACAGGCAAAAGCCATTTCAATGTTTCTCCTTTTCTCCTTTTAGCAGACCTAAACTAGGGAATACAGTCTGATCCATGTCCATGTCCCCATGAGGACAGACCTTTGCTCTCCAGAAACCCTGATACATGTGACGGGACAATGCCTCCCCGGGTGGAATGGAAGCGAGGTATCGAACACAGGGGCAAGTGGCATTTATCTCTTGCAGGCTGCAGCCAGAAGAGGCCTCCCCCACCCTTTTGTCCTCCCCTTCCTCACCCACTGCCTCCCTCCCCACCCCTGTGCCTCAACCTGCCTCACCATCTCTTCCCCTCTGCCTCCCACACCACCTGCATTCCCCTTCCATCCGACCCCCCACTTGTCACTCTGCCTCCCCCCTCCCCCCTCCCCCCTCCCCCCTCCCCCTTCCCCCCTCCCCCTCTCCCACCCCCCTCCCCCACCTTGGCTCCCCTTCCCCACCTTGGCTCCCCCCCCCCCCCAGTGCCCTCCCTCCTCTTTCTGGGTCGGCTTGCAGTGCCAAAACAGGAGCAAGGCGGTCCCTTCTCATCTCCGCCAGCTCTGATCTCATGCTTCTCCTAGCCTTTGTAGTGTTCCAGCTGTGTGGCTCAATGGAGATAAGACACCTGCATTGATTCCCAATACAACCCCTGGCACAGCGAGCACAACACGTCTGGCCGGACATTCTAATCATAAGTTAGACACACAATTGCTCTCATGCACCCATCCTTCCAATGCTGTCTTTGTATGTGGAGTTGTACGTACTCACGATCCTACGACAGTGTAAAGGTGTCCAGATGTCCTCTCTGGACTGTGTGAAAGGTTTCTACACGTCTTTCTTTTACGTCATATTGACGTGCTTGAGGAGTCACACTGAATTAACGCTAGTGTGCCATCATTGCGTATTATCAGTATATGTGAAAACAAAGATTGCTTAAGATGTTGCACTAAGGCCCTTTGTCCAGATGTTTAAAATATCAACTTCTTAGGCAGGTCATCCACTGATCAGGTGGTCTTGGTGCCTGGTTGATTTGAGGTGACACCATCTTTTTATTGCCAATCTGGAGAAGACAGACAGTATAACATGGATGCAATGGCTCCCCATGTTGAATTGAGGCCTCTCTCTGTCCCATGCAATTACAATGCATGGAGGAGCTGATCCAAATTACCCTTTCAACGTACCCACATAAATGCTTGGGCACTATTAAACTGTCTAGAGCGATGCATTCACGCCATTGCATTGTTGAAATAAAATAATTTTCTCTGCACTGTCCAGCAATCCAATCAATAATTACTGTGGTTGGAGGGACCTAGACCTTGTAATGTTTTAATCAGACCCTGTTATTGAACCTTTCGAGTTGTAATAAAAAAATGAGTAGGAATTAAGCGCTGCCAAATGGCAAGCAAGATTGGCAAGGCAGTCAAATACAAGAAAATTAGTAGGCTGGTTTGTTCATTTGCAATGGAGATTAGTTTTCAGAGAAAAACAATAGGATTATTGTAATATTTTTCTCGACCCAATAAATATTAAATGTTTTGCTTTGAACTGCTGGCAATAAACGAAATAGACTGCCTGCAATTTCAGAAATTGAATATTTATCATTTTAGGCACCAATATGAGTTTGGGTTGTGCCCACGATGCAGGAAGATTTTGCATCCTAATCAGTTATGCCATGTATTTAGTGGTCACACAAGTTGATGGCTTGAACAGGTTTCACTGTACCCCTGAGGTGCATAACAATAGAACGTTTCGAACTGCTCATTGTCGTATCTCAAAACATTTCCATGTAGCCTAGTGTAGCAGTCAAGCCCTAATGTCTCACATATTTATTCCTTTAGACAGAGGGTCACGTTCATAGAGAGAGAGTGAAATAAGACAGGGCAGAGCTGAGCAGCTTCCTGCTGGAAACAGTATCTCCTTTCGAGAGAGTAAAGAGAAAGGAGGGAGGGGAAAAAGAGGTAGAGCAGATAGAGGACCAGGCTATTTGGAGCATAATTTCCATGGGGACAGAACCAGCTCCCCTCATGCTCACCTTGAGGACTCACATCGGGGCCGTTGTCGTGGTGACAGCAAGCCCAAACGCCCAGCGCAGTCACAGGGGGATGCCTCAATGGGTAAACACAACCAAACATCGTGTGTTGGTAATGCCAGTAATGCTTGATCATACTGTATCACCACACACTGTATGTCAAGGCTCCTCAACTCTGTTCAAGGAGAACGGTCTTGCTGTGAGTTACACAACTAGCTTGTCTAACAAAAAACAACAACAATTATAGTTGAGGTGAAAACACGTAGCACATTAGTACTTTTCCAGGAACAGGGTGGATCTATGTGCTGTGTGCAATGTTTCTGCGATCACTGTTTGACACAGCGTTGTTTATCAACAGGGGGCGATAGTCATAGGAGCTTGCATGTTAACATCCTACGGTGGAATGAACTCAGGGCAGAACGTATGACAACTCAGAAGGGATGTGAAGGAGAATTGGATGCAGACAGTGACAGGGCTGATATAACACACACACTCTGTAGATCATCACGTGGAGGTTGATGTCAATGTCAAAAGTGCTATCCTATGACGGCGTGGGGGACCATTAAATATTTAACAGTGTTGATGGTGCAACTTGAGAGCGTTGCCGAGCCATTTGGGGTCGGCCTCTTTAAAGAGGGCTTGTGGACAAGGGCTGTTAATTTTCTTTTGCCACGTCTGCTGTCTAATACACCTGGAGGCCGCGCTCCTTAAACATTTCTGTTTATTTATGGTCTCATGTCTGCCTCACAGTTTTTTGACAGAGGACTCAATCCTTTTCAAGGTCTACAATTTGTAACTGTGTCTCACACTGAACATCTTTCAGTTGTGGTAATGATAATGTTGTTGGACAGTATTGGAATACTCAATCGCAAATTGCTGGTTGCTGTTTGGGATCCTGTGGTGAAAGTCACTGGCTCCACCAGCTCAAACCTATTATTGAGCCAGGATTCCCCCTAAAAAGGTTTTGCTTTTGTGACAAAGTTTAAACAAATCTTTCTTTAACATTAAAAAAAAAAAAATCTCCAGAAATCGAGTGACAATTTATGTACCACTAGATGGCAATTAATCATCAGTTAAAAAATTATAATTGCAGTATGAGTTTAGATGAGAGCATAGTCTGTTCATTAGAGTACGTGGTGAGCAGGGTGTTGTGGAAATCAAAATATAACAAGCACTTTTCAACACAATCTGTTTGCTTCGTTAATTCCTTGGTTTCCATCATTATAAAATTTTAAATTTTTTGTTGCAGTCTTGATGTGTGGTTTGGATAGAAAGAACATCCCACACACACACACACACACATACACACACATACAATCAAACCAAGGTGTTACAGCTGCAAGCATCTTTTGTATGTGTACGAGTCTGTATCAATGTCTTTTCAAACTGAATAATGTAGGATTATACACTTCAAATAAATACAACTTGACAAAGGACAAAGGACATAGTAGGCTCAAGACGCACTTGTTTCGGGAGTACAAAGGTACTTAGGAAGATTGGCTGGACCTGATGTTTCCTCCAGGATCACAATGACTCCTATTGAGAGACTTGTTGCTCTTGTTGGTTAGTTGTAACTGACTTAAAACTGTTGTACTTGCTGTGTAATATATTTTTGCTGCTTGCATTTTTCCACAGGTACACCCTTGCATTTTTGTTGTTGTTTAGGTTCATGTTGTTAAATTGTTTAATTGTAACATGTTCAAATACATGCTCTTATGGTTCTTCCCTTTGGGATTTATTTAGTTTTCACAGTGTATGCTTCATGTTTTGGCTACCTGTAATGTTTGGGCATTGTTATGATCAGTGACCTATGCACTTTTGTAAAGCTCTCTTTTGGAAGTCGCTTTGGATAAAAGTGTCTGCTAAATGCATACATGTAAATGTACTTACTTTTTGTTTCACCTCACGTTCATGCCACATAACAGGCTAGTATTTTCCCAACCTTCATACCCTTATTTTGTGTTCTGAACCCTAACCACCAATGACAACAGTCAGAGGCAATGAAACCCCCTCCTGATGAAGATGTCTCTGATTATCAGAAGCCAGAGATGAAATGGAATATATTTATACTGCATTGTTAAGACTGCCTGGGTTTAACTGATCAATAATTCACGGCAGAAGCCTGCCTATCTCCTGGAGAGGGGGGGGGACAAGTAGATAAAAGAAAGTAAAAAAAAAAGAAAGACAGAAAATGGAGGAGACAGAAGTTTCTGATGAGCTTGAGAGTTTTTTTTCCCCTGTATTAACGGCAGAATGGAAGATAAGCAAGGGGAGGTAATGGAGAGACCCCCATGGGAGGAACCAGCCAGTGAGCCAAACCGCCTCCGCAGATTGGATTAATATTGCATGGACGCCAAGTGCAGGCCCCCTTTCTGGAACACTGATTACCTCATCTCCCTCTTTCACATCTTTTTAAAGAAAAACGCATCTCGACACAACGACGCTGACTCTGCAATGAAAACAAAGCCAGCTGCCAGTCCTCTTCTGGAATACAAGGCCGATTTCTAAACATCTCTCCATAACCAAAGAAGAAAAACTTTGAGTAAGAACTAATTGAATGTTACAGAAGGAGCATCAAGATATTCTGTCTGGGCAGAGGTTAGCGTCTGAGTCTGCTGAATATACTGCTGGTATCTCAGAAACAATATCCATGCAAATTTTCAAAACATGACATTACGTCCTGTATTGTGCTCTGTCATTAAAAGTAGCGTCAACTTTAGTTAAACGCGAGAATTGCCGGGAGGTCCTATGGAATGAGTTTATCCTTTCAGTCGTGTTTCAGTTTTATTTTCCGTCCATGGAATCAGGTGATTGTATAACAGTTCTCTGCTAACTATCAAACAATGTCTTTGCAAAGTCATAGCTACAGTATGTGTGTGGGCACATTATAATTTTTTTTCACCGAACATGACAGAATCTGACTGGGAGCTGTTAGTAGGGTGGCTCTTTAGTGTCGAGGGAAACAAGAGAGGGAAGAGGAGGAGGAGTTTGAGAGTCTCTGAAAGACTAAAATGCAGTAGAGGAGAAGAATGGCTCCATTCCGAATCGTTCCAGAAGTCCCAGGAGAAACTGAACGATTGGTCAGGACCTGACTGGGTATTTCCCCTCTATCTTACTTTGATACTATCCCCCACACACACACATACACACACACACACATAAATACACATTCTGACCTATCTGCTGTCTGACCCCCCCCCAGCCCACAGGGAATAGAGGAGCACCAGCAGCATTTCCTCTGTAATCTGTCATGTTTTCTTCTCTGTCCGACTCTTTGCAGTTCTGCAACTTTTGATGAATGGGAGGAACCGCCTGCAACACCTTCACCCTTCCACCGCCACGCCTGCCGACCGTGGGTAAAAGCTGCTAACTGAGACCAGCGCGCGTCATCCGCTCATTAACTACACCTGTGTTAGCCAGCACAAGCCCATTGGGCCACGTCCGATAAGGCGGCATTAAAAGGCCGCGCAGATATGCACACACACCCAGGTTGTTGTATGATCTGTGCTGCTGCTGCCCTCCACCACCCCCTTCTCCCCCATGCTGTCTGTATGTTCTATATTTCAGGGGGATTATATCTCTATTGCTCCCTGCCTCATATTTCATGTATGTATGTGTCGCATCGAGGAGGCAGGGAGTGCTTCCCTTAGATTATCCACTCCGCCAAAGTCTAACCTATTTCCATGTCATGGTTATCAATAAATGCTCAATCTAATATGTGAGTGTCTTGTCTGAACTGCTGCTTTGCTCTGTCTTGTCCAGACACCTGATTAACCTACATAGAAATAGGCACAGAGCATGATGAGATTTATCATAGGGAACAAATGAGGAATAAATATTGCTGACAAATAGGGCAAGGCTTGACTAGGTGGTAATACTGAATAGCAACATACAGTATTGATTTTAGTGTCCTTGCGTTTTTGAAAGGCAGTTAATTAGAAAAAAGTTTAGGCGGGCCTAGCCTTGATCCTAAAATATATATAGGTATGTTGCTTTAAAAATGTTTTATAGATTAACAGATAAATTGTATCTGTGTAAGGAGTACATCTGATCATGACACTGCTGCAGAGTAGGTGAGGGTTACTTCTCAACACAGCCCTTGTTGACTTGGCTGCCATCTTGTGTCGAGCCATGGTAAGTGCAGTTTGTCTCAGACAAGGTTCTTCTTTCTGCTTTTCTATCTTGTGCGATGAGATCTATACAGGGCCTACTGTGCTGCAAATGGAAGTTTGAGAAATAAGCACCTTGCATCCCTGCTTTCCACTCAAACTAACCTCTGCAGGCACAGACACAGTCAGCCAAGCTTAGTCATCTCTCATTTCAAGTGTGTATATAGATGGAGGTACCCAATGTCCGGCACACAGTGCATTACCCGTCTTAGTTTTATCCTGCTGGAAGAAAAAAAAAACATTTTGTTGGTAAAGTGTGAACACACACACAGACCTGAGGATAATGGGACGCACACACAGATGCATTATCACACCAGACAGGAACACACATTCACACACTGGCACAAACACACCTTGATGCATTGCTAAACAGCTCATTAAGCCATTAGGGTGATCCCACCCAGAAGGTGTTGAGTTTGCATCTCCAGCTTGTCCATTAGCTTCTTCATTAATACACCTTCCTGTGTCCACCTGTTACAGCTCTTCCTCCACTGCACCACAGAAACCAGCAGATGCAGAACAAAGTTTGCTGCAACTGAAATGCTTTCAAATAACAAGGCTAGTTTTACACTGGATATTCTATCATCTTTATGGTTTTGCTTATTATAAACTCAGACGTAAAATATTAGGACATTACATTGGCTAGTCTCTCCCAAGTGCCTAAGGCAGACATGAAATATAAATAATGTTTTGCATCACAGTATACATTCTGGCAATCCACTTACCGTATATGTCTAAACACTTACACCACAGTGGGGTTTTAAATCAGGAAATTGGATTTGGGAGGTTGATCTGAGCAGTGCAGCTGTTTGGATGGGGGAGTGAACCAGTTCCAGGAAGGCTTCAGACACACTTAAACACCGAGGGGGAGTATCTGTATCTCCTGCAGCTATAAGTTTGCCAACCTTGAAGTCCAAGCAAGATGCTGGCAAAAACATAGCCCAATAACAGGCCTTTGAAGCTAATTGAATCTCTCCATGCACTGTGGAAGCCACAGCTGCCTCCAGCCATGTCTGGCCAGGACACACACACACACACACACCCACACACACACACCCACCGCTCCATCCATCTTCATCCTTGTCAATTATCCTTCCAACGGACTGCATGTCTTCATCTCCATCTTGGGCATGGTCTCAGAGTACTTTCCAAAGTCACACTAATCCAATTACATCTTGGCGTGGGCTAGGACACAGCCCATTAGAACGAGCTTAATCTCCGTGAGATCTTTATTAAAACAAAATAATACATATTCATAACTATCACTCAGGCCAATGGGTATCATTTTATTTCAGATTGTTTGGAAGGCTGCCCCTGGTGTTCTATTGGCATAACCTCTGAAACTCATGTCAGGGTTAAACCTTTTCCAACTTCCACCCAGTGGTGCCCCGTGGGTATATGAAGTATATATATGAAGCAGAACAGAGTACACCCACTTCTGTTGTTCCTGGATCACAGTCATGGAACACCTTCCTTTGATCCCCTTCTGTGAAAAATTGTCTAATTTCAGTAAATTGACTATTACTATCCCCTAGATAGCTCTTCCCCAGAGCGGCTGAAATAAAATAAGGAAGAAAGAAAGAACGCCGCCGAAAGAGCGGCAGCAGTTTTAGTGTACGAGAGTTACGAGTCTGAGGGGACTGTGAGGACCTCAGCTAGGCGTTGCCGCACTGGCTTCCCCCGACAGCATGAACACCCAGCTAATTGGCCTGTAACACTCAAATTAGTTCCCTCAGCGGAGAATAACAAACAGGCAGTAACTCCCTCTAGGCTTGTGTCTCTGCTTCATATCCAAGGAGACCAGCCGAAACCAACCTCCCTCTATTCAGTGGCCACCACTGCCGGAGCCTCCCAGCAATTTCTGCCTGTCTGGAAGATGTATTACAAGTGTTGTGTACAACTTATGTTTCATCATGTTGCATACCGTACAGTGTATACTGTATTTTGGTGTGCCACATGCATGAATGGGTTGTTTAATTAGGAATGGCAATCCCACACAAGGCAGTCTGAAATCCTGTGACCAAAGTGAGTGACTGTACACTAATACATAGGTTGCACTTTTAGTACAACAACAGGGTGTAATTTCATAACCCAGTGCATTCTTTTTACAGGATTCTATGATTACTTTTCATGTTCAGGGGGATGTTTCTCATTGTACAAAGTTTAGCTGAAGCAATATGGAGATAAACAACTTATTTTGGACAATTTGTGAGTCACAAATGCCCCTCAATATGTGCCCCTCTATACGTACCATACAGTCTGTCTTCTCTGCAGACAGAAAGAAGGTGAGATACCAGAGAAAGAAAAAAATCATCCAACTCAAAAAAGCCACTTTTCAAAGTTGGGCCTTGGTTTTCATCTTGAATCAATCTGTTTATTGTGTAAAAATGTGCAAATTGCGCCCTGCTCTCCCAGGGCAGGCTGGTCAGCCTTCTCAGACAGGGCTGGTAAAATGTCAGACACAGTCAGCTGGACTCCTGCTGCTTCAGATGTGAATAATTATGCAAAACTGCATTTGTTTTTCACTCAGATCCACCTCTCTCTCTTTCTCTCTTTTTCTCTCTCTCCCTCTCTGCAGTTACCTACCTACCTTGCTCTCTTTTTCCCTCTCTTTCTCTGTGCTATCTCATCGCTCTCGTCTCCACCTTTTCAAACCCTGTGGACTCACAGTGTTGAATGTTCATCCATTACTGCACAAATCAGTCTGATGGATGTGGTCTGGACAGTGGAAAGTCCACACCAAATAATGGAGATTAGCATATGTTGTTTCATCTCCCTCTTTTTTCTTCATCATTGGGTTGTACCAATGGTTTACTTATTTATTACGACCTGTACAATTTACTTTTATTTCCTCAGATGATTGAACTACAATACGAAATACCATTAACATACTACTGAAACGCCTTAAAGAATTCTAAACTTCTATAAGGATTCCACTGTGCATAGAGGTAATGTTTGAGGAGGGAATGGGTCTTTCATCAGGCCTGGTACCTCTACAGTATTTGAATTCTCTCAAGTTGACGCCTTGTGTTCTCTTGGTCCCTTGGAGACTGACTGTTAGAAACAGGAGCATCATAATATCAGAATCAGAATCAGAATAAAGTTGAATTGCCAATATATTTACACAAACAAGGAATTAGCAATAGCAGCAATATTAAGATGGTGTACTTCTACCTATCACATCTGAGATGAGCTCAAATAATTTGTGAATAATTCAAACAGGGTTGAAGATTTTATGTAAAGGCCACAACAGATTACACGTCATAGAATAAGTCCATCTAGTGGCTACATGGTGCACTGTAACACTCACAAAAGACAATGTAAGGGTTGTATTTCCCAACAGATTCCACAAGAGGTCACTAGATACTTGGATTTGAAGTGTGTTTCCTGGCAGAAACCAACAGAATCGCAAACACAAGGATTGAACTGCATTGGTCTGAATTGGTTATGATCTGGTTTCTGTGAAAGACTCCCGCAGTGTGATTCTGTTATAGACATTTGAGATGGTTACTCAAAAAAGTTCTGACAGGCAGAAAGAGCATATTAACTCTGTCAATGTTACATGTCTTGTACTTTTTTCCTACATAAAAATCTACAATAGTCCCCATAAACATCTATCTATGGCCCACCTCTCACAGTTTTTAAAATACCATTACAGTGCAGTTGTATGGTAGTTAATTATATCTGTATTTCCCATCTTTCTGAGTTAAAAACACATGCAGTTCCAGTAGTAAGAAACACCATTAACTCAGAGGGTGTCATTTTGAAACGTTCACAGAAATGTAGTTGGAAAAATGTGAAGTTTACCTGCAGGGTGTTTTTATTTAGAATAACATAGCTAGAGTGTGTTTTCAGAAAAAGTATTACGACAGAAATAAAACATCCATCATTCTAAAAGGTCAATACATAATGAAATGTCCCATAACAATATCTGGTAGACATTTGTCATCTGAAAGGCTTGAAACTAATTTCATACATTGTTTTGGTGTCAATAATCTGCCTGGTGAACACACAACATTTTCGTTTTAACAACAGCTAATACAGAATGTAATATGAGGCTCCCAATAACATTATGGATACACACTTGATACACAGCCTAAGACACACACACACAAATAAACACACACATGCATAAACACACAAACAAAATCACCATGCTTTAATAACTTGAATAGTGACGAAAACAAGGTTTTCTGAGCAGTATCTGTCAGAGGCCCCATAATATGTATGAAGTCTGTGTAATACAGAAACCCCTTTGCATTAGAAGTACATTTCACAGACAAGAGACACCAGTTGGAAGGTCAACATCATCATTGAAAATCATTAACCTAGCTTTTTTCTGTCCCGCTGCCCCCCTGTCGATGAGATCAGGAGTGACAAGGACAAGAGCTAGCTGTGTTTGAGCCTCATTTTAAACCATTTTCACATGTTTTTTTTTAAGAAGAAGGGGGGGGAGAAGAGGAATTGAATTGCAGATGTCAATATAGCTCTCACCTCCGCAGCATGGTGGGGCGGGGGGATTGGGACAAGACAAGGTTAAAGCTGTATTTGCCAATGAAAAATGAAAAGGCGCTTCTATAAAACTGTGTGTTTATTAACATTTTAGAGCCAGTTGTCCATCAGCCCCTGTGCGAGACCATTGAATCATGTAATTTCTGTCATGGGTGAAAGATGAGAAGCTAGCTGAGCGCAACGGCAGAGCCCACCGGTTTCACGAGCAGGTGAGAGGGCTCTAAAAATACAGCTACACTGTCTCCAAACATCCACTGGGAACAGAAGGTGGAAGAGCCAAACGCCAAAGTCCTCTATGTCCCATTTATTAAAAGGAGCTTTGAAATGAATGGTGCATCTGAGCCCAACTCGGAAAAAGATGCCATAAACAAGTGAAGGGCATTCATAGATGCTGAAGACTGTGTTGATGGTGTATGTGATTGTCAATCTGAAAGCCATGTTGAGTCCACAGTTCGAGCAGCTAGATTAAGTGCTCCAACATTATGTATGCATGCACTGGATGAGCCCAGATAACCAACAACAAGAACCCAGTCTGCACATGACGAGCTTCAAATAGACTAGTTCTGGAATGGGGCTTCGCAGTCAGTCACAAAGATGTAACCGGCTAATGTAACATCTAAAACATAATAGAAAATATGAATTGGCTTCCTTCCAGGAACACAAGCGAGCTGTAGCGGGAACCAGGAGAGGGTGTGTAATTGATAGCAGGTGCTGTAGGTGTTGTATACTGGGGGGCAGTGATATATGAAGTGATATATTTAGATATTAAAATCAATACCTGTCTCTCAGTTGCTCTCCCTGACGTACAATATATTATTATTATTATATATATATATATATATATATGACTGTGTGTGTGTGCCTGTGATAAAGAATGTGTGTGTGAGAGTGTGTTCATGTGTGAGTACTACTGTGTGTGTGCTAGTATTTGTTCTAAAGAACAAAAATATTAATAATAATCTTGATATTCTAACATAACATTGATCATTGTTATGATTGTGATAAAATAATAATCGTAATAATGATAATAAAATTAGACTAATAATGACAACAATACTACGACTACTACTAATAATAATAATATCAAGAACAATACAAAGAATTATGCATAATAATACATCACAAGGCGGCCCACAGACAACTCCAAGTGTGTGTCTCACGTCATCACCTCAGCTATAATGAGTTTGGTAGCATGTAGCCCCAGCTATACGGACGTGCTCCCCAGAGACAGGCCTAATTAAATCAATCTTAAGTGCCAATCTACACATCTGCGTTTGTTGGTGGAAGACGCAATAAGCCCCCCCCCCCCCCACACAAACACAAATTAAGGTACTCACAAATGAATGCAAACAAACACCCATGGATCAAACATGCAAGCTCAACATCTGTCATTGTTCTTTGTTTCGGGCCAAACACAAGCTGTGGTGGTGTTCACAGTGTCACAGTGACTGCAACTAAGAACACCAGCAGGGGTCTCTGTAACATAGTCCAAAAATCTATCAATTGTTTCCTATTCTGGGACTAGAAAAACGTACAGAACCACATAATATTAAATATTTGTGGTCACAATCCACGTCTTGTAAACTTGCACATTTACTGCACATTAGCAAACCCGTTGGTGCTTCTGTGTCTGATGTTCCCAACAACATGCCGTAGCTGCAGTTTAAAGGTTACCCAATGACAGGAAGTGTGATCCTTAACCCCACCCCCCCCTTGAGCCCAAGAGAGACACTCAGGGGTGGACCATGTGACCCTTACGTGTGTCTTGCATACTTTAAAACTTCACAACATTGTGCAACTTGAAGTGTGAAGATGAAGACTTGCTCACTGAAGATGAATACTTGTTTCCAGCCTCTCGTCTGAGAAGTTCATCAGTCCAGCCCCATGCATACTGGCTTCCTCTCCATCAGAGAGCAGGACAGAGCCAGACAGGACAAGACGATCTCCGAGACTTGCCCCATGCGGGTGTCAGCAAGTCATTGTTAATCATCTGATCATGTCCTGAATTGCACAGAGGTGGTTCGCAGCATCTGGTCTGCAGTCATATATTCTAATCATCACAGTATCTGCAATCTAAATCTGTTCCAGAATACATTATTCAAATTCACATCATTAGAAAAGTAATTTCAGCTGAAGGGTGAGTCCAGCTAAAAGTTGCCGGCATGGATAGTGTGGGTTTAACTTTTTTTTTTGTGTGCATAATGACATGTTTCATCAAACCTCTCTAATGTAGTGGATAAGGCCCCCCCCACTGTGTCCATTCACTGTAATTTATAATCAGACTCACATTATTTCACTGATATTCTGTAGACTGATGACCTCAACATCTCTCTTTTCAATTTAACATTTCAATAGAGTAGTGTATGTGTGTCAATGGAGCTCTACACACTGTAAATATATGACATCTAAGATACCTGACACAGAGAATTTGATGGATGGATGTTTAGTGGATGGATGTGTGCCCCGCATGTTCTGACAGATAGATTATCAGACATAATCTGAAATACAGTAAGAAAAAAGTGTGCGTCTGTGTGTGCACGTGTGTGTGTGTGTGCATGTGTGAGATGTGTGTGTGTGAGAAGAGAAAGAGAGAGAGATAAGGATATGGATGAGGGTAGGCAGCTACTGTGTAGGTCAGTGCAGGGTTGGCCTGTAAATGAAAAATATATAAATAATTTCACAATAGCAAAATGTTTGTTGTTCTTATTGTTTTACATTTGTTTTATTCAATTGTATTAATTTATATGAATTACGTGGAAATAAATTCAGTCAAATGTCTTTTTTTTCTCCCCTAGAATTCTCAGAGATATAGTGTTGACATGACATACGATTCTGCGTGGGCGTCATGAGGATTGAGTTTTCAAGAACCTTCAAACACTCAGACACACGGCTGATTACATGACCTGCACAATACAAAGTCACCAGTCAAGGTGACACAGAGATTACAAATGCTAATACAATAACTTTGCTGTATGGTTCCATCAATCAAACATTACAGCACTAACTAACTCCAGGTGCTCCCATAACATAAACACCCCACAAACTCCCAGTTGGGAAGGAGTATTAGACACGGTTCCCAAAGAACAAGTGGGCCCAGGAAACAGCATCAATCTGAAAGTGAAAACAGTCATATTGTTATTGTTGCGTGGCGGGCCTCCTCCCTCAGTGTGTGTTTGTGGTGTGGCTCTGTGGCTGTGTGTCAGGGACCGTGCCAGTGATCCATCCCCTCAGCCAGGAGCTGAGCGACAGGCTCCACACTCCAGAGGAAACCCCAAGGTAATCATTTGCATTTGTTTTTTATTGCAATCATTAGGCTCCTCCCTGCCGGGCGTGTGCACAGGCCTCTGTGACAGAAGCCATGTTTTATTTGGCAGCCAGGGGAGTGAGCGAGGGTTGCTGGGAGCGGTACAGTACAACTCCTTGATGGAGGAAATACTGAGGCTAGACTGGCTTATAGAGGCAGGGTTTGGACAGGCTAGGGACTAGTCATAGTGTTGTCCTCCTTGTTCTGTTGCTAGGGGAACTGTCAAGGGGTCTTGTCAATGTTTATGAGACCTAATCAGAACTATCACTTTTCTCAGATCTTGGCAGTGGTGGAGGCTTCATCTTTTCACATTCTAGCTTTTCACAGGTGATGATAAACATGATGAACATTGCTTTGTGGCTGAGAAAGCCACAGTTGTGTGGGCAGGGGGAAGACTTACTTGACTGTGTCTTATTCACATAATTTCTCCTATTACTAAAGGTTAGAGATTGCAATTAAAAATGCCAATTTAGATGTGTACATTGTGATTTTCTGTCATTTGTTAATTTTCACAGAAAATGTGTACGCTTACTCACAATAACATTCTCCCAAGATCCCCAGAGCCTCGTTAACCTCCGTCCATCAAGTATTTGATTGGTCTGGTCTTTATCATCTTAATTGTAATATTTATCTGCCTGGCCCTGATTGCAATTGCAATTAAACTTACTAGCATTGACAAGGGTAAATGTCAGACAGTAGATCACTACATTATTTTAACTACTGTGTGTAAACATGTCCTGGTTTCTGTATTACTTGAGATTTATACATGGTTTAACATTGTGCGCATGCTCACAGTGAACGATTCCTAGAACATTCTAAAAAGAACATTGACAGCAAGAAGGAAGGAGAACATAGATGGCGAGAAAGGACAGAATTCTCCTTCCAGTTGGCCTGACCTCTGCCACGGCAACCAGGCAGATCAGAAGTGGTGCTTCAGCTTGGTGTTCCATGTCCCTGCATCGAGGACAGCCGCACGGCCTTCACCATCCTCCGGGCGCCTTCCTCCCCTTTAATTATCCCTGGGTCTTCTGGGGGGAGTCAGATCTGTGTGCAGGCCTGCATTAAAGACCCCCCGCTTCACACACACACACACACACACACACACACACACACACACACTCACCCCATGCACTTCTGACAGTGTTATCTGTGCTGGGCTTGGAAAATAAATATTCCCACATCCCCCTAATAGTTCCACTGCCATCTCTCCATACTGACAGGGCAGAAATATCCTTAAATCTGCTGCTCTCCCTGCGGGCCTTATGTCAGCTTAGCATTCCTACAGCCACACTCAGTAGTCTGAGATGTTATTGTGCAGTACACGAGAAGAGTAATTACTCAATCAAACTAACATAACTGTTACTCCTTTTGGCATCTGGGTTTTCACTCTGTGTATTTCTCTCTCTCTCGCTCACATGCCTGAGGTACCCAAGTTTTGTGAGAAACACTTTTGCTACCTGCTTCCAGAAAGTTCCAAGGAGTTGAGTTTCTGTGTTGTTGAAAGAGACACCTGTGGTGTGTCACTCACACGGACTGTGTTCATTCATTACGTTGAGATGAAATATTGACGGTACCTGGAAACAGCCTCCCACACCAAAGCCCAGCTCCGGCCTGTTCTCTCTCTCTCTCTCTCTCTCTCTCTCTCTCCCCCCCCCCCTCTCTCTCTCTCTTTCTTGGTTTATCACAGTCTCTGCATCTACATGCCTCCCTTTCTCTTTTTATTTCTCTCTCTCTTGCTTTCTTGCTCTCTCTCTTTCTTGGTTTATCACAGTCTCTGCATCTACATGCCTCCCTTTTTCTTATTATTTCTCTCTCTCTTGCTCTCTCTCTCTCTCTCTCTCTCTCTCAGTCTCTCTGACTCAGAAGCCCTGCCACATGAGCACATCTCTCATTTGTTACAGAGGAGCTACTGCTCTTGTCCCCCTCCCAGCCACACAACCCCTCTCATACATGTCTGAGTCTCCCTTACTGTTCTTTTCCCGCCTGCGTCCTCCTTATATATGGTCCCGTGGAGGCGCAAGGCCCTCTCGCCCCCTCTCACCCCCTCTCGCCCCCTTTCACCCCCTCTCCCCCCCTCTAGCCCACTTCTCAATCAGTGTGGCACCGACCTCTAAGACTCATTCCAATTCTGTGCCGTCCCCTCGATACCGGAGCAATTACCCTGTGCCCGGGAATTTACATTCTCCACCACACCGAGGACCACAGGCTTGTCACAGGGCCACAGAGTTAATGGCAAAGGATCTCTTAGCAGCTCAGGAAGAAACAAAAAAATAGGAAAAGTGTCATTTTGGATAGGCCTATGTACATCCTTTTTTATGAAACTGTATTTGTTTTGTATAATTTTACAGTATATATAATGGACTATTATTGTACATGTGCTGTAAGTTTATTTACATTTTGGAATCTCATAAAAATCTTAAGCATCTATTTGGAGGTCAGTGTTCACTCTTCAGATAGATCTGATATTGATTCCCAGCTATGCAAACCTTCACCAAATGTAACACCTTTGACCCAACTCGCACACATGATCTCATCAGTGCTTTAGAAAAAACGTTATTATTCAATGTACGAATCTCATTTGTAAATTACATTTTGACCTTTTTTTGCAAAACATCTTCAGGGTTTTGTTTGCCCACATGTAAACCTGAAGAACACAGAACCACATCAGAACCTGAGAAATATAGTCACACACACGCACACATACACACACACACACCTCCAGTATTGTAATTCATGTGTGTAAAGCATTCGCAAAGTAGTACATACTAAACTTGAATTTCCAGTGTTCTCTGCTATAAAGATATTAGCACTACCCAACAAAACCATTGGCTCCCACTTGTGTTCTACAAAGTCTATCTGACTTCCCATGGTCATTTCTAACCACTTCATTAACCTAACCCTGCTAATCCTTTTTTTTTTGTAATGTAAAGTTTTCAGTAAGGTATACAATTGATGTCTTTGTAGGTATGTTTTGCAAAACTTGTCATTTTAGTTTGAATTTGAAAGTAAACTAAAACATTATCTAGCTTTAATAAAATCCACACCCATACTTTGTCATATGCTCTGTTGTACCTCAAGGGTGATCCTGAATTACTCTTGGGAGCACAGACAGTAAGTCCTATCTTGTTTAAATATCCCTGCTCTATGACACTTCTAATAAAAATCCAGCAAGTGGAATTTGTTCTCCCCACCTATACAGACTCTGGAGTAACTAATAATGTGAGATTAGGCAATAGATAGCAATCAACACTTGTAAGCAACACCCAATGCTGGGTAAATGCCAAGACGCTAAAACAACAGCTGTTTGAAATGAAATGTCAATCAAGGGGTATATGTATGTACAGTTGATGGACAACACCTCAATATATGAAGACACAGGTCAGTGAAGAGATGACTAGTGACATCACCAAAGAGGAGGATGTAGAGCTGGGTTGTTATTAGTCAAACACACACATCGCTCATCAGAGCTTTTCTGGAACAACTGAACAGTATATGACCAGAAAATGTTCCGTGAGGACTACTGAAATTGATAGAGTTCATGGGGTTGCCAAGAGAATAATTATATCTTGGGAGTTTCATAAGTTAGTTCAGAAGAATTTCAGGAAATTAAACCCTGCCTTCTCACCTGCACAGGAAAAAAGGTGTCTCTCAGTGACCAGGGAGTGACTCAACAGTAACCCCACTGTGAGGACCATTCATTTAGACATTTAGAATCATCTGAGGAGTTTAATGAAATTTAAACTTATCGCTAAGAATGTGTTGTATCTCTCTCCCTTTCTCTCTCCCTTTCTCTCTCTCTCATTTAGCTCACGTGTGATCTCCAGCATATTGACTAACAGGTGTTGTTTTTAACACAATCATTAGTATTCTCCACTGAGATAGAAAATTATCATAATTAAACCGTTATTTTCCAATTCAAATGTAAAGTGGAATCTTATCATTTGGTATCTCTGTTTGATTTCAAAATTACCAAATTGCTGGGGTAATATTAGGGCAATGGTGTGTGTGTGTGTTCATGCGTGTTTATGTGTGTGCTGTGTGCATAATGTGTTTGTTTGTTTGTGTTTGTTTTTGTGTGTATAACTGCGTGCATTTATCTTAGCTAGTATGAGTGTATGGTCTGTGAAGTCATAAAAATCTGCTATATTTCTGTAGATGTAAAGTGAACATGATGGTGGCCAACAAAACCAACTCCACTCCCTCAATGATGCTCCTGTGCCTGATAAAACCTTCCCCAACCAGGGATATCACAACCACCCTTTCATTTACAACACAACTCCCTCACCTCTGAAATGATGAAAACACCTTCACAGCTCGAGCCCTCGTCTCAGCTCTCACATTTGCCAGCTAAGGTTTCTTCAGAGACCAGGAGAGAAATTCACTTTTTCTCTTCCACATATCATGTAGGTTGCACATCAAGATGAGGCGCGGTCCACATGCGTGCTACCAAGCATGTTAATAATACTGCCTTTCCACTTCCCCCCTCTGCAGTCAATCAGGCGCCGGGTCTTAATCTGTGTGTGTTAGTCACAGGTGGGGTTTAAAGCCCAGATCTTCCGCATGGGAACTCAAACATCGCCACAATGCCACAGAGGAATTCCCTGTGCTCCAGGGCAAATTTCTGGGTGCTGCGGTCGCAGGCAGACCCACTAATCACTCGAGCATTGTTGCAAACACCCTACATATGCTACCAAGCATGTTAATATGTCCTCAGATATGACTAATGGGGGCCGTTAGCTACACAGCACCACATGGAAGCATGGCCCTAGTCCCAATTGTCTTGAAGACTTATGTGGAAGGTTCTTAATACTGTACAGAGAGAGAGGTCATATTTTGCATTTTGATTATGGTGTGAAAGTTGATGCTTGGGATGCTAGTAGGGAGGCTACAGTGTGTAAACTACTTCCTCATATTGTATCAATGAAGTACTTCTACAGTAGTGACTACAATATCGATGAATACTTCTGCTCTCTCATGAAGTCTTGACCCTCTTTTGAATACCTTCCAAACTGATTCATGCATTTTAGAGTAACTGTCTCCTCTGCCTCAAATGAGGATGTTCTCAAAAATGTACATCCAGCAAAACATGTGGATTTGAGTCTGCAGAAATAAGTACACACGCAGAAAAACCTTGATATCGGTATTTGTGTCAATTTAAAACAATGGATTAGAAAAGTCGACGTTGCTTACGCCGACCTTAAACATAAACATGTTAAGTAGCCTATCAATACGGGGAAGTTAAAAAAGGCACGATGAGTGACGAATGTTTACAGTGGAACGTACGATCTGTCTTATGTAATGTATCTGGAGACCTTTTACCTCAGGGAGCGTCGCCTTGCTAAGCCAGCCGTAGTAAATAATGCAACAAAAATACATCATCATGATGTTTCTCTTTACCAAACATGTGTAGCTGTCAACTTTGATCAATACGAGGGCACTAACGGCGTTGGTACACAAACGCAGACCTTTTTATGTTTATGCATGCTTGTCCGACCCAGGAACACTGTAAACACTGCAATTAAATGCAACATTTTCCGGCCCTTCAGGCTAGCGAATTCTGTCAAGTTGACCTGGGGATTATCGTGCTTTATAACCAACAGCATTGAGGAGCCTTTTTAGAACATGTATTTTGAAGGAACGATCGCTACAAACACATTATAAAATGATGATAGGTTTTCTATGCAAATTATTACACAGTAGAGCAATGAGAATGTCAATTTCGATGAAGAACACCATCTGTATTTCGATCTGGCTGCGTCCACTTAACGAAGATACTATCAAGAGTAGGCCTACATTCGTGAAATTGTTGTAATTTACTTGAAATGTACTGCTTTCCTCTCTACATTCTCTTATTGAAAATTGAAAGGGTATCACTTATTGTATATGACGTATGTGTTATTGTATATATATATATTTTTTTTTTTTTCAGTACAACAAAATACCAGAAAGGCAGCAAACAACTTTTGAGTTTGGTCAAAGCCTCCCTACTTCAAGTCTCTGCAGTCTCGATTGCCCTGGTGTCTTTGCTGAGCTCCAGCACACATTTCTAAATTTTATGAAGATTCCAGATTAGTTTCTGACCCAACAGTAGGCCTATATTAGCACAGTACTGTAGTAACAGTTTATTTCAGTTTTTTTTGTGTGTATAATTATTTTTATACCTACCCATCCTCTTGCTCTCATCTCATTCTGAGAGAAGCATATTTGCACCACTGTGCTCTGTTTTGTACGCTCTGAATAAGATCCCTGCTGTCAGTAATGAAGGCCCAAGCAAGGGGGAGATGAAACTGGACACGTCAGTGGGCTCCTCATGTGGTTGGCCCCAGAGATCTGGGAGCCCAGAGCTCAGAGGCACCCCTTAGAGGCGTGCGTTTGATGTGAAGTCAAGGACTACACTCTGCATTCGACTGGCACCACCTCGGCCAGGCAGGCCCAGACATCCTCTGATCACAGATCTGTTCTCTCTCTCTCTTTCACTCTCTCTTTCTCTCTCTTCTGTCTCTTGTTGTTCTTCTATCTCTCTTCTATTCTTCCTCCCTCTTCTTTCTCTTGTATCTCTCTCTCCTCTATCTTCCCTCATTCCGTCTCTCATCTTGCTCTTCTATTTCCTCTTTCACTCTCCTCTTGCTCTCTATCTCTCTCTACGCTATCATCACTTCAGAGGAGACCCCAGGTGCATTTCAGTCTCTTTGCCAATGCTCTCCTGTTTCTTGTTTCAAATCTGAGCCAGTGTTAATTGTCTACCTTTACACTCACCTCATGCTGAACTTAAACTGCACCTTTCTTTATAAGTCAGCTTTCGCCAGTCAGTTCCATGCGAGAGTTGTCTTTTGATGGAGTGGTGTTACCTGGGAAGTGGACAAAGCCTGAA